>NC_141300.1:10230000-10807500 GCF_037954325.1 Fistularia commersonii | reverse complement strand
GGCTGTCCGCCGGAGACGGGGATGGGCGCGGGAATCAAGATTATGTTTAGTACTATCTCAAAAATTGGAAATGTGTGTTTGAATTAATTTGAAGAAAGCCTAAAGGTTGTAATAAAATGGCGCGCGGCTCCTCTGGTGAGGAATGCAATCATTAATGCAGACTATTTCAGATAAGTCACAAGTGTATTCCCTTTTTTTTTTTTTAATCTTTAAATGGCTCTTCCCTCTCAATAAGAGAGGAGGACCAAGAGTAGTAAAGTCTAAATTAAGTTAATGAATTTTGATCCAGTATATAATTCGGGGTGCTTTAAAAGCAGGCCTTTTTTTCCCTTCATTACAGTTAAACACACAGCATGCGCAAAACATGATTCACTCTTTACTGCTGTCAGCTAATTCACACTAATCACAGAAAACCTCATCGGTGCCTAATATTAGTATTTGCAGCGATGCAATCCATCAAACACGACCATTACGTGAGTCGGGGTGCACGTATTCCTTCTTACAGCTCGGTGTTATAAGGTGCACTTGGTTCCATGGAGCGTCTCTGACGTGGAAATAAATATTTGTCGATCAGCCAGAGGTCTGTTTCTGCGGATGCACGAACCAGCCTGTGTTGGCACGTGAATAGCTCGCGATGCCGGTCCGAGACGTCGGAATTCACCGCTACTGTTTCAACCTTGTCATTAAGCAGCGGGCTAAAGGGGTACGCATCAGTAAACGTGTCAATATCCTGACCAGATCGGTTTCACCGCAGAATATTTCAGGAAAGGAGGAAATGAAACGACATCCGAGGTCAATAGCGGGCCAGTTAAACATCAGGGTCAGCGGCCTCACTGCAACCGGGCTAGACTGACTCACAGTTTGTTTTTACAAGGCTGGCGTTGCCAGGTACACATAAAAAGCCCATTCTTATTATCAGTATAAGTAGCAGAGCAATTACTCATGGTCACAGTCAATCACAGAAATATCATTTCTATAATTGTATATTGCTCATGATTATAAATAATCTTTTGAAATGTAATGATAATGAAAATAATCAGCATTTAAAAGTTAATGATGATAATCTTTCCACCTCAAATGGCAGTCTACAGGTACATATATATTTTTTTTTAAAGCTATTTACAAGTAGTACTAGCAGTGGTAGTAATTTGATTGCCGTTATTGTTATCATATAAGCATTAAAAAGTTGATAGTGGTGATAATTATAATAGTTTTAATTATGTCAATAGTCTTGACATGTCATACAGTAGTCTACAAGTACATATCATTTGTAAAAGCTATTATTGTTATCACGACAGTTACGAAAGTACAAACAATAATAGTGTAAGTAATTGAATTACATGTGTATATATATTTAATTATTATAAATAACAAAATTTTGATGAATAATGATAATCTTGCAACGTCATTCATTATTATGTGGGTACATGTAATTTCCAAAATGTTACTATCAGCGGTAGTAGAAGTTGTGTAGTTGTACAAAAAGTAGTAGGAGTCATAGTAATTAAATTTTAAGCATTTCCGCTTTCAAATTTGTTACAATAGCGATAAACCAAACCAGGACGCAGTTGCTATTTTTCACACCACGGCTAAACAAGATACTTATCGGTCTTTTTTCAATTCCCATGGTGCAAACCGTGTTACTCAATAATACGAAAATATAACCATTTCCGCCAAACCTGACCATAAGAAGCAATGTCGTGTCACATGACTTTATCATGTGACTTGCAGCTCCAACAGCCATTGGCTCTGGATCAAATCTATTCAGTGTTTTCTCACCGCAGTAGTTTTTCTGTAGTTTTTCGGCCCTTAGAATAAAATTTATCTATAGGTGTCCAACAATGACTTAGCATCACCTATCAAACCAGTAGGATCCTTTTTTGCGAGGCAGATGCACAACGCTATATAATATGTGATTTAATGATTAAACAACAAAAGCCTCTTAGCCCAGCGCTATATTTGGTCAGAAAATGTTCGAAAACATGCAGATCGTAGAAACCAAACCCCTGTGAAAGGAGTGCCTCGGCAGCAGCGAACCCAACGTTGAGAAACGGCAAACGGAGGGTTTTATCTGAGTGAATTTACATCTGTGACATGAAAGCTTTTTTTTTTTTTTTTTCAACTTATGAGAGAGACATTCACAAAGTGTTATCTTTATACACACATGCTCACTTTTCATTATTATTTTTTTAATTTTTTTTTTCGCAGGCAGAGACAGCTGGTTCTGTGTTTTAAACCGTAGACCGTAGGAGGGAGGTGTCCTTGAGGAAAATGAAAGAGTTTGTCAGGGCGAATGTGTCTGAAGTGCTGCCAGACAAGAAACGGTGAAACTCAATACCAGGATCCGACACGAGTGAACGTACATGACATGCCTCTGTGATACGGTTAACCTTTTAACGTCCTCATCGAGAAAAGTGTTCGGCAACGAGAAGAAAGCCTCTCACGGAATTTAATTGTTGAGGATAAATATGTGTATCGCTGCAAAATAATAATAATAATTTATCCTTTATTAATCCCTCTCGGGGAAATTCGTTCTCTGCAGTGAAACCGTCATGGATGAACCATGAGAGTAGGTTGCCGTCCACCAGCGCAAGTTAGAGGTTCAACAACACTTCGACACACTAGGAGAAGCCGGGATAGATGAAAAAAAACATTAATTAAAAAAAAAAAAAATTTAGATTGAGATTTGAAAGTATGGATTTATATAGGCGGACAGTAACAGTGATTGTATATCATTGAAAGCAGTAAATACATAAATATCAGGGTGTGCTTTTTCTCCCACGTAATTTCTCTGCAACCTGAGACCATTTGAGAAAGGGATGTGTGTGTGTGTGTGTGTGTGGGTCTGTGTGTGTGTGTGTGTAGCAGTAACATGGTGTAGCTGCTATCAGGCTTGAAGCAACATAGTGTTCCAACATGGAAAGCAGCAGCAGGGAGATTTATTTCAGCGGGTTCAGGGCCGCTGAATTGTCCTCTCGAGAGGCAGTGGAATATCAGATAGGCCCGCTGTGAAGAGGCTGCTGATCCTCTCCTCCGGGCATAGTTTTTGTGTTCGGGGGGCACGGAGGACACCAAACAGCCGGACCGTCCGTCAGTAGGCGCGGCGGCGGCGGGTATCGCTATCATCGGGCCACCTGCCCCCGCTGCGCCCGGGATGCAAATATCTCCTCGGAGGAAAAAAGGGAGGCTAAACTAATTGTTACGCCACGTAGTGTGGAGCCTCTTATCCGCTGGCCGGCTCTATCTCCACCCATCTCCCCGCTCCCCCCACCACCACCACCACCCTCCTTAACACCCCCCTCCCAAGGTTGAGCCTTGTCCCACCCCACCGTCTCACCACGACCTTTATCGGAGAGACGCCTCTGCTCATTAAGGAGTTAATTTTCCTCCGTCCTATCTCTGATTAGTATAGTCAACCTAAAGCACTGTGAATTCTTTAAAATTTTTCCCCTTGTTATCAAAAAAAAAAGGGAAAAAAAAAAGATGAGAATGGGGGGGGGGTATTTAATCATTTAAGTAGTCTTCCTGGGGAACTAGATGTCTTTTCTTTTCTTTTTTTTTTTTTTTTTTCCTCTCCCCTTCCCAGCAATGCAAAGAAATCTCTCTGAAAGCCGGCCCCAGCTCAGTAATTCAGTTTTTAAAGCATGAGGATGGAGTGAAGGGGATGGAGGAGCGGAGGAGGCGGAGGGGGATGATGGCGAGAGAGAGAGAGAGAGAGAGAGAGAGAGAGAGAGTGTGAGAGAGAGAGAGTGAGGGAGGGAGAGAGGAGGAAAAAAAAAAAAAAAAAAAGACTTGATGAAATTCCGCTATCAGCTCCGAACCAATATGCAAAATATCTCGCTAGAAATCAAATAGCTATTATGTTTTCATTTCCACGTCGGCGTATTTGCTTAATGAAGAGGAGACAGATCAGACCGGCAGAGAGAGTCTGCAGGAGCCGATAACCGCCAACGGCTCCCAGCTATCCGGGCGGAGTGACGCTCCCAGTCACTACGCTTTTTCACCGGGGAAAAAAAAAAGGAGGAGATGGAGAGGGAGGAAAAGAGAGTGAGAGAGAGAGAGAGAGGGAGGGAGGGAGCGGTGATATTAAAAGGGGGCAGAGAGGAAGAAAGGGGGCGGCACTGGTTGGGTGGGGGCCATCAGAGGAGATGAGGAACGGAGAGATAATGATGGAAAGAGAGGAGGAAGTGAATATATAGGATGGGAATGCAGGTTGGAAAGGAGTGAGAGAATGTGTCGCCCCCCCCCCCGTTTCCACCCTCATTTCTAGGCTTAGGAAATAAGGTCTTGAAAGGCACCGAAAAAAAAAAAAAGAGCCTGGGATTCTTTTGAACCGGGGGGCCCTTTGAAGGTCTCCGTCGATACCATCAAATTTGAGAATTTAACGTTGTGAATTTTTCGAGGTTTGCGTCGCGGTCGGCGAGTCAATCTTTGGGAAGGGAAAAAAAAAAAAAAGGTTTGCGTTTATTTATTTTCTCAGCTTTGATATTCGTCGTCCCTCCCCCCCCCCCAGCTGCGTTCAAGTGCATCAGCCGGGCTCCTTTTTTTATCACGCCAATCAGCCGTTTTCATTAGTCGCGCAACATTTTCGAAGCCTATTTCTCCTCGTATGTTTCTTTGTCTTCGTGCCGCAGACGGGAGGTTGTTTCCGCGCGCGAGG
This sequence comes from Fistularia commersonii, assembly GCF_037954325.1. Taxonomy (NCBI): domain Eukaryota; kingdom Metazoa; phylum Chordata; class Actinopteri; order Syngnathiformes; family Fistulariidae; genus Fistularia; species Fistularia commersonii. Next base: position 10,802,840 of record NC_141300.1, on the reverse strand, counting down.
CTCTTCCCGAAACCCGCTGCGGCACCAGAATAAAAGTACGGCGACGTGACGAATGGCATCACGCGGAAATCCTCAAAATGCTAAATTCAGGTGCTTCACCATCGGCTGATAAACCCGCGTGAACGACAAATCCAGCTGTTCCTTAACTGATTATGCCAAATATCCAAATCCTAACTCAACGCGCCGCCACACGTAGCGTCACGTGCGGTCTCGGCGCGGAAGGCACGGCTTCCTGTTTACGTTCGGAAACTATCCAATCAAATCACGGCTGCGTCGTCCAGCTTACCATCCTGTCAAAGTGAACGATTCAAATGGAAATGACTCGTCTTACTTTTCTATATCTGTCTATTTTCAAATCAAATCACTATTTGTTTAGTTTTTTTGCGGCCTTACCCAGCCCTCTGTTCACACACATTACCTATAAATATCAGGGTAGTTCCTGCGTTTTCATCAATAGACCAGGAATATAAAGTAAAATCAGCAATCTGGAATGGAAAATCAACAATCAATGGAATTGCCATATTTGGAAGGCGGCGGGACAACGGCGGATCATTTTCTTGACGGTGAAATGCATTTTTTTTTTTGTACGCGAATCCACATGGCACAATGTCTCCTTCTCACGTCTGCGTAAATATCAGCACGCTGGTGTGACACATTCATAAAAACCCCGTCATAGAAACAGCGACGGGGGCGGGAGGGGGTTGGGTAGTCCTCGCGGAGCTGTTAAGACTTATATTGCAGGTTGAATAATCCATAAACTGAAAGGTATGTATCGTATTCCTCAATGTCAATCACAGCTGTGATCGGAGCTCCCTCCCCGTGATCCTTAGGTAAGCAAACCATCATTTCAGGCTGCGTATTACGATTCAAAGGCGCAAGCGTTTTTATTTCTGCCGTGGACTGACTTTTTTTTAAATTATTTTTTGGAGAAATATTAATGACGTTCCGGGTCAACGCGTCCGCGTCTAAACTCGGATGTTAAAATGGATGCGGTGTCATTCAATCCCGGAAGGAGGTGCTCAGTTTATTGCTCAATTTATATTTTTCTTCAATTTATATTAAAAACTGCTCAATTTATATTTCATTGTATTTCTTATTCTTCCTCCTTTCTACTATTATCTATTGCTGTTATGTTTTTACTTGAAAATCTGGCACAACAATTTCCTTCGGGATAAATAAAGATGTTCTCGTCTCATCTCAGCCAGATGACCAATTTAGTCTAAAAGATATGAAATAAAAAGACTGAAACTTATGAAATCAGCATTTTTAGTTTCCCACGTCTAGAATCTCAAATACATTGCAACTATATCCTACGTTCAAGCGCAGCTTCCAATGGAAGTCTGCGTAACATCCTCATTAAACAGCCCGCTGTTATTAAAATAAACAATTCAACATACGTTTTAAATATAATTGGTTTTGTTTGGTTTGTGAACTGAATTAATTTGCGTTCGGGTGTTTCGCCCCCACCGGCTCGCTCTATTTAAGCGACTGCAGCCCGAGAGACGGCTGAGAGAGATATTTTTATTAGTTAGCCTCCGTTCCAGCGCTTGATCCGGTCAGTGGTGCAGTTTCCAGCCGGTCGTCGGCAGGCCGCGGCGTCCCGCAGGGCTTTGTGCTCGGCCCGCTTTCCATTCTTTGTCCAAGCTGTCCTGAAGTCTGCCGCTGCGATGCTGTTTCTTTTATATTCAAAGGAAGCAGCAGCGCTCAAGATCTGAGAAGAGCTGTGTAATAAATATCTTAATATTCAGAGGCCGGTTATTTCCTTCTTTTTTTTTTATGTGTGTTTTAAATTGGCAGGAACACTTCAGTTCATAATGAACGTTGTTTATATTTTCTTGATCGTTTTCTTGACTTGCATATTTTTATATATTTTTGAATATTTTGTTGTATTTTCTTGTATTTTCCCTTTCAACTTGTGTGTTTTATGTTTTTTTTTTTGCATATCTCCAAGCGATCCGTCGAACATTTTGCTAAACTCTCCCGGATATTTGCGAAACCCCTTGCACCTTTTTTTTTTTTTTTTTATTTCACACCCAGCTGACTTCTCGCGACTTCCCGCTGATTTGTATTTGTCAACCCCGACGGTAGCTGCTTCTTACAAAATCCCACGGTGGACGGAGTCGATTCAAAGAACATCATCAGCAGCAGCAGCAGCTCGCAATTGTCTCGACTCGGATCAATAAGCGCCTCCTCTCCACTTCAGGTACCTCCACCTTCCTTCCTCGCGCTTTCTTCCTCCGAACGCGCTCTTTGAACGGCTTTCCGTCACAAGTGCCCTGCCTTCCTTGCTCTCGAGGTCCACCGTGTTTTCAGCGCGACGGGCTATTGGTGTGAGCGGCGAGGCTTGTTTAATCAGGCTTGTTGAGCTCGCAGGTTTGATGTGTCTTGTCTCTGTGTTTAATCAGCGAGCGACTCGCTGCAGGTTTGATGTGGATGGAGAGTTAATAAAGCAGTATCTGGGACGCCTTCATCAGCTGCAGCGCTTTGTTCTGCCTCTCTTCGCGCCACCATGACAGGCACATGCAGTCACCGCAGCTCAAGTACTCCTTTTACAACGTCCCCGGAGACGCGCCGTCTTTCTGACGCGTCCACAAGAAAGCTTTCCGCCCTCGCTCTTCTTCTAACCAACCCCGGTGTTCCCCGTTTCCGTCGGACTTCGGACCTCTCGCGGTGTCCGTCGGGGCCGAGACTAATCTCTGGTATCGATGGACCAAAGATTAATATTATAAAAAGACGAATGTATGCTTGCAACGTCTGACAAGGATGGAGAATGTGGATTAATAACTTCAAAAATTACTTGCTATTCTTGGTTCTCTCCGTAGTAGTCGTGACAGCGGTATTAATCTTAGTTGTCGTCGTCCTGGAGTTGGTCGATGTTGGTAGCGCCGGTCAAAGCAGTAGTGGTAGTTGGAGTGCCAACAGAAGTCGTGGTAGTGAGCCGAGTGGTAATACTAGTTTGTATTAGTTATTATTGTGCCATTGGCGTTTAACATTGTGGCGGTACTAGTCCAGGTTTTGCTAGTGATGGTGGTTATAATAAAAGGAGAAAATGTCGAGAAGTCACATTGTTGTGGTCATTTTTCATAAGTTGTTTTTTTTTTTTTTTGTCAAAGCTCATATGAGACATGTCAACATCCAGGCTCCTTTAAAAAAAAAAACTAACTCAATGTTAACAATTTTAAGAAACATTTTTTTTTTTTTACTAATTCTGTTGAATTTGAAGCAAATTAATTTTTTTTTTTGTTTGAGTTTTTAGCATTTATCTTCTCAGGCCATCTCTTCATTTGTGTATTTATTTATAATTATTTCAATGCCCGGGTGTGACATGGATAATGTCCATTTATCCAATATCTTTGGCTGCTGCAGTATTTCTGTGAATTATACACCGGATGTGTGAAACCATTTCACCATTTCCAACTCAAAAGTTTTACCATGAATCGGAAATGTGGACATTTGGACTGGATGCTTAAGGCACACACACACACACACACTTCAGATTGCACTTCATTAGTTCCCAACCTAGAAAGTTCACTTCTCCTTAACTGATGACACACATGTGCACCATATATTTATTTCTTTAATTTCTCCATCTCTTGTAGGAGTTGAGTCCAATTTCCCTGCTGGATATACAGTATCACGCCATAGCAATTAATAGGACGTTAACTTTTAAACTGTGTGCTGCACTTTAATCAAACCCCCGTGACTCTATCCAAGAGGAAGGATATTTTTCCTCGGATAAAAAGAGAAGAAACTTTTTCCTCTGCTGCGCCATTTGATGTGTGAAAGCAGCGATGCAGTGATTGATTCATTAAACTCGGGCCGTAATGAGGACAGAAATCATAACTCGAACTTACATTTTAAACACACACACACACACACACATGCTCAAAAAGTAATTGGAATTTTATGCAGAGGAAGTCCCTTTGTACAATTATGATTAAAGTAAAATTAATTGTATGAAAATGTCCTTGCAGATACTGAAAATTAGATCGGACGACATGGAGCCCATTTCTAAAAATATTGTGTACGCGATCGATCTCTTCTTTTTCTTTTTTTTTTTTTTCTTTTTCTTGTTTTTTTTTTTTCCCTGACTTATTCTTTTTTTTCCACTCTCCCTCTCTCTTATGAGGGCTCAAATCTAGCCGTGTTAATTTTTTTTTATCTGAAATTAGAGCGAAACCATGCAGGCGTGGAAGTAGAAATTAGCCTAAAGATGTTTCATTTACAAAGACAGAAACACTTTTGTCGGGGGCGCCGATTGTTTCCAAGCATTATCTCTGCCTGCTTTTTAATTGCTTTGCAAGTGAAATTAACAGAATTAGAAAAATCGCCTCTCCCTTTTTACTACAAGCTTCTTTATTCACGGGTATTGTTGTGCACTTTGTATAGATTATAGGCCCCTTTGTTGCCGCGTTGTAAATATATACGCCCCTAGTCACGGTTTTAGCTCAGAAGCAATCCCTCTGTTGGCTCGATACAAGCAGAAAACCCAAATTAATTTATAACCTGCTCGGATTGGAGGGAAAAGGGCGGGAAACGGGAGGCTGGAAACCCACCCCGTGTGTTTTCCTCACCTATCCAGTGGCGCCGCCGCCATCATCCTCCGGTGTGTGTGTGTGTCACCACGCTCGCGACGTCTCTCCCTCGACAGCCGGTATATTAACCCTTTCGTTCTCGCCCCAAACACCCTCTAATCCTCTTAAAAGAAACGGCTACCTTGAATGAACGCCCCCATCGTGTCCATTATCGTTCTCGCTGAGAGCGAAAGCGTGTCATCGGATGAACATAATACATTTTGTCAGCAGAATCAGCCGGCGAAACACTAATAACTAACTTTTACGTACACACCACTTTAAGCGCACTGATATATTAATCTTTTAGAGGCGGTTTTTAATAATGAAGTCTTTTTTTTTTTTTTTTTTTTTTTTTTTACCCCCCCCTCCCCATCTTTTTATGGATTTAATCTTCAAACGGGCTAAAATAGATCAGAAGTAGTGTATAATTACTGTGGTCAGCAGGGATTGTGGGACTGTCATCGATAGCGATCAGCCCTGCGCTAATCACTCTTTTAGCTACAATTTTAGGTGAACGATAATTTGGCTTTAAGGTCCCTCTCGGCCTCAGCTGTTAATCTTTTGGATTAGACCATTAAGTGGGTCCAATTCTTCAAACCATCCTTCTTTTCTTTCCGTCTATCTTTCTTTTCTTTTTCTTTTTCTTCGGAACTCAAATACACTTACAAATAACTCATCGGCTGTCGATATGTTAGCCGTTAAGTCAGTCCCAGCGGGAACTCCTGGAGGCATGTTTCCGATTCTTTTTTTTTTTTTTTTTTTTTTTCTTTGTTTTGGAAACCTTCAAGACAATGATCTAAGACGTGTTCGCTGAAAATGTGTGTTATAAAGAATTTTCTTTTTTATAAAGGGGTTTATTTGTTGCTAACTTGCTGGCTATTCTCCCCCCACTTTATTTACTTTGAATTAGAAAACTCAAATGGAAACTGCAAGAAAGAAATCTGCATTATAAAATCTGAAATATGGTAATAAATCCCCCAGAAAATTAAATTGTCAATAGAAACTCTAAGGACTTTGGTGGGGACAAAACTGTGGCTCTGGACTAACTTAAATATTTCAGTTTTAAAAACCCTCAAGAAATTATCCAAGATCTGTGAAGAGAAAATTTGGCGGAAAAAAGTTTAAAAAAAAAAAAGGGGGTGGTGGGGGGGGGATGATAGTTGCTAACTTGCTAATCATGTTTACTTAAAATCTTGTGCACTTAAAATCAGATGGAAAATGCTAGAAAATTCTTGGAAATCTTGGTAATATAATAAATCAATAAATCAAAAAAGAATAAATCAACCAGAAATTCTCATTTTCAATTGAATTTCTTGGCACTTGGGTTCTTACAGAGCTGCGTTGTTCAAAAAAAGTATTTGATTTGATTATATGTAAAAATGTATATGTCCAAATTTGTTAACTTGCTAACTCTTTAACTTGGTAACCATTTCCCACACTGTATTTGCTTTCAATTAGATATTCAGATGCCAGAAAATCTGGATAATATCATTTGAAAAATGGTAAAATAAAATAAAAGAATCGCCCAGAAATTCACATTGTTAGTGGAAAGTCTTGGGACTTGGGTTGGGACAAAACTTTGGATCTGGACTTACTCAAATATTCCAGTGCTGTTTTATTTTGCATTGTCTTGAAAACCGTCAAGAAATTATCCACAATCTGTCTAGTGAAAATCTGGTGGAAAAAAGTAAAAAAAAAAAAAAAAAAAAGGGGGGGGGGGGATGTTATGGTCGCTAACTTGCTAATCAAGTTTACTTAAAATCTTGTTTACTTAACATCAGATGCAAAATGCTAGAAAATATTTGGAAATTTTGGTAATATAATAAATCAATGAATCAAAAAAGAATAAATTCTCATTTTCAATTACATCTCTTGGCGCTTGGGTTGATACAGAGCTGCGTTTTCAAAAAAAGTATTTGATTATATGTAAAAATGTATATGTACAAATTTGCTAACTTGCTAACTATTTCCCACACTGTAATTGCTTTCCATTAGAAATTCAGATGGCAGAAAATCTAGTTAATATCATTTGAAAATGGTAAGAAAAAAATAAAATAAAATAAAAAAATCACCCATTGTCAGTAGAAACTCTTGGGATTTGGAGTGGGATAAAACTGGGTGGTTGGAGCTACTTAAATTCCAGCTCAGCTTCAACTAACACCCTCTGGTTCCATGTGTTTCTCTCAATATGGCCTTGAATTTGAAAAGCTGATCCATGATTGTACCCCCTTGATATATATATATAAAAGATGGTTGAATGACATGATGGTAATATACACACGTTGAGTTGTCACTCCGCTAATGTCCTCTCCTTTTTTTTTTCCTCTCGAAGGTTCCCTCGGGGACCTGGACGTCAACGAGGACAACGCCGGGGACACCCTCAGCCTGTCGGGCGAGGAGGCGGGGGCCTCGGACCCGGACGACTCAGCGGAGGGTGACAGCTGCAGCCCGCCGCCATACACGCCGCCGTACAATGAAGGTGAGGAGCCAGAAGACCTCCATCGTCTTCACAAACCTTAATTTGTTAGGAAATTCTGCAATATATATGTCACATCGGCTAAAATCCACGTAGCAGCTTGATTCTCTTCATATCTCAATTTCTTTTATTACATTTTCGATCGCTCCTTGTTGTAAAATCAGTGTGAACTTTTTCACCCTCAAGGAAAATTCAACAAGTGAGTCAGAAGAATAGAAACCCCCTTGGGAAAACAAAATCAGAAAATGATTCTTCCTGTCGATCTTCTCCGCAGAATCCGGACCCGGTCATTATTGCTAAACCTTCTGATAGCGTCCGAATGATTGATTATCATGTTTTGAATGTTGACGTCCCCAAATTTATTTATTTTTTTTGTCGCAACCTTCACAAAGATATTGGTCAACCGCCGCAGACCACAGATCAAATATTTGTATGAGACAAGGTGGCGCCGATGAGGACTTTATATTTACTTATATCATTTTTGCGCGAAAGTCGGTTTATGGATTTTTTTTTTTTTTGTTCCCTGTTTTTTTTTCAGCTGCTACCGCCGCCAATGCTCGGTTTGTGTTTGCCCGTAATGTGAAATATGACCCCCTCTTCATCACACTTTGGACGCATTCATTCATTCATTCATTCATTCACTCAATCAATCGCTACACCGCTAATCCTGCACTCGGGGTCATGGGGGTCATCCCGGTTGTCATTGGCTGAGAGTGACTTTCCCAGACAAAACAAAAAGTTAGCTGCCCGCTATCAGACGGGCAACCATGTATGTAGACACAGAAATTTGAAAAATTACCCGAAAGCTAACGCAGCCCCTCGTAACTTACCTGCTTTCTCATTAAGCACTTGTTACGGCGAGGATGCCGAACCGGGGCGTTATTAGATAAAAGTTGCCACTCTCCCTTTTAGTGTTTTTTCGCGTTTCGGCGTGTAGGCCCCAACGATCGCGGCGCTATCTGCGACGTCGACAACGTGCCTCGGTAATGAGCACCTCTCCAAGTCCAATGGTTCACATGTCGGCGTCGCTGCCAGTTAATTGTGGTTATTACAAGCCGTATCTCACCATCGAGACTAAAAGTAATTCCCTCATCAACCGACGCCTACCTGCAATCCGTCGCCAGACAGTCAAACGTCACACAGACACAACAAGGACAGAAAAAAAAAAAAAAAAAAGCAAGCCCCCCCCCCCCCCACACTACAAACATTATAAGGTTGCTGCTTTTCCACATATGCTGCTCTTTTATCTCCATTGTGTCTAAAACGAAAGGAGAAAATAAATCTGCCGCTTCAATCTCGACTCGGGCGAATCTGCCCCCTCAATGCACCTCTTATCCCCAGCTGCACCCCCTCCCTTGTAAGGCTTGATAGCGAGTTTTCAGTCATATTCTTTTTGACTTATTCCAGATTTCGCTAGTTGTGTGTGTGTGTGTGTGTCTGTGTGTCGGTGAGTGTGTTTTAATCTCAAAAATTCCTGCTCTTGTGAAATTTTGGGGCTCGGGGAGTGATAAGCGTCTGTCGGTTGGCTCGGTTTTGATAAACCCATGGAAATTCTGTCAGGTGCTAATCGAGACGAGATTAGAGATTAGCTCGCCGTCTGTCTGTGTGCGTGTGTGTGTGTGTGAGAAAGAGAGAGAGGGGTTGTAAGGGGTGATATGTGTGTGTATGCGTGTGCTAGTTTTGAAGTCATTGAGGGGGAGGAGGGGAAGCTCAGGAAAAAATTGGCATGTGAGCAAGTTTTTGTTGACGGTAGACTCATTCTGCCTCGGTCTTTCTCTCCCTCTCGCACACACACACACACACGTGCACGCGCACGTCATCTTCATCATCGTCATCATGTTTTTATTTACCCCTCTCTCCTCTCCGGGCTTCCTCGGTTGTGCGGCGCTGCCATTATCAGTCCTCTGTAAATCAGCCATGTTTGACGAACCTGCTCTTTCAACCTGGGATCAATACCAGGTCTTTATCTGTCCAGCACTGGCTAATAAAGGCAAGGCCCCTTATCCACCATCTGGAGGAGAGAGAGAGAAAGAGAGAGAGAGAAACACACACACACACACACACACAGAAACACACACTGGCGATAACTGCCCAAGATAACTTTAGCAAGAAAAACACATTCTACCAGTAAAAGGACAGAGCACGGTGTCCCACCGCCCCCTCCAGCCAACAGTTTATTAATGCTCATACAATGGGGGACCACACACACACACACACACACACACACACACACACACACACACACACACACACACCTCTTTTAGGAAGACTTCAGCAGGTTGCTGTACAATCTCCGAAAATTAAAAAAAAAAAAAAGAAAGCTTTTTTTTGTTCTGCATCTCGGTGGCAGGAAGCTGATAAAAACTCCAGTTGGTCGCCATGTTCTGACCCGAGTGTCACCTTTGTACCAGACAGCCACATTGAATAGCACCTTTTTGCCTTATTTTTTTTTTTTTGCTGAAATGACCACAAGATCAGACACGTCGAAGAAGGATACATCTAAGATTGTGTGAGGAATCAACCGTATAGAGGTGTCAACATCTTCATTAATCTCATTTTCTGGATGCTTCTTGCAGCTTCAGAACAGCAGAAAGAGGAGACATTGTGGCCACCAAATCGCCAGCGCAGCCTTTGTAAAAGTCAGTTGAATATCGTGGCGATGTAAAAATTGGTCTCTGGACTTTTCCTGGGACGAATCAATCGATCAGCTAATTGGCTAATTGAGAATATAATCAACGCATCAGTCGAGGTCGTGAATAAACACACTCTGTTCGAAGAGGAGTAGAAGGCGGTCGGAAAGGATGCAGAGGAAATGCTGCTCTTTGTGAAGCATCTCCGCAAAGTGCTCTAAATTGAGACCATAGCTGGCAAATGCCCAAAACATCAGGAGCTGGATTATTGGAGATCACCTTTTTTTTTTTTTTTTTCCGCCCGTGTTCCTCAAAGAACCTACGCCCCCCCCCTTCCCCGGCACGCAGCCGAAGCAGGACAAAAGGGCAGAATTAAAAACACAAGCGAGAAGAGAAAAGGTGGTTGAAGTTGAGAGGAGATTGCTGGATGACTTTGCCCTGCAGGTGTGACAGGGGAAGTTCAGCTTATCAGATTGATGGAGACCGTCTCGCTACAGTGTGTGGCACGCGGGGGTGGGGTGGGGTGCAAGGGGATAGGAGGGGAGGGGGTTTGGCAGAAAAGTGTCTGTCGACTCCTCCTGATACCTGCCTCCCTGTCTGAGATGATATGGGAGATAATATTGATAATATTAAACGCAATAACTGTGTCTGGCACTCCCCTCCCTCCTCTCATCCCCTGCAGGATAAAATCAATGTGCCATTCAATGTGATTTATAGCTGAAAATAATGGCAGTGTTTAGGCGGCGCATGTGTGTGTGTGTGTGTGTGGGCGTGCGCGCCTGCAAACTTGTGCGTATCCGTACAGTACGCCAGTGTTTGCGTGTAAATGAGGTTGAGAGGTGGACGTGATGAGAAGATGGATGTGCGCGCGCACGCGTTGATTTATTCGACGATGCAGATGCTATCGGCCGACGGTTACATTAATAACACGGGAGTGTTGGGCGTCACGTGGTCTCGGGGGCATTTATGGCGGGTATTGATCGGGCGCTATCGCTGTTTATCGAGGCGGGAATGCAAGGGTAAACACGGCCTTTGTGCAGACAGCTCAGGTGTTATCAGGCCGGGGACTTGGGAAAGGGGAGACGATTTAAGTGCACGCCAGGGTGCCAGCAGGGAAAGACCAGATGTTTGCCCTGAAAGCCGTGACGCTGATTAATATAAACATTTTATATTATTTTGTTTTCTCCCCTGATTTTTTTTTTTTTTTTTTTTCTCCATCGTAATATGTTTTCGGTATGGCAGAGCACTTCTGTGAGAAACGTCATTGTGGCCCTTAAACTTATTTCCCATCTGAGGAACTAAACGTAGACTGCGATATCGACCAAAAAAAAAAAAAAGAATCAACACGTTTTTTTCAATCAAGATGAGCTTGATGTTCCAGGAGCGTAGCAGATATCAGACAAGGCAGATCACTCGGCTGTGACCTTTAACCTCTCCAATGAAACACCAACACGTCTCTCACTGTGAATCAGTGTTTCCTCACAGCTTGTGTGTGTGTGTGTGTGGATGCACGTTGTCTCCTCCTCATTATGGTCTGTCACAGTATATACTCTGTGCCGTCTGTTACGTTTTAATGCAATTCGCCCGTCCTCTGAAAAACAACACATCGTGCCTCTGACACAGAGCGGCGTTCATGTTTGTTTTCATAAAGCTCGGGGAAGTGAGATGCGATCGCTTAAGATACATGATGCTGTTAAATTCAAGGTCAAAACTGGGTCAGAGATAAGACGAGAGCAACTCCAGGAAATCACGATGATGATCTGAGAACGGGGAGAATTTAAAGTCATTAAGATGAAAGTAGGTTGTTTTGGGAGTGGGGGGGGGCTATTAATTTCTTGACATTTTTTTTTTTTTAAGGTCTTTTTGGGGTGAAAAAGCGTTGCAAGCCTAGTACCGATATTGTTTTTTTTTTTTTTTCAAAATTCTGCAACATTTTCAACATTTTTTTCAGCATTCTGTTGCTCTTGTCTCATAACTTCATGAATTAAAGCTGACATGTAGTCAAATATGTATCATGGTGCTCCAAATGAAATAATCATCATAGCTTTTGGTTCGTTTCATAGCTTATTATTGGCCTAATATTAAAGAAAAATGGTCGGTCTTGTTATTTTTTTCTGCTCCTTCAAGGTTTTATCAGCAGATAATTAGCTATTTTTTGGCTGATATTTAAAGTAACTGTCGGATTGAGGGGATTTTTCTTTCACAGATATACAATTTTTCATCGTCCTCTTCTTTTTGTTATCACTGGGCCGATTCAGCACCGAAACCTGTTGCAGATAAAAAAAAAACAAACAAAAAACAAACGTCATCTTTTATTCAATTCAGTAACAAGTATGATAAAAGTTCCACTTGGGATGAATAGTTTTTTTTTTCAACTGGTGTGTGGCCACGACCTTTGACCTCACGATGATGCAAGCAGCGGCTGATTTCCAGTCGTGATAACGGGAAGGTGTCGTGATGTAACTATCGATCTAATCTCACTAATCAGGCTAATAGGGAGGGACTCAGCAGTTCGATGAACTGCCAGATAACCGATAACGCCAAAGTTCAGGGTTCGCATATCATACGTACGCGTGGATCGGCGGATCGATGCGTGCCCCACGTACGCACGCACGCACGCACACACACGCAAACACACATCGGAGACTGAGACGCAAAAACACAAACCGACTCGCAGGCAGACATGTTCGACAAGCGTCTCCAAATGCATCACAGCGCTGACGTTTTTTCGGAAATCCGAGTGGATAGCGTGGTGAACTAAAAGGACCCGCGTTGTTGATATTTTCTTTTTAGTTCCTCTTAATTTCTTCCAATTTGCTACAAACCCCCCATCATAACAATTACGTATTAGTTATAATACTCTCTTGTTTGAGTATAAGAATACGATACCACACAGCGAGAAGTTTCCTGGTTGGACTCCGACCGGCGGCCCTTTTTCTCGTGGAGTCTCCACGTTCCCTCCGACGGTTCCCCAGTTTTCCTCCCGCAGTCCCATGCAGGAAATTAATCGACGACCCGAAATTGCCCAGATCTGTGAAGAAGGGAGTGAATGGTTTAAATCTCTCGCGATCGCCAGGTCCGGTTCTTTGGTCCCGTCGTCCGATAAAAGCCAGAATAGGCTTGCAGTGTCCTGGTGACCCTGAGTACAGGATAAGCAGTTTAGAAAATGAGTGATTTCATCATTTTTTTTTTAAGTACATGGTGGGAAAAATTGTGAAAAGGTAGGAGGAGGATTTGAGACTCAAAGTCATTTTTATTGTGGACATAGAGGAATCAAGAAGACCTTTGTTGGAATCCCACGATGACATGAGATTATCAAAATTTTTACTGCGCTGATGCCCCAGATCAGGTTGGCAGCAAGTTAGGCTATGCAGTGTGTGTGTGTGTACGTTTGTGTGTCTCTGTCCAAAATAAAATAAAAAAAAAAAAACCCTCACTAACCCAAGCTTACTGTTCTGTATATTTCCTGTGCATCGTGTATTTGCAAGTGTATTTGCAGTCCCTATGTCCTCTATTGTAAATCGCTTTGGATAAAAGCGTCTGCCCAATGTAATGTAATGTAAAATAATGATAATTATAGAGTCAAAATTAGCAGTAAAATCCAAACGTGTGAATGAGGTTGTATGTCTCTACATGTGGTCCTGTGATGGACCGGTCCAGGGTGGAAAAAAAAACAAACAAACAACTAAATCCAATCTAATTAAAACCACGCCCCAAACCGTTTCTCTCCAAGTACATAGTAATGTCGTCATTTTTAAGGGTGTTGATCAATGGCGGCGGTATCAATACTGATTAGCGGGTCTGAGGGTGACCGGTCAAGCCGGGGTGGGGGCGATCAGAAGGGTGAACTACAGAGGAGGATGGCGGCCGATGATAAGGCAGGTGGAGGAAGCCTTGGAAAAAATGCAGGAGGAGCGAAAACATGGCGTCTGATCAGTCTTTGATTGCCGGCGGTTGCAGCGAGAATCAAAGGGCTCGTCTCTGCATGGCAGGTATCCTGTTACACAGCTCAGCGACTCGTTTCACCACCACCTTTGATCAACAGACAGGAACCGTCACTGCCCAGACCCACGCATGCACACACACACACTTTGGTGGTCAGTTATTTTCCTGAGAGAAAAAAAAAATGTTAAAAAAAAAAAAAAATGTTTTTTATGTTTTGGCTCAGAAACCAGGACGCAGGATTCTCACGGAGGCCCCGAGGAGGACGACGAGAACGGGGAGGAGCGAGGACTTTTGCACAGCGGTGAGGACGAGGAGGACGACAGCAGGGAAGAGGACATGGGGCGGCGGCTCAGCGGGCCAGGTTTGTTGACATATTTAAAAAAAGATTGTTTAAAAAAAAAAAAAAAAAGCCCCCAAACTACAGAAAATGACCTCAAATCAGCATCAGCATTAAAGAAAAAAAAAAAAACAAAAAACAAAAAAAACAACAAGATTTATATGAAAGAATGCCGAAGGCCCTGTAAATTATTTTTTTTGTTTTTTAATTGCTTGAAAAGTAAGGACTGCAAAATAAAAATAAATAAATATGTATATTTTTTCACTTACATTTTTTAGAATATTAAATGATTAGATTGTAAACAGAAGAAATTAATTTGAATTATGACGGGGAAAAAAGTGGAGCACTAATATGTTGATGAATTAACTGAAAATATTAAAAAAAAATAGAAAAATATAATAATTCTTCCATAATTCTTTTATTGAAAAAAGCAAAACAAGCAATCTGTGCTCCCATCGAGATTTAAACTATTTCTCAAAAGTGACCAAAAAAAAAAAAAAAAAAAAAAGAGGTCTCCCAGGCCATTAGGTGCACCGGACTGGCCGCGCAAAGTTTTTATTTGGTGTTTCTGGCATACATCAAGCCCCGAGCCCGGTGGCGTTTCTGAAAGCGCGCGGCGCAACCCGTTGAGCTGTTGAGCATCGGAACCCGGGACGCGGGATGACAGGCTGCAGGACAGGCCAATCCGTCTGGATTGCTCCGGAAAGACGTTTCAGCTGGTCGTGCTCTCGCAGGCACCTCCGCAGAGCCGGGCTGTCTTCACCCTCCGTCCCTCCGTGTGTGTGTGTGTGTGTGTGTCCCGTAGGACACGTGACAGCCACGGCGGGCGATGGGGAGGGGGGGGGGGGGATGTATTCAACTCAGAAAACAACAAACACACGCACACACACATTCACAGACAGGCGGAAGGAGATAAGTAAATCGCCATAATTTTATTATTTATTTCCTCCCCTTATCAAGCTCCGTTTGATTATTTATTTCGTCTCTGTCTGTTGTCTTCAATGAGTTAAACAATGCAGGAAGATTATTATTATTATTTTTTTATTAATTTTTTTTCTCGCCTTTTTCAAGCTGTGCTCGTTTCGCGCGCGGGCGTGCGTGCGTGCGTGCGCGTCTGCACACTTTGTGTGTGTGTTTTAATTCCTCCGGTGGTAGAGAGGATGTGTTCATTATCGTCCCGTCCCAGCCTCGTCCCTTTAACAGTAATTGGAGCGATATTAATTGCTGCGTGGCGGCTTGTTGATGCTCGCGCCATGATGCTGCACTGATAGGGCCGTTTTCTTTCTTTCTTTTTTTTTTTTTTTTTTTTTTTTTTTTCCTTCCTCCCTCCACGCAAACCGAACTGGCGGGCGAGCAGGGGTGAGAGAGGAGGAGGAGGAGAGAGAGTAAGGGAGAGAGATAGCCCCTCTATCAGCTCTGGAGCAGGCGCTGTCTTTATCAGGAGCACGATTGGCAAAAAGGAAACTTTGACCAGTCTGAATTTTTCTCTTATCGTCAAGCCTCCCCCCCTTTCCTCCTCCCTCCCTCCCTCCCTACATCCATCCACCTTCTCCTCCTCTCCGCTCTCTCCATCACCCTCCCCTCCTCTCCCCGACACTCGTATATCACTCCCTCTTTTTGTTCATGTTTGTTTCTTCCATCCTCCTCCTCCTCATCACGGCGGTCTGTGTGCCCTCGCCTGAAAATTATAAAAAAAACAAACAAAAAAAAAAAAAAAAAAAAACGCGATTTATCAGAAAATAAGTAGCCGGACCGACAAACAAGCGAGAAACAAGCTGGAAAAATCAGGAGGGAGGAAATAAAAGGGCGACCGACGCGAGAAACAAAAAGAGGATTTCGGGAATTTACAGACGGGGGGAAAAAAAATAGATAAAAGTTGACCAGAACAAAACTGAAAGCGTAAAGAAATCACAGAGGGTTTTAATGAAATCCAAACCCGACGACCTGCGGAGCGACCGGAAATAATCGGATCCGCAGAAACGAGAAAGTAGTCCCTAAAAGTCGGAGGCGGGTTAATGAGTGACCGGCGCCGGGGGGTGGGGAGGGAGGGTCTCCAGTTTTTCTGTCTTTTCGTTCCCGGGGCCTGGTATGACAGGCGTCTCTCTCCCCGCTCGCCCCTCATCACGTCCGCTCGCTCATAGAAAGCGTTCACCTTGTGTCAGACGTTTCCCACAAACAGACGAGAGTGGAATAAACAGGCTTTATCTCCTCAGGGGAGTGTTGACATTCCTCTCGGTTCTCACCGCCGCTGATTGTTCAAGTTCCTCCTCCTCTTTTTTTTTTTTTTTCCCCCAGTCTAATAGGCTTTTTCTTTTCTCCCTCTCCCATGCCAGATGCCTGGTCATCTGCCCTTTATGATTTTTTTTTTTCCCTCCATTTTTATTTCGCGTGATTTGCCATCATGCGGCATTTTTCTCCCATCGTATTCCATCTCATCTCCAAACCGGCCCAAGATGTGGAGCCTTTGCGGGCCCGCAGTTTACTGCCTGTAAATCTCTAAGGGGCTGCCCATCAGTCACAATGGCTTTAAACGATAACACAAGTCACTGAATATATTTAGGAAATTGTGCTTGTTCTTAGATACTGGCTGAACTATCAGCCAGATTAACGCAGAAACACCACATCCATCCTGTGACACTCGGCGACGCACGAACCGCCGTTGTGCACACATATCGTGCCGCTCGCCTCGATTTCTCATAACTGCAGTAACAAAAAGTAAACTCTGCATTTTGACCCCCATCCACATCACGACCCCCCCCCATGCGCCGCAAACGCCGCTATTATCGTAATCCGCATCATCGTAACCATCGCCTGTACTGATATTACCATCCTGAACGCCATCATCAGCAAAAGCATTTGTTCCTCTGACTTAAGAATCAAGCGCTTCTAAAAAAAAAAAAAAAAAAAAAAACTCCCTATGTTACATGTTCTTTTAGTTTTATATATCATTTCTCACTAGTTTTCCCCCCATTTTTTCCCCCCAAAGGCCTTAAAACATTTCTTGATGGTCATGCACTGTCATGCTGGTTGCGTCTGATGATTTTCACAGAAATACATTGCTTGATTTAAAAAAAATAAATAAAAAAAAAAAGTTCAGCTTTCTTTTCTTGCTCTTGTTTTCGGTAATTACTTAACCATTTATTCGTCCCTTATTCTTCCCCCGTCGCATACTGATGACCCAACAAGCTCATCTGGAGCGGTTATAATATCCTTATTTAACATTTAATTCACAACCTTTAACTCCAAACCGAATCTGTCCGTAAGCACTCAGGTTTACTCAACAGACCATATGATGAATTATAAAAGCATATGTTTAATTTGGTTAAAAATGCAGTCATTCCTAGATAGGAAATTATTATAAGCATTCGGTGCTAATCTTTTAATTTATTGTAATTCTTTGAGGCAGTCGACGTTAATATCAAGACAGACTCACATTAACATGCAACAGAGCAAAAAATTAATTCATCCTCTCACTTTTTTTTTTTTTTTCTCCCTTCTTTGGCTTATTAGTGCAGTTCATTACAGGACAACACTGGCTGTGTAATGAGTTGTTTATATTCCAGTCAGAAGAAGAGACGATAGTCTTTTATTTCAGCATTTTCCCCCAACGTGGGCTTTGTGGTGTCTCTTTTTATGAGAGAGAAAAAAAAAAACATTAAAATTAAGAGATGATAAACTGTGAATGGATCAGAGGCTTCAGCGGTTTCCTGTCCGTCTCTGACGTCCTCATGAGATCGAACCGATCAAGACGTCACCTGTGTGTGTGCGTGTGCACGTGCATGTGTGTGTGTGCGTGCGCACGACCACATGCTAGGTGGCAGCACAGACGCTGTCTTATGAGTCCAGTTGGGAGTCGGCCCCTACCAGGGATGGCATGTTATGCTAAAGCCGTCTTTTTTTTTTTTAATCTACAGTGTTACCATATTGCACGATATGCAAAATAATTATAAAGAGGAGGAGGAGGAGAAGAAGAAGAAAACCTGTCTTTTAAATGACCTTGCAGGCTGGAAGCTTCTGTACCCCCTCGCCCACTCACTCGCTTAAAATTTCTTGATATGCAAATAGGTGTCACAGTAATCCCTTGTCGTTGCCGTGCCGACCAGCTGGATGTCCCTTCCCCGCTCGGCTCACGGAGCCGTCGTCAGACTTTCCAAGTAAACTACGCGTTCGCCGTTGATACATGCCGAGGTAATGACCGATGTAACGGGTTCGTCCAGCGGCGGACAAACATTAAGAAGACGATTAAGACGTCTTATTCGTCGACGACGAAATATAAGACGACGAAAAAGACGAGACCTAATTTTCAAGGGCAGGCTTGTCGCTTAGGGTTCAGACTTCTGGATTTAACGATTTACTGGCATCATCCGAAAATGCAATTGAGTGTGGGATGGGATAAAAATGGCTTCCAATCAAAATCTAGAACACACTTTAAAAAAACGGGATCAGTTTCCAAAGATGGCTGCCGACTCAAATGATGTCGAACATTATTTCCTTATTATCATACATTCATGTTACAACAGGCAATACTCATCCTATATTCCTTAGCTAAAGATAAGCCATATATTCTGTTTGTTAGTACACACACACACACGTATACACTAAAATTGGACACAAAAGAAAAAAAGCAACCCAAAAATATATCACCCCCCCAAAAAAGAAGGGAAATATTATCAAAAATTGAGTTAAAAAAAAACAAAACATGTGTATCACATTTTTACTTTTACATGCTTGTCACGCACGCGATTGTTGCACTGCAACCTTCATATTTCGGTCTTGACAATAACAGCTCAAGCAGCCAGCCTCTGGTATTTGTCTGTGTGTGTGTGTGTGTGTGTGTGTGTGTGAGAGAAACGTTCGGAAGAAACGATTCTCCGGGGTTTTTTTTTCCAGTCCCACATACACACACTCCGTTCAGCGCAGCAAAGCCGAGCGTTTTCCTGCCTCAGCACTCCTGCCTCCTTATCCTTCCCCCCCAGAGTTATTTAAATTACCTCCAATAAAGCATTATAATGGCAAGTCTAATAATGCTTATTATTATTTACCAGGTTCTGTTTGTGAGTCTGCACGTGTGTGTGTGTGCGCGCGCACGCCGGTGTGTGCGTGTGAGTCGGGTTATCATACAGTTAATTATAATGGAGCATGAAGGTGCACTATATGCATATTATCACCGCTGGAAGTGTAATTTATTTGGGGTGAGGAAGGGAAGATGTTGTCACATTTGCATAGCGCCCCCCCCCCCCCCCCAACCCCCCCACCGCCCCCTTTGAAACGGCCCTGACCAGAACGAAGCGCACCTTCATCGCTTTGCCCACGTCTGATAAGACATAAGACCTTTTGTTTCTCTTCATTTAGTCACGGACGAGCGGATGCAGCGTCGGAGGGATAAGATGTTTGTTTAAAGGCTTCCGGGTTCTGTGTTTGCGTTTTTTTTTTTTTTTTTTGGCCGCTTCACTTTCATACAAAGACAACAACCGGCAAAACAAAATATGCCTGGAATTTTTTTGTTTTCACTCAAACGGCTTCTTAGTTGATGAGGACCTCAGAGGTCGAAGGTCAACCGGGAACATTAGATTCTTTTCACTGACTGGACTTTAGTGAACCTGACTAATGATGTCTATTGAAAAAGAAAAATAGTGTGTCGTGATACCTTAACTTCTTATTTTAATTGTCAACGGTTGATGACCAAGCTTGCAACTACATTTGCTCATATATCGAATTAAAATTAATTTCTGTTAATGTGTTCCAGCCCCCCGATTTTGTTACATGTTTGTGTGTTTTTTGTTTTTTTTTTTATTTTGTTACATGGTGTTCAATAAGAAAAATTTTGCTTTATAATTAACAAATAATGTATAGTAAAATAGAATGTAAAGAAATAAACTGGTTTGGTTGGGGGAGTTTTTCATTTTGCGATCCTTCACGTAACTTTCTAGCTTCCATGTGCTGCTAAATGTAATCTGCACACTTTACGACACATTATGGATAAACTTTAGCGACAGAGTGAATGCCGCTCCTCTTTCTAAAACGATCAAACCGTTCCCGACCGCTCGTCCGATGCCTCGCATGTCCCTCACAGATGATGCTCTCCGTCGCCCGTATCTCACCAACAACATCATCTCCATCTTTTCACAGATGAGTCCACAGCACACACACACCTAGCTCATGTTGCTCCATGATTTTTCTTCCGGTTGTTTTTAAACACCAATTCGCGGCCGGCGGTTACCACGTCGGTGTCAAACGCTAAATTCCGCTCGCTCCTAACTCAGATCTCGGTTCGTATCACGAAGCAAAAAAAAAAAAAAAAAAAAGTTTAGTGCCATCACCGAGTCCTCGTGCTAGCAGGCGGCAGGAGTGCAGAAGCGCTTTCGGTTTGAACCCCGTGGATAAAAGGGACGGGAAAGCGGCGTGAGAACAGCCGAGACAGAGGCGTGGAAGAAGGAATATTTAGTCGAGAGCCGGAGATAATGAAGGGGGAACAGAGGGCCGAAGGTTTAAGGATCAATGAGAGCGTGAGATGATTGGTGAGAGATTTTAACAGGTGCAATTCAGATAGTGAAATTAGAGGTTAAGGATGGGAAGGGAAGGTCGAAAGATAGAAGAAAACTAGAGATATCATCTATATATACACATATATATGTATGTATGTGTGCCTATATATGTTTATGTGTATGTATGTGTACATGTATGCGTGTGTGTGTGTGTGTGTGTGTTTATATATTAGTGTGTCGAAATGTTGTTGTGCAAGACACTGAATCGACGGCAGCCTCCTGCTCATGATTCATCCATGATGGGTTAATTGCAGAGAAGGAATTACCCTATTGGGATTAATAAAGGATTAGATTATTGTTAAATTAATTATTGATTATTATCTGTATATATATATATGAGTGTATATATCTATTTATCTATATATATATATACATAGAGAGAGCGATATGTATGTGAATATATATATATGTATATATATATGTGTGTGTGTGTGATGTGTGTGTGTGTGTGTGTGTGTGTGTGTGTACTGGAAACCCTTGTTTATTTCAGGGTTACGTTCTAAAAATAACCCACAATAGGCGAAATCCGCAAAGTAGTCAGCTTGTCATGAATGTCATCGCTGTCAGCAAAGGTTTCATAAAGTTTATTAGCTTTCGTGCGGATAATGTTGGTATCCAGCATAATGTTCTTTTTCCTGCAGTCATTAATCCACAAAGTTAAAGCAGATGCCATCCTTACAATGGTCTCGTTGCAGACAGTCACGACCCTTTTTGGCATCCTTGTAAAAACGTATTTCTGCGGTCATCCTTATGTTATTTTCCTCCTTCTTTACGTAACGAACCGAAGATTCATTTATTCCGTAATGGCGCCCTACAGCCGCATAGCTTCTTCTTTTATTCAGCATGTCCAGAAGTTTAACTTTTTCTGCGATTCTTCCTCTTCCTGTTGGGCGCGTCGTCAGGTGCCTTTGCAGAATGTTTGAATGTCGACATTGTGAGTTTTGTCAAGGTGATAATTTGCAAAATGTAAGATTGTTGACACTGATCCACCGTCCTTTAGCCAATCAGGATGCAGAATACAACATTCTGTACTGTAAAAAAAAAAAAAACGCATTAAAAAAACTGTACAAAAATCCGTGAAACAGTGAAGCCGCAAAAGGTGAACTGCGCGATCGCAAGTTTTTGCTGTGTATATATACAGGACTGTCTCAGAAAATTAGAATATTGTGATAAAGTTCTTTATCCTCTGTAATGCAATTAAAAAAAAAAAAAAAAAACTTTTTCATGATATTCTAATATTTTCAGATAGGATTTTTGAGTTTTCTTAAGATGTAAGCCATAATCACCAATATTAAAATAATAAAAGGCTTGCAATATTTCACTTGATTTGTAATGAATCCAGAATGTATGACATTTTTGTTTTTGTGATTGCATTACAGAAGATAAAGAACTTTATCACAATATTCTAATTTTCTGAGACGGTCCTGTATATCATGGGTGATAGACTGAAAGCATATTCTAAGTATTTTTTGAAGTAATTTACAAGTAATCTTGGACGTTGACTGGCACGGAGACTTTAAGCCATTGTTCTTACATAATTCTAAATAACTAATAGAAAAATCACCAATGAACAATTAGCTGATGGGTGGATGACAAAATGGCGTCCATGGCAACGGCGTCCATGGTTTTGAACTCTTCTATATCCGTCCAGTGTGTCTGCCAAATAACTCCCCCCAGCAGGATATCGCCATCCTGCAGACGCCATGTCTCCCAGCAGTCAACTCCATGTGTCAGTCAAAATGCCGGCAGGAGATGATTGGCCGTGGCAGACTGGTGAATTTGTCAGGGTCCTGATTTTGCAAACTCCAGAGTCCAGAAACACTCATTTATTGGGTTTTCAGTGAGTTGTGTTATACATCTTAAAAATATGTCATGTAAATGTCTTTTGACGGCAGGCGCTACATGGTTGTGTCTGAAGGGTTTTTTTTTTTTTCTGCCATTATGAAATGACCAGAAGAAAGTCAAAGTCCATTATTCATCCGCTCATTCCCCTCAGACGCCAGTCAGACACTTCACACACTTTATCCGCATCGCTGGCTGACTGGTTCCCGTGCAAAATTTGGTTTCGTCGCAATGGTGACATTTAGCATCATCACGGAGAGCATCATAAGATAAGATAAGAACAACTTTATTTATCCCGAAGGAAATCGCTGTGCCAGAGTTTCAAGCAAAAACATAACAATAATAGATAATAGTAGGAAGGAGGGAGAATAAGAAATACAATAAAATATAAATTGTAATAAAATGTAAATTGCTATCAAGTGTTTTAAGGTCTTAAGTACAAAGATTTGATCATCTGTGAGGATGAGGAACGGACGGGGCAAAGCCTGTCGGGAACGGTTTGTTCGGCTTAAAAAGAGGAACAGCGTTCACTCTGAATCTAAGTTTAGCCATAAATAGTAGTAAAATGTGCAGGTTACATTTCGCAACCCATTGTAGCATTAAGTGTGTAGTCGGTAAATTAAATGAAGGAGCACAAAATGCAAAACTCCCTCATCCTGTTCTGCCTACAAGTTAAAAACACTTATTAAAATCCAGTTTACTTCTTTACATTCCATTTTATTATACATTATTTGTTATTGATCAGGTACATTCACGTTTGAGTGATGGAACAACACTTTCTTCATAAATTTATGCAACGTAACTAGGAAATGCCGTGCTTTTAGTTCCACGGAACGGTTCGGTTTCTATTTGTCGTCTAAAATTAATTAAATTCTCCTTAATTTGTCTTGAGGACATGTTAAAGAAAAGCGCAGTACAGCCCCAGGCCAGTAGGGGGCAGTAAGCATAGGAAAGATGGTGAAACGGTTCCTCTCTGTGACCCTGTTGAGTGTTTGTCATTATATATTTTAATACATACAGCTTTGCAAATTAAATTAAAATGAACAAGCGTGATCCGAAAACCTGCAGAAGTCGGTCAGCGGTAACTGCTGAAGCTAATACGTCCACTTCCTCGCCGCCTAGCATGACTGACACTGTCGCTGAGATGTCACTCCCATCCCCGAAGGGTGATAGACAGGGGCGTCTAATCTGAGGGGTCTCATCTCCCTGCTGTCCAGAAGTGTGAGAAGACCCCACACACACACACACACACACACACACACACGTGCACACACACACACCTACTCGCTTGTGCATCTTTGTTTCCTGTTGTTCGTAAAAGCGAGCGGACCCGATGCAGCCGCGCACACGTGAGCTTCTTCCGATCTCACCCGGCGTTTATTTCGCCTTCATATTTAAACATTTTATCGTTTTGTCACGGATAGTTTCAATAACAACGATCCGTGACAGACACCCGTTTGATTGATGAAAGTGTGGCAATTAATATCAGTAATGAGATGAACACATAATTCATATTTGTAATCGTCTGATCTTTTCTTTAAATAAAATCAGATTTTCACCTCACTTTTGGGACACATCTTGCTTATTTGTCTTTTTTTTTTTTTTTTTTTTAGAGGGGCAAATTAATGTGTAGTATCTAGCTAATTTTCAGGATATTATTTAAGAAATATTCGTGGAATGTCTTTTCTGAAGATAATTCCTTGCTAAATTTTACATCATATGCAGCTGAATCTTAGGTAATTAGAAATATGTAATAAAATGTCTTTCAGCATCATGATATTAATTAAATTCCATATTGCCCAGCCCAAACTCAAAGTGTGACTTGGCTATTTGAAATTTACTTTCAGGCTTTTAATTTAATGAAATGGAGACAAAATCGGTACAAGGACGCGCTTTATGCTTGTTTTAGCCAATCTAGTAAAACACCAGAGGCAATTCGGAAACAATCGGTGAAGTGTAGACCGTGAAAACGAAGAAACACCATCTGAGATGGATCTGAAGGTTCCAGATGGCTCCAATCCCCTCCAGACAGATTCATCAGGCTCACGCAGTTGTATATCTCTATATGACTTGTGAATGAGATAGTGAACAATTGTATGTCCCTATGTGACTTGTGAATCGGGGAGTATGGCGATCAGGTCGGGGGTGAACCTGTACCCGATGGGAAAAGCTCCAAACCACCCCGACTCCAGGCCGAGCGGTGCATTATGAACGAATGGATGACCTAAGAATTCATTGTCTGGGGCATCGTTCCTCCGAGCATACATGTCTCTGTCTGACTCTTCTGCCTGAATTGTCCCCAGAGCCCTTTGGGATCCCCAGTCATGAAGGTCATGATCCGTTTTAGTTTTGTGCGATCGGTCCATTCAGCGATTCCTCTTGTGGCAGTTTCTTTAAATCCCCGCTCACCTCTTCCTTCCCTTTTCTGACTCGTCAAACAGAAACTAAATAAATCCTTTTGCCCCCTTTGCACCTCTGGAGTAACCATTCAAGCAGGAGTAGCCTTTCTTCAGTATTTGTGCTATTATCCCAATCGCTGAACCTCCAAATGACCCTTATTTTGTTGAGGAAGCCAATCCTCCCTCAACTCCTCCATGTCTTTTCCCGGTCAGCGCTGCCGATACATTTTGATTGAAACGTCCTCTTTTTTTTTTTTTTTTTCCCCTTTTTTTTTCCAGGGGCCAGAAGGAGTTGTTAAAGCAGACATGAATTAATGATTGAATTAATTATCAGAGTCACATACCGTACAATTAATTTTGCGGCTTTGCCTCAGTCTTTTTTCCCTCTCCGTGTCTGTGCTTAGAGAATGTCAAGAAACATTTTCTAATTAATTTATGTGTGATTATCAGGGATGGTTTCTGGAAGGTCTCCACTTTCAATTTGTGACAGGCTGCAGCAGAAGCAGCGAGGGAAGGCTGGGAGAAACGGAGGTGGGAATATGAATATGGCCCGATACACACACACACACACACACACACACACACACCCACACGCACGCATGCAGACATGCACGCCCACACACACACACACTCATTTAGGTTTGCATGGGGTTTCACTGCCTCACTCTCTCTCCGGCTCACAAACTTTCAGTCAAATTGAATTTTCCCATCGACCCCCACTTCAGGCACGACGCCCATTTCTTCTGTTTGCGACCCACTCCCCATTTTTTTTTTATTTTTTGCATCCTCCTAAAACAACAGACGGACGATAGGACCCCCGTTTTTTTCTGAAGCGCACATTTTATTAAAGCGTCTTCACAGATGTTTCATGTCAAAGCCAAGTGTCGGCCAGTACGCAGATGATCAGTGATTTATTTGTGAAATGAGATGAGGCGTACATAAATCGATCCCACAATCGGGACATTTTTTAGCAGCAGCGTAACAGATAATGAAAAAATATTAGAAAAATAAATAAGAATACGAAGGTATAAAAAAAGTAGAGTATAATTAATAACCTGTCTAAACAGAATTTATAGATGTGCAAAGTGGTGTTGTCGCGGTTGTTTCCTAAATTCACTTTTTTTGTCATCAACTACTTTTTGTTCTAATTTCTAATAATTTCTAAAGACCGGCCGATGAAATTATGATTTCATTCCAGCGTGTCGTTTCCTCGGTGTGTCTTCTACTAGATCCTCTCCTTCTCACAGGTGTACAGTCTTTTTTTTTTTTAATTCTTCTTCATATTTTTTTTTTTTGAAAGTGAAACCGGTCAGGTGATTGACCCCCCCCTCACATGAATTTTCTGCACTTGAATGTCAGTATCCATGCGTTCGCTGAAGAGGAGGAGGTTTGTCTCATCACCACCCCGCTTTGTCACCATTCTCGTTTCACCCCCTTCGTCCTCTGACCAGGGGGAGAAAAAAAAAAAAAAAGCTTTTATTTTTTTTCCTCCATCATTTATCTTTTTTTCGCATATTTGTGAATTTGCATGTTTGCTTCTTGCTCTTTTCTGGTAGTGTATGTATTTTGTAGATAAAAGTTCAGCAGTGCAGTTAAGAGAAATTAGTTGGGTAAACAGTGGTAAATGTCAATGATAAAGTTCTGTTGAAGCTCATCTGATTAGCGAGGCTACGCAGGTGTCTTATCTCGCCTGTGCAACAGAGGGTAAAATGGAAATGATTGCGTGGTCTTGAGCAGTAGATGCCTATCCCAGAAATGTCTATCTGCCACTGAGCGGAGCCCGCCGGACTCTCGGCACCGCCTGGAGGATCACGGAGGGAGACGAGACACGGGGAAGGAAAAAGCAATCAGGTCGCTCTTGTTAGATTGAGGTTCTTTATCAGTGGACGTTACAAACAATGCGAGTGGTCATTTGTGTAAAAAGCAAGACAATACGGCTCGACTTGAGCCCCCCCCCTCCCCGCCCCCCCTTTCTTTATCAGCTTTGAAAGCCAAAACAGAAATAAAGTGATGCTATAAACAACCCCATTTCCGCCAGAAAACCGTGGGGGAAGATAACGGCGACAAATAATTGATGTTGAAAAGTGAAACCTGCGAGCGTTTAATGTAAAATTAATTAAAGGTTGGGGAATTCATTTGATTAGAGGCGCGGGCCCGAGTCACGTGGCCCGGAACCGGAGGCCGACGCAGACGACGCACCGAGTGATGGCTTCGGACGGATTCAAAGCGGAACTAGCAGAGACAGACAAAGGATTTGGGTGAAACGCGTTTGCCATTGAAAGTGAACGCGCGCGTGACCTTGACCTTTGACCTCGGCGATCCTGGGTAAAAAAAAAAAAAAAAAGTTTAAAATTATTTTAACAGCAATCGCTGCAAGGGATCAGATAGATTGGCGAGGGCGGACAAAAATACTTAAATTGTTCGCGCATTAAATTTAGATGTAAATAAAACAAGTTAGTCATTCATTCACACGTCTGTTTCAGAAATTAAGTACAGAAATAAATCCTCTCACAGTGACATAGTCTTGATTGCTTTACAGCTCTTGTCATTCTATCTATCTATCTATCTATCTATCTATCTATCTATCTATCTATCTATCTATCTATCTATCTCTCTATCTCTCTATCTCTCTCTCTCTCTCTACTTGGAATTACAGGACTGTCTCAGAAAATTAGAATATTGTGATAAAGTTCTTTATCTGTCTAATACAATTACAAAAACAAAAATGTCATACATTCTGGATTCATTACAAATCACCTGAAATATTGCAAGCCTTTTATTATTTTAATATTGCTGATTATGGTTTACATCTTAAGAAAACTCAAAAATCCTATCTCAAAATATTAGAATATCATGAAAAAGTGATTTTTGTTTTTTTTTTTAAATTGCATTACAGAAGATAAAGAATTTTATCACAATATTCTAATTTTCCGAGACAGTCCTGTATATTTCGGCCCAACTTTTTTCTCAGAATCACTCATTCATTCAAAGAGTAACATGTCAAATACACTCTATATGATTTTAAAGTACAAACTACCGGGCCTGCTGGATTACTTTTGACCATTTTGTTTTATCATGAAATATATTTGGGAGGGGTTTCGAACGTGCGCTAGCATCAGGTGTCCCTCCTATGTTTGACAGACAAAGGTTTGCCCCCACATCGGACAATAAACCGGGAGTCGCGACTCCGTTGTTGGTTCCCCAAGAGAAACAGACAGAACAGAGGAAGGAGGCGTTGGGATTTGTCATTCAGCAGAGGTTAAACCCCACCTATTAGCGCAGGTCGGAGTCGCACGTAGATAAAGATTTCCTGTTGTACCGTGTCAAAAAATCAATACCGCTGCTGTGATGTGCTCATTTGATATCAACAATAGTCTTTTTTTTTTTTTTAATCAATTAGGCCGGATAGAGGAGAACCTTCTCGTCAGATTACACCTTCTTTTTTTTCTCCTTATTCTCAACAGGAGTTCAGTCTGTTCAGGCGGTTCGGCGCAGATGTCACCAAGTTGTGTTTCCCATCTTTGACTCCCAAACAACTCGGTGTTGAGTGTGTGAAGTTCATGCAAAACAGAATAACGCTGCAATAAAAACGGCACAAAAAACACCCGCGTCGTCATGAATATTGTGGAGAGGGACCGATTTTGCTTCTTAAATATAAAGCGGAATTTGTTTGGGTTATTGCCGTCGACTGGCTTCTCCTGCAAACGCTCCGATCAATCGGAAAAACAGTTGAGTAATCAATAATGGGAGAATATATCAGCTGCAACTGGACTACGGCAGTGCTAATCACCTGATCTGCTTTTTTTTTTTGCACCATTTCTTTTAATTTTCCAGTCAGAATACACAATGACGCCTCAAACGGCGCCCCGATACGTAGCATCTCTTCTGTGTAACTTATTCTAAGGTTAAACGAAAAACCTGGAAGGAAAAAATAATACCCATTAAAAAAGTGCAGAACTGGCTCTTAAACAAACAGACTTATGCGTTGCCCTTTAATATGTCTCTTAAAATCCGCCCCACCGGCAGATAATCTAGATCCAAGTGTGGGTACAAGGCTCCACCGGGACTGGATTTGTCCCAGAGTTGCGGACGGTTCCCACCAGCATTCATTAATAATATGACACATCAGTTAAGATAAAACACCATCTGTGCGTTTAATTACTTTTCCTTCTAGGTTGACTTACAGTAGCCGGAGATTTCAGAAAGCAACAATTAAACTCCTTTTTTTTTTTTTAAAGGCTATAAAGATGTTATTTCAAATAGGCATTCATTTAACACCCTTCATTTATTTATTTAGAATAAAACATGCCGGCGCATTAATGCAAGCATTTCCTATCTGCATTATAGATCAGTTCCTGGACACTATCTTCTAATTTCACTGTCATTTCAGGATGATTTATTGATTATTATCATTATTATTGCCGGTGGTTATAAGTCAATAAGCCAATCAATAAGTCAAGGAAGCCGGTATTTTGGAAGATGATTTAGTTGAATTTTACGAATGTGTGTGATAATCAAGTCAACTGTAATGATTTTTTTTTTCACAGAAAAAAAATAGCTTTAAATGCATGTGATAAAGCAGTAAACTGTAATGACTGGTAAACAAGAAAAAATATAGATTTAAAAGCATTTAAGCATTTTAATTCATTAAATTTCACAGCCTTATAGGAAGTACATGTACCACAAAAATTGATATTCTTATAACTAATGCACCCAATGATACGCACTTTATCTATTTTTATAAAAATCATTTTGTTATTTTTCGTTATCAAAAATATAATTGCTATTACTAGCTTTAGTACATTCTAAGTGGTTTGCTATTCAGTAAATTTTTCGGTATGACCTTTTTTTTTTTTTTAACCCTATATCAGTCTGAAATCAGTTCACCATACTTCCATGTGCTCTTCATGACTTCAGGAATACGGGAAAGGAAGTAGCTGAGTGGAAAGTGTCTGCGGGGGTTTTTCCAGGACGCTTGGAAACCCTGGCTTGCCACCGCAAACTTTGGATAATCCCCCGTCTGTTCGGAGCCGCCACCGATACCTCGGAGAAAAAAAAAGGTCGCTGCCGCGCAGGTGTCGAGTCGCACCGCCGAATCGGAGGGCAGGTCGCGGCGGGCCGTTTTTTTTTTTTTTTTTAACCAGCCAGCCGATGCGATGGAACCCCGATATCGATCGCGTGACCGATTATCTCATCCTGCTATTGGTATTCTTCTAACGCCGATAATGACTGACCGCAGTCACCCGAAATAATCTATAATCTTGGCCAGTCAAGCAGCCGAAAGGGGGGGGGGGGGTTGCATCTGAAAAGTCCTGCAACAACATCATCGTCGGCGCTGTTCCTGAATCCCCCTGCACCCCCCGCGCCCCCTCTCATCGGTTAATTGCGTTAGTCATTTCATTAATGACGGACTGATTGTTTTATTGTGTTGGCTCGTCAAAGAGGCCTGGTGAAGCGTCCATATTGATAAGGCTTTGTGTGTGTGTGTGTGTGTGTGTGTGTGTGTGTGTGGGTACAGGATGTGATGTGTGTGTTTGGCTGCCATGTGTCAACGTGTCATCTGGTGGACCTGTGCGTGTGTGTGTGTGTGTGTGTATGTGTGTGTGCGCGTGTGTGTCACAGCTTAATGAGGGAAGCAGAGCTGGTTTATATTGATAACAAGCCCTGTGTTTTTGGGAACGGGTCATCTAGCAATGACAGAGAGGATGGTGTGTGTACGTGCTTGTGTGCGTGTGTGTGTGCATGCGTGTGTGTGTGTGTGTGTGTGTGTGTGTGTGGGTTTGTGGCCTCATCGGGGCCAGTATTAGCATGAGTGGTAGGAGCCAGCATCTGCATTAGCAGCGCCGGGCACTGACAAAGGTCTGCGGTGGGCATGACTGGTAATTAGCAGGGATTAGGGTTGTTATAGACTCTTGTTACCCCAGTGAACACTGCTAACCTGCTGGGATTAGCTAGCAGCTCATTAACCGTGGTTGTACTTTCTCCCAACAGTTAGCGGGGAGTGTTTTATTAAGTCGACTCCCTGACAATCACTTCATCTCCATCTAATGATGCCGCTTTTAATTAACCAGTTGCACTCCATCATTTACATGTGTGTGTCCATCGTCTTCCATTTTTAATCGCAGGGGGGGGGAGTCCTAATATGAAGCCCCTTAATGAATGAATTTGACTTTCGTTTAAATAACCCCGCCCTCACCGGACCCCCTAAACCCCAGTGGAGGGGGGGTGGGAGCCGACCGCAGGTGTCCAAATATGTCCAATTTAGTCCAGTTGTGAGATTGATTCATTATCTGTGCCGCTTAGCCTGCGCTCGAGGACACGGGGGGAGGCGAATGTAGACTTACAGGCGTTCACACGTCATATAAGACGCAATAATTTGCACAATGTATAGACCCACAACCATTCTTCCTCATCCACACATCATATAGAATGCAACCCCCTCCGTTGACTCTTCACATAGAGAAATACAACCATTCACTCATTCATTTGCATGACAGATAAACACAACCATTCACCCTCATATTCACACGTCCAATATATATCCACCCTCTCATTTGCACAACGTACAGGAAAACAACCCTTCACCCTCTCATTTGCATGTAAGATTGAATGCAACCCTCTCACTCATAGGTCATATAGGGATGTTTAACCATTTACCTTCTTTTAGAACGCAGCCATTCACTCGCTCATATAAACATCATATAGTCAGTCAACCATTCAACCTCACATGGAGAAAGGTCCCCTGTCAGAATACAACCAGGGACCTTCTTGCTGTGAGGCAAAAGTACTGACCTCTGTGATATTT
Organism: Fistularia commersonii; assembly: GCF_037954325.1. Taxonomy (NCBI): domain Eukaryota; kingdom Metazoa; phylum Chordata; class Actinopteri; order Syngnathiformes; family Fistulariidae; genus Fistularia; species Fistularia commersonii. Next base: position 10,771,287 of record NC_141300.1, on the reverse strand, counting down.
GTAATATCAGAAATGCATTAATTTATCCATTTAAAGTAAAAACGACACAATTTAATTGTAGCGCGTATCACGGATATGGATAACTTGGGGTAACTGTCGTGCATATAGGTGTGCGGGTCTGTGATTGTAAGAACATTTTTTTTCCATAAATGCTTTCCTACGGAAAGCGTGAATACATAATTAGCATTTAACGCGGAAACAAATCAAATGTAAAAAGACGCGGCGAAGAACGTACGACACACTGCTCTCGTTTCAGCCCTCAGACTTTCCCGCGGCCCGGAGCGTGAGATGTTTCTCCAGCGGCCGTGACGGCAGTAACACGCTGAGCTTTAATAAGTGACACACTAATGCCGGTGTTTATAAGTTAATATCAGTGCCAGCTCACTGAGGTCAAATCCTTGCAGAGTTTCACAATCAGGGTCAATGGAGCTGGTCAGGCTGATAAGACCCCCATGTGACGCGTCCCGGCCAATGGCGGCGCGGCGTGCCGGACACTGATGGAGTGCCGAGATAAGGAGGGTCACGGTGGCCAAACAGAGGGGAGATAGGAAATATCAGGTGGACTTCGAGGACGGACTTCGGACTCCCGCGGATCGGCCCGGATCCGGTGCCGGACTTCGAGAGGATCCGATAACCGTGTCGGGCCGAGATTCGAGATAATCCCTGTTCTTCATGCACCCGCGGCTCGAAAAACCAAAACTCCTCCGCGCGGGAGTTTCATTTAAAAAAAAAAAAAACAAACAAAAAAAACCCACGGACCATCCGGCTCCTGAGAAGGTGGCGCAGAACGGTTATTAAGGACGCCTGTTATTATATCAACGTCTTCGTTCTCCCCTCAAACCGTGGCTCTCCTTCCTGCCCCCCCCCCCCCCCCCTCCATAACTCTAACCCCCTTCCGACACCTCAACCCACCCCTCCGCCACACCAACTGTGGGAAAGCCATTTTATCAGCCTCTGTCCGTTGTTCTCTGGTGGGGATAGATACAGAGAAGATAGATGAGTGTTTTGACATGGAGAGTGTTAGACAAACACTCTTATCGGGCCCACCACTTTAGACCGACCCCCTGAAACAGTCTCCTGAACCAGGGAAGAGGAGGAGGAGGAGGAGGAGGAGGGGAGATTCTGTTTTGGGTGGAGGGCGGGCTTGCAGGGGAAGGTGGACGGCCGTGATGAGAAAAGTTCTCCGCCAGCCGAAACCCGAGGCGAAGGAGACGGGCATCAATCCAGTCCGGCGGGGTGGTGGTGAAAGGGGGGGGGGGCGAGTCGCCGGTATTGCTCAAAGTTTCCCCATTTGTCCTCAGACGGGCGGAGAGTCGTCTCAAGCGGAGACTCCGCCCGCCGCCCCGGCTGTCTTTAAGTTTTTAAATAGATGGATCAGTCCTCCGTGCCTCCCGGCTATCTGGCTCTATCTAGGCTGCAGCAGGCTCAGACCGTAGCCGTCACTGCCATCCTTCTACAGTTATCACTTTGAGGAAGTACACAAGAAGTCCCCCCCCCCCCCCTCCGCCCCCTCTCCGTTCCCCCATCCTCCTCCTTCTCCTTGTTTGAATCAAACCAGGACACAAACTCCCCCTGCTGTCCGGACGCTGACGATCCACTCCACATGGCGACGGGCTCGGGAGGGTTCAGGTCAAGTTCACATCACATGCTGTTTTTGGCGATTTTTCTTTCCTCTTTCGGAGCCCGTCATGTGGTCTTTGCTCGCTGCGGCGGTCATGTTTCAACCAGAAGGGATTTTCTTTTTCTTTCTTTCTTTTTTTTTTTTTTGCTCCAAAGGCCAGCGCAGATATGCGAGGCTCAGCCTGTGTTCACTGTCTATAAATCCTGCCGTAAAACTTCTCAAATGCACAAGATCTCGGATGAGATGATGTTTGCAAATGAAAGTTAGACAAAGCAAACCTGCCTAGAAAGTCCCAATTTGTTTGTATAAAATACTATGTTTAATTATTTGTATAATAGAACAATAGAACTCCAGCTTACAAATGTATTTAATTTGTTCTTTGATGCCAACTGAAATGTTCAACTAATCCATTTTTCTCATTGAAATCGATGCCAATCCCATTGATCCATTGATTTTCCAGCCCCAAAAACATACCGTACTCTTTTGAAACTTTTTTTACGGGTTTATTTGTGGCAAAAATACAGAAAAAAAAACTAAAGGTAACCCTAATTATTAGTGTTCTGGTGTCCTTTCTCTTCCTGCCAGCACCTGCGCTTGTAGTTTCCTTCATTATATCAGCAAAAGTAAAGCTTTCTTGCACAAACCCTTGCTAACGCTTTCTCCAGCTAGCTGTCTGTCATGTATCCACTTTTATTCTTTTTTTTAAGACTTGAGCCCTTTGCTTTGCTAACGTCCCCGCTTTAGCCACTTCGGTTGTATTCGGTCTTCAGGATCATACAGATTTTAAAGTTGATCATTCTTTCCTTCTTCAGATCTGGCGTAAATCTCAACGATGAACGATGTAAACAACGCGGAGTAGCACAATCGACTGCCGCTGCACTACAATGCAGAAAGCCTATGAGTTTGATTGTTCGCAGGTCGATTCAAAATTTGATCGAAAACTGTTCTTTTGGCCTTGATCACAGTGATAAATGTCGTTATTTTGATCTAACAAACTTTTCTATAATTTGTTTGATTTTCATATTTAAAGTTACAAAGACATGCGAACATGTATAAAGAGAACTTTCTTCATCACGGTCTTTTCAGCATCCTCAAATTATTCGCTCATGAACAGATGATACAACCATGTGGTTCCGGTTTCATCCAGTCTTGTTTTTATAAACTTATTACGTCAGAAGCTCCCATTGTTGGAAAAAAATACCCCCCTTTTCAGAAAGTGAGCTGCACATGTGTGTCTCCACCAGCGCTTGCTTTTCACCTGCGCCCAACCAGAATATTGATTTCACTATTTATTTTTTTTTCTCCCAACTCTGCAAAGACCGATGTGTAACGCGAGCCCTCGGGCGCCGCTCTCGCCTCTTTCTCCCCCCCCCCCCCCCCAATCAGATGACCTGGAGTTCAGCCGAGAGGACGGCGTTGTCAAGGTGACTGCTCGCGACGACCTCCATCCACACACGACGTGGGGTCCCTACCCAGGAACCGTCCGATTGGAGGGCGGCCACGACGACCAGGAAGTGGAGGTTCGGCTGTTTTTATTACTAACCCCCCCCCCTTAGACTGGAGCAGCCTGCCTGCTTACCTCAGCTTAGCCAGTTGACTTCTTCATTTTCATCGGATCACTCGCTCCATGTCCTCTTTCACTCCATCTTCACCATCCCTCCTCCAAAAACCGACCCGGTCTGACTTTTTCTCCGAAGCCCCGCCAGTCGGGTAACAGTTTCTAACCCTTTTCGTACAATAAACTTTGTAAATCGTGAACCCGACGCCGATGAATCGACTAGCAGCCATTAAAAGGGTTAATGTGGGAGATAATGCGACTATTTAGGAATTCGCTTTATCTTTTTGATAAAGTTCAGGTGTCGTCTCGTGATGATACGTCGGTTGCGTTAAGTCCGTTGACGTCGGGATGGCAATGTTTGAAAATGCCCCTCTGAAATATCAAGTACGTCGTATTTGTAACCAATGGAAAAATGTTATAATCGGGAGATTTTTCACCATATATTTTGCTTAAATGACCCGTCAGGCCGTAAATACGGCGTCAAATCCGCTGGATTTGGTCCCCGCGTTTCAGTATTTTCAACAAAGTCGCAGCCGTCCCGCGCGCCGTTTAGATGAATTTGAAATAGATCCGGCAACCTCCCGCGTCCCCCTTCCGCCCGCGAGACAAGTACGCATCTTTGCAGGCATGATAATGCACATTCTTCGCCAGGCATTGATCTGGGCCGCCTGCGATTCCTCTCAGATAAAGTTTTTGTCATCGAAGTCGCAAAATGAATTCGTCTTGTAAACGGGGCCGGAAAGCTCGGCCCAGGATTACATGCTTTTATTTAGCTCATAGGCAGTAGGCAGCGGCCAGCGGACATCTTGTGTGTGTGTGTGTGTGTGTGTTTGTGTGTGTGTGTTTATGTGTGTGTGTGTGTGTGGGGCTGGGGCTCCGAGCGAGACCTCCCACCGCACTCGAGTGACTTCAATTGGAGAGGTCAAAGGTCAGAGGTTGGATGGCCGAGATAGCAAAACACGTAAACACCCTATCGCGTATGTGTCTGAGACAGTGGTTGGAAATGAAAACAGCTGTGTGTGTGCGTGTGTGTGTGTGTGTGTTTGTTTGTGTGTGTGTGTGTGTGTGTGTGTGTGTGTGTGTGTGTGTGTGTGTGTGTGTGTGCCGGGGCTGGATGGGGCCTCCCCACCCCCCCATCAGAGGCTGGGCTTATGCATCATGTGCATGCCCATCTAATCATATGATACTGATGCTGGGAGAGGTTTCCTGGTATAACTTGGACACACACATACACACGTGCCCGCGCACACACACACATACACACACACACACATGATCTTTCATGCACGTCTATTGCCGGAGTTTCCAGGGCCGTACCTGCCTGCCGTTCCCGGGCCGGTCGCGGCCGGTTTCCGACAAAGCCCGGATCCCTCCTGCCGACCCCGACGCACGTCCGGTTACTTGTGCGTCTTTCCACTCCTCCTCCTCTTTCATCATGTCTTCTCCTCCTCTCCTGTCTTCTCCTCTGCATTCCTTTTGTTATCAACTCCCCCCTTCTCCCCTTCTCTCCTTTCCTTATCTGCTTCTTTCTTCTCCTCTCCTCTTTATCTCCTCTCCTTGACTCCTCCTTTACTCCTCTTATTCTCTCCTTAACCTGAGCGCTCCGTTCCTCTTTCTCCTCTCCCTCTCCTGACTTCACCTCCTCTCGTCCGCCGTCCTCTCCTCTCCTTCCACCCTCTCCCAGACATCCGCCTGTCTTTTTATCTCCGCGTGGCGCCATCCTCCTGGACAACAAACCCCAGTGATTGATTCCTGCTTGATAGGCTCTCATTTCTGAGATTTTGTGCATTATCAGTGAGGTTCTGAATATCCAGATAGGTGTGTCTGTGTCTGCGTCTGCAGTGCGTGTGTGTGTGTGTGCGTGCGCGCACGGTCACTTAGACACGTGCACTCGCTCACCCGTCACCTTTTGTTCTCCTCCTCCCTTCCTCTGCCCATACCGTCCTGTTCCTCCTCCAAACTGTAAAGTCAGCTTCAGTTCCTTTAAAAGGCTCTGCATTCATATGGAAAGCATCTCATTCTGACTCTTAATACCCTTTTTTCCTCTTCTTCCTTATTTTCTGCCCCCCCCCCCCCCCCCCCCCCCTCCACACACACACACACACACACACACACACGCATTCACATCCCGCCCCTCCCCTCCTATCTACGGACTGAAGGAGTGAGGAGACGGACCTTCAGTATCTATTGGAGATAGCGGTTGTAATCTCACATTCCTCATGTGTTTCTCCCCCTGTCACTCTATATCCCCCCCCGTCCATCCCTCCATCCCTCCCGGGGTCGTCAAGGGTCAGGGCTGTCTGTCCTCCGCACCGAGTCGGAGAGGCGGAGGAGAAGGAGGAGGATTCGGTTCGTCCGGCACCCCCCCCCCAAACTCTCGTTGGTCGCTCGGAGAGACGCGACGGCTGTTCGGTTTCCGGACACGAGCCGCCGTCCTGCAGGAAGTCAGACGGCGCGACCTCGACTTTTACCCTCCTAAGCTGCAAACGTTTAACAAATACCGTAAACCCATCCGGTTCTTTTTTTTTTTTTTTTTTTTTTTTCCGTTGAATGTTTTGAGCGTGGTCGGCCGAAAAAGCGCAACGGCCTCCAGATGCACAACAACAAAAAAAAAAAAAAGATACATTTTTGCTTGTTTTTAACCTTTCTTCCGTATTAGTTTTACAGGCATGCTGTTCTTTCTGGCAGATGCACAATTTACAATTGTAAATACAATGTAAAAAAAAAAAATGGGTGGGGGTGAGGGAGATTTAGCCGTGTTGCACATGGCAAAAAAAAAAAAAAAACACAGTGTTTTTGCAGATTATATCTGATATACTGACTAGCATTATAGTTTTAAAGCTAGTTTATTAAAAAAAAACTGCTGCACAAGTTCAATGGTGCGGCTTTAGCAAACAGTCCTATTCTTTTAGTTTCAGATAATTTCACTCCCCGTTCCTGCAGGTTAATGTCAAATAAACCTCCCGGTGTCGTGAAATAGCATCAAAATTAAGGGAAAATAAATAGCATCTACGCGCGCGTATTGTTGTTGTGTGTCACGCAGGGAGTGTGTGGCTTCTGATAAATCAGGGTGTGGCAGCAGACGGAGAGAGAGAGAGAAGCAAAGAGCGACGGATGAGCTCCAGTCCTGGTCTCCTTCCGACTGATCTCCTTTGTCAGATTAGCAACGTGCTAACTGGCCTGTGTCGCATGGAAATCCTCCCCAATTTGCATCTCTTGAGAAAGAGGCGTGAAACCATTTATCTATTTAAATACATTCTGGATGATATGGCTGGTGGACTTTAGAACAGGGTATAATAATGTTTACTGATCAACCGATCGACGGGGCGCCGATCCCCTCCCCATTTTTTTTTTTTTTTGTCGAGCGAACAACCGGGTCCTCCTCGGCGAGTTTAATGTCAGGAATCTGATCTAGCATCGCCCTCGCCGTTTGATTGGATCCCCCTTTAATTAACTGATAGCACGAGCGCTCGCGATTGGGCCCAAGTTGCGGGGATTGTCGGGGAAATTTCGCCCCGAGTTAGAGGGGAAAAATGCCGGTTAGCGCGCGCGCGGCGTGCATCTGTTGCATCCCATCACGCAGCGTCCCCCGAAAGTACCACAGGACACTTACAACATCTTCACAATTGTTCTCCCTCCTTCATCAGCACCCACCGCCTCGCCCTCCACCCCCAATCCCGTCTTTCGTGGAAAGGCAGCCCGAAGGCACGATCCTAGAAGGAGCGGAGTAGGGGAGTTCAAAGCGTTATCACGCGCCAAACGTCTTTTCATCATGTTTTAGAAACAAGCGTTCGCACTAATCCCCCAATAATCTCTCCAGGAGAACTGGGGCGATAAGGCGCGCCACCCACGGCTTTTCAAACTGTTTTTTGGGTAGTCTCTTCTCACTATCTCTCCTCCCCTCCACCTCCCCTCTTTTCCACTTCCTCATTCCTTTGCTCCCCCCCCCGGAAGGACGAGTGAAGGTGATCGCCGTCTCCTCCTCATCCTCCCCGGAGTTTTCTTTTTTCAAATTCGACTCTGAGCCGGTTTGTTTACAACCCGATTCCGATCTTTTATATTTTATCTGGACTCATCAACAGTTTTTTTTTCTTTTTTTTTTTTTTTTTTTTTTTTCTCCCCCTTCCCTCCGCCACTCTGTTTCTCTGTCTCCCCCGCCCATCAAATTAGAATGTTAATTAAAATGATGCTCCTCCGCGAGACGACAAATCAATGTTTACGGTGGCATTAAGGCACCTTCAGCGATGCCCCCCCCCCCGAAAGTGACTGCATCCTCCGATCCGTCTCCCAAAAGGTTGCTCCGCGGAGCGATTTTATACCGAAATCGTGTCTAACACCATCTAACGGGGGTTGCACACGAGAAAGGTCCCCAGGCGCGGCGTGTCCACGTTCATTGAACGTTCATTGGAGACCCTAAAATGCCTGGATGTGTGAATGCCCTCGTGCTAGATAAGCAGTGGAGATACCGAATGAACCGAGGGACATCTGGCAGTTTGACCACACAAGGAGGGGCGACATATATTTATATTTCGATTTTAGTCGGAGAGGTCTTCTCTGAAACCTCCCAGCCTGCCCGAGCGCCGTCGAGCAGGACGCTCACGGTTCATCCATGATGCAAAAGTCCAATTTCACCAGACGGGGTTAAACAGACGGCCTTTTTCTTCTTCCTCCTCCTACTTTCCCCCCCCCTTCTTCGTCTTTGTGTGTATTTGCAGCGGCGTTGGCATTTCAACCGTGGAATAAATATCAAGAGGTGCCGCTTACTTTTGGTGACCCGCCTTGAAAAGGTCTTGCAGAGAAACCGATGATATTTTTGGTGATGATGGTGACAATTTTGATCCGCAATTAGCTGGATCTGCAGCCAGTGTGTTTGAGTCCTGTGTGTTTGTGTGTGTCGGGAAGTTTTCGGTCGCAAAAAGTAGCATTAGGACTCTATAAATAAATTCATCTTTGGCGGCGGTTTTATCATCCAGCCCTTAATCCCGGCCAAGCAAGTGTCTGAAAGCGAGGGCTTATATTTAGTCGCGTTACTTCACTCCCGGTTTCCACAGGGACCTTTTAGGGAGCCTTAAAAGATGTCTTGTATCAGGATACCGTTCGCGTCCCAAGACTCCGCAGGACGGTTTCGCTTTCACACCGGGAGCCAAAGTGCCCGGATCGGTGCGCTCCCTCCAGACAACTTGCGCCTTCACCTTTTATTCGACCCTGGCCCGGCCCGAGGGGGGGGGGGGAGAAAAAAAAAATTAGGAGAGTAAAAAAGAAGCAAACAAAAAAACATGCAGAGGGCGATAAAGCAACGAGACAGTAATATCCAGCCCCGCTGCGGAAGAAGAGGATGGGAAGGTGAAGGTCTTTTGGAGAGAAAAAAAAAAAACAGAGAAGAAGAAGAGGTGGTGGGGGAAAAAACGTGAGGGGAGGGATGGGGTGTTCATCACTCACTGGCAATGACTGGCTGGTATCTGCATCTCGCTGTCATCTCCACCGGCTTCGCCAGGGTTTAGGAGGAAGGGAGGCGGCGGCGGCGGCGGCGGAGGAGGAAGAGGAGGAGAAGAGGAGAGGGAAAACCTCGATCCTCTATCTCTGAGCCTCATCTCCGGCGGTTCAGGAGCCCGCTTTCCAAGAGTGCCTCATTTTCAAATCTCTTATCTCGGGCCCCCGTTTTAAGTATCGCAGTTTTATATTTTTACATGTCATTTGCATGCAGCTCATCAAACCCGGCTCCCTCCGTTTTTCTCCCTCTTTTTTTCTTCCGCCCCGGCGCGGGAGGCGACGCTCTCGCCGGCGGAGGCGGAGCCACGTACTTTATTGACGGCGTCGGTGCCGCGTTGGCAAAATGTACAGTGCGAGAAAGTTCCCCCACCGTCGAACACTATCGAAATGAAAAACGCGTGTGTGCGTGTGTGTGTGTGTGTGTGTGTGTCTTTGTGTGTTTGCAGGAGAGAGGCGGATGAGAGTAGGTTTCTGATTTTTATCGGGCCTCCCTTTTCTTCTTTGTATTTTTGGAGGATTTACACAGTGACCTCTTTGTTTGGGACAGTGAGCACACCCCTGCAGCCCCCTGGACGTGGAAAGAAACCATTTCCTGTAGCCTGAGAGATAGAAGGAGGGACGGGGAGATAAAAGAGGGAGAGATAGAGGAAGGGAGGAATGAGAGTCGGGGGGAGGGTCGGGGGACTCGGATGGAGAGGGCGAAGAAAAAGAAATCCAGAGAGGAGGCAGGGTTTGCTGGATGGACATTGAAAGAGGAGCTGGGAGGAAGAGGGCGAATTGGATGATTGAATGAATGACTCTGCGAGGGGGTGAATGAATGAACAATGGTAGAAAAGGTCAGGAGAGGAGCAGGGCGGCTTATTAAATTCCTACCGGGCCGATCCCGATATGTCGGAGAGTTTGAAGGCTCGGGTGTTTTGACGACCCCGAGGACGAGGAGTCGTAAAAGGCTATCGAGCCCATTGACGTTCTTTCTTTTTTTTTTTTTTTAAATATGCTTTATTGTAAGCAAAATGAGTGTAAACAACTACAAATACAGCAGTTTACTTGTACATGTCACACGTGGGGATGCTGTGGATGAAAGTTAAATGATTTAGACTCGCTGCATGTGTGACGATTGAACAAAAACACATCATTTTGACACAGACAGAAAACACCACATTGATAAGATAAGATAAGATAAGAACAACTTTATTAATCCCGAAGGAAATTGTTGTGCCAGAGTTACAGAAAAAATAACAGTAATAAATAATAAAAAGAAAAAGGCAGAATTAGAAATAACAATAAACTATAAACTATAAAGTGTCTCAGTGAAACTATAAAGTGTCTTAGTAAACAAGTAAACAAGTGATAAAACTATAAGTGTCTTAGTACACTTGATAGTATATACATAGTATATACATAGTATATACACGCTAATTGTTATTTAAGGAAGTTGCATTTTGTAAATTCTTAAGGACAAGGACAGATTTAAAGCTCACCATGTCTTTCCCTGATGTCTTTCTTTAAAACATATACATAGGGTTGAGCTGACGGGGAAATCCGGGTAGTTTCGACACTAAAATTTAACTTGTATTTAGAGATTTTAGGTGGTGTTTGTTCAGCGCTCAGCATGAGGAGGTGAAGAGGACCTCCACGGTCCAGAGATGGAAAATACTCAAACTTAATGTGCGCTGTCGAGCGTTGAGGAAACCAAAAATGCCCCCCAAAATCCAGCGATACCGAGACGCACGCCTTTAGAGCAGTGGATCTTGCTCATATGTTAGCGAGGAAACTCCGTGGACCATGATGTTCACAGTTGAAGGTCTCTTTTTGGGTGATGAGGATGGAGAGGATCGGGAACGAGTCCATCAGAGAGACATGTTAGATGTTTTGGAGGTAAGGCCGGAGAAGCCAGACTGAGAGGATATGAAGTCAGCTGGTGTGAATGCAGAGAAAAGGGTTAGATGGAGAAGGCGGACTCAAAACTGAAAGTCAGACGGAAATTTAAGAAGTTTTACCAAAGTCACGGCGAGCTCCCGATATTTTGTGGCTAAGCAGATCAGTCTTTTCCTAGTCTTGGGCTTACAACAACATCAGACAGCGACGTGATGATTGACAACCACTAGATGAGCTTTAAGAAAACCTGAAACAGGACGATGTCAAAGGAAAAACGATGGACTGAAATAGCATCATGGTAAAAGAACTGCTAAAATAATCCAATTGTAGTGTTGTAAGATTCTCAGTCTTTGTAAAATCTCATAAAAACTAGTCTTAAGGTGTGAGATGATCCTTTCCTAATTTCTAAGATGTCTGTCTGGCACAAACCCGTCGCTCTTTAGCATCGATGCACTGAAATGGTTTCACGTGAGAATCTTAAAATTGTCTCGCATCTCTTGAAGAGTGGCACATTTCAACACAAACCAAAGAAACGCAGTCCCCCAAATTTCGACGAGGGTCTGATCTGTGGATAAACACGACGCCCTACACGAAGAATGTAGTTTTACTGTTGTAAATAGCGAACCTGTAAGATTCAGTCCTGTGAAATCTCCATCTGAGACCAAGCTGCAATGGAACAACTCTAGAAACGTGTTTTCAGGTGAAAACAGGGAGCTCATCGGAGACCCTAACTTGTCCGGACGTGTTGAACGTTTTTATTTCTCTAGATGACGTGTGAGTTAGAGGTTGAATGGTTGTTTGTCTCGTATGACGTGTGAATGTATGAATGTTTGGTTGTCTCTGTATGAGGTGTGACTGTTTATGTCCTAATGGGAGGGGGGGGGTGATTATTTTCAATTTTTATGCGCGGGCCAACTAGGTGTCGTGTAAATTGGACAAAATGAAAATTGAAATATTTAACATTTTTGGCATTTTATTCCAACTTTAAAACCATTCATTGTCATATAACTGTACTGACTAATTTCCAGACTATTGAGCGCACCTCAATGTAAGCCGCACCGGCTAGCCGATCGCTATCTCGGCCTTCCTAAGTCGTCGTCTTCGGTGTCGGAGTTGAACGGACTCAGAATTTCCCGGTCATTTCATCGGCCCGATGTGACGAGGATAAATGTTTTAGTGGCGTGAAGCTCGTCCCTCCCCCCCCAAAAAAAGTCCATATATTAGCCGCATCATTGTGAAAAAAGTCGCGGCTCATCGTCCGGTAAATTACGGTAATCATCCATACAAAAGGAAAAAAAAAAAGGAGTTTCTGAATTCTATATTGATAGAAAGTACTTATTGAAATATTCAAAGAAAATAGTTTGGCAGGCCGGATCAAAAAGCAGAACGCCCGCGGGCCGTAAAATGCCCAGGTCTGTCCCGATATGATGTTTGAGCGAGCGAGTGGTTGTTTGGCGATCTGAGGGCGGGAATGAGTGGATGTTTGTACGTCTTTGTATGACATGTGAACGTTTATGTCTCTATGAATGAAGAGAGTAAAAGGGAGAGTCTGTGGAGTACAAGCGATATCGATAATGAACGATTGCTCGCTTCTTCCGGGCCAAAATTCAGTTTCCCAGTCGTGAAGACCACGTGCATTTTGCACCTTTTAGGAGGCCTTGATATGCATTTCAAGTAGCTAACGCCGTTACCTTAGCATAGATGCAGATTTGTCAGCTAAGCATCAAATCCCTTTCCCTCCTCCAGCACGGGATAACAAAAGAAGGCTTCTCGAGGTCTGACGAAATTGAAAGCGGGATATCCGGGGAGCGCCATGCGTACGGCTACATCCGAGACGCGCGGCCGAAGCGGGTCGTCGCGGCAACGCGGCCAGGATCCTTGCAGCCCCGGTCGCTCTGACGGCTCGACAGCTTCACATGTTTTGAAGCGCTCTCAGCTTTAAGCTAACCTCTGCAGACAAGATCAATGGGAAGTCAACTAGGAAAGAACGGGTCCACTTTGAAGCATTTGAATCTCCTCGTGCATATCCCTTGGGCGTTGGACGCGTCAGGTTTAATCTGGATAAAACACTCCCAGTACAAGCTGCGCGGATCGGCATTAGGGACGATGAAGCCCGCGAGCGAGAGAATCAAACGCGACTATTCACACTATTGCGGCCGTTGACGGCTTTACAGAAACATCTTAATCTGTTCATCTGCGAGGTCGGTTGGTGGTGAGTGTGTGGCACGGGGGGGGGGGGCGGAGGGTTATTTTAATGAAAGTGTGTGTATATGTAGAGCGAGGGAACGTGAGATGAGGGTCAGCCGTCGGGGTCGGTTCAGGGAAAGTTCCCCGCTTCCTGTCCCCGTCCCAATCGTCATCGCCGGCGGGAGGGAGGGAGGGAGCGAGGACGGGAGAGCGAGGAGCCATTCTGATACTGAACAAGGGAATGGTGGAAGAAAATGAAGAAATGAAATCAGCCCGGCATCATTTGCATTCAAGTTTTATCAGCACAGGAGGAGGGTGTTTTTGGGCCTGATAAGGAGTGGGTGTCGGGAGGCTGTGAGGTGGGGTGCGCGCGTGTGTGCGTGTGTGTTTGGCGCGCGCGCGCGCGTGTGTGTGTGTGTTGGATACAAACCGACTTTGGCAAGAAAAAGAAAAAAAAAAGGTGGCTTTTGAGTTCACTTGGTTTACATTGACATACACATTCGCGAATGTTACAGCAGCTACCACGAGGACAGGGCGGTGGGGGGGTGCAATTGGTGCGTGTGTGTGTGTGTGTGTGTGTGTGTGGTGAGGGTGTGGGAGCGAGGGGTTAATATCAGACCAAATAATTAGATTCGCTATCGTCTCGGCGGCAGCAGTACGGGGATCAGGCAGATTAAAGCTGGGCTCGGGGCTAGTTAATATTCATGAGGGGACCGGGGTCCGGGCGAGGGGCTTAGACTACGGCTCAAAGACTCTCCTCCGGCTGACGGAGCTTAAGGCGGCGCTCTCGACCAAGATGGAGCTCCGGCAAGGAGGCCTGACATCCCACAGATAGATGGAGGAGCGTCGGGCCGGATGACGGTCGGGGGAGAATGACGAGGGCGAGCGAGGCGGGCAGGATGCGGCGCATCCGCAGCCGCGTGCGCCATTATTTAGTAAAATAGAGCGACATTATTCCAAAACATCCTGTGTTTTTTGAATTAAGAAAAATTTTTTTTTTTTGTTTAATCTCCCTCCGCCATTCGCCGTGACGTATCTCAACACGAGGAAGCCGCCGCTCGTCGTATCTGGACGTTTTTTTTTGTTTCCCCGTTCTCGTGAGTCGTCATGTGATTTTTCCGCCATCCCTGACATTTTCGCTATCATCCGCAAAGCGGCGACACGCAAAGGAAATCTGTATTTAACACGCTCAGCCGCTCCCGATTCACCGCGATACAACCCGACATGTGATACCAAAATATACGCTCGTTTTTTTTTTTTTTTTTTTGACTATGAACTTTAAGTTGGTGTTGACCCCCGAGGCCAGGGGTGTTTATAAGAGCGAAAGCTGCATCTCTTCTGAGCCCTCGCCGCCCCGGTCGGTGTCAGAGATCCAGATCTGCCCGGCTGGGGCTCGCAAGCGTTCGCTATGGATGCAGGTGGGGAGCTTGCAGGCTCCTCTGCGCTAGAAGGTCATGAGTAATTAAGATAAGTAAGTAATATGAGTAAACATTGTCATAATACTGCCTGCTTGAAGACCGTACCCGGCACAACCATGAATATATATGTATATTTGTATATATATTTGAGCGTGCCTTGAAAATATGGCACCTTATATTGTAGCTAAAATAAGAAAAAAAATCATATAGAACACAAAAACATGAAGGAAAAAAAAAAAAAAAAAATATATATATATATATATATATATATATATATATAATGATGTATATAGATGTGTGTATGTGTATATTTATGTATGTATATGAATTTATTTACATTTGAGTGCTTTAAAATATTATTTTAGTGTGTATTTATCCAAAATGATTGATTATTTTTAAATAATATTTTGATAATTTCTTTCAGGCCAACCTGGTTGTTTAATAAAATTTCAGATGCTGCTGGTATTACTTTTGAATAGTACCTTTGTGTCGAGATGCAAGTTTAAATCCAAATACAAGCGTTTTTCTCAAGCAAAACGCAACACACACATCTCAACTAACGGTGACTCTCATTGTTACATCATCTGGCTATTACTTCTGTGTTTAAATGTTTAAATAGAATATTGACCGATGTCTATCAATCCAAGATGTCGTCCACAAATATCCAAATATATTTGACATACAGTCAGAAAACGAACACAAACACGACATAATGTTTTAAATAGCCGGTTACTAGTCTCTCACCAGAACAGTTCCTGTTAGGCTGAACCCGTCCTGAGAATGTGTCCCCATTGGCCGATCGCCGACCCCGGGATCTTATCAGGAAGTCACTCGTCTCGAACCTTTTTCTCTGTTGTTTGTGCTTAACTTCCCCGTTCATCCCCATTCAATAATATTTGCGCTCGGCCCCGTAAATCCGCCTCAGTTTTTCGGTATCAGATGGATTTCCGGCAAATATCAAACCCCCGAATGCCGACCTCACGCTCAGATAAAGGCCCTCTGATGCGTCGTCGTCGCGGTATCTATAGGTACGGCGCTCCGCTCCGGGAGGTCACGGCGGGCGTTTTTCTCGCGTCCGCCATCGGGAAGCGTCGGGGTTCGTATTTCGAGACTGTTTTTGCGTCCGGACACGTTCCACGGCCGCCGGTCGGTTGGCGGCGGAGCCACCGAGATGGGCCTGGGACCAAGTCAAGTGAAAAGGGTTCCGACGCCATCCGGTGTCTTTGCCGCCGCCGCCGCCCCCTCGTAGCTCCGCCGCACATCTCTGGCATCTGCATCCTCCGGCCTGTTTAATTACACACTCGCAGACTCTCGCAGACAGTGCAGCCTGGCCCGGTGCCCCTCTGATTCTCATTATCTTGTCCCAAAGCCGAGTCTTTGTGTATATTTGTGATTGTAGTGTCTAAACTAACATGTTTACCTTGTTGCGGTTTGACACGGCAGATAATGAGCTATTGTTGAGCGCTGTTTTCGCTCCGCTTGCCATGAACCTTAATTTCTTCAACTTTTTTTTTTTTTTTTTTTAAATTCGTCGAATCCACGTTTTAGCATCGTCTGGTGTTTCCTAGACAACGGTAAGCCTCCCGAGCACAAACGTCAAGCTTCGCGTCTCTATAAGGGCATGGGATCAGAGCACTTCCCGGGGCTATAGATGTGTTTCCAAATAGTTTAAAACGATCCAGATTTGCATTTTTTCCCCCCTCAGAAGTGAGTCGAATTCGGCGGGCGATGGTTTGTGCGGGGATTGCACCGTCTGTCGGACATCAGATAAGAACCGGAATCTCACTTTTTCTTTTAATATTACAGAATTATGGTAATAACAACGTCTCAGCGTCGCCATCCATTACACTTGTTTTGTTTTTTCCCGGAAGGGACTTTGAGAAATAAGACGCTGTTATTATATTAATAAAAAAGGAGCTGGATTCGCAAAGCGCCGGTCAGAGCTCTATATTCAGTTGATGAGAAATATTTCACTTCTGTGAGCCGATATGTTTTGTTTTTCCTCGTTTTCTCTTGTTTACTGTACGTGTGTGTGTGCGTGCGTGTGTGTGTGTGTGTGTGTGTGTGTGTGTGTGTGCGTGCGTGCGTGCGCGCTTGCTCTCCCCATTGCCCTATCATGGCGAATTCCAAAGCCGTGGCCGTGATGAATTAGTCTGAAACAAATTAGCAGTACTTACAGCTCAGACGGCTCCAGCATTGGGTTACAAATTAAAACAAAAGCAGCAGTATCTGCACATCAGCGCTAGTTCCCCATGAAATACAATCCGCTCTGCCTCGGTCTTCCATGTTGAACAGACAGAGAGGCTTCCCTCTCCCCTCCCCCCTCCCGGCCCGCCGACCGTCCCGCCGACAGACATCCATCTCTGTCAGGTGCCGATCGCGGCGCGCCGTCATAAAGGCTTCCACTTGGCGTGCAGACGGACCGATCGGACATTCGGTCCACGTGAAAAGTGGAAATTTCGTTCGGAAATTTCCCGCTTTGTCATCGCCCCCCGCTTCCGTTTGGCTCGCGCGGCCTCGTCGTTTAGGAACGATATCGTCTTTCGGCGAAGACCTCTGAAAAGGAATGTCAAGTTGCAACACGGTTGCAATCCCCCTATTTAGATTTTGTTTAAAATAAGATTTTTACTCTGTTTTGTATCAGTTAGAGATACAAACAGGAGTAAACAGGAGTTTCATATCATCCAGTGATCTCACTCCATGCGATAGGAGGGGTTAAAGCCAGTTTTAAGTGCGACAACGACAAATTTACAGTCGCAGACTTAAAACTGAAAGTCGGGAGGAATCCTTGAGTTTTACCGGAGGTTTACCAGAGTCTTACTGGAGTCGCGGTTCGCTCCCGTCATCTCCGTCGTAAAGTAAAAGCTGGTAATCCGAGCGGTCTGAGATCGGTCTTTTCCCCATCAAATTGCTCGGTGTCATCGCAAGTCTTTACGGTGACATAACACAATCAACAACCAAAAGATGAGCTACAACAAAACCGGAAACAGGTTTGTTAAAACCGTCCCCGGGATAATACCTTAATATCTCTGCAAGGCCCTGCCGTCACTCTCAAGGGCTTAAATCATAAGGACAAAATCCACATTGGCACTTTTGGAGACGAGTGTGCTGTGCTGACGACGTCAAAGAGAAATCAGCGATTATTTACTCACCATTATTATTATTATTATTACTATTTATTCTTCATGCGGAGAGAAGGCCGAATGATCTTGGAGCAAACTTTTCTTTTTTTGATAAACCTCATAGTCAGGACTTGGCTAATGCAGACTTTACACCTTGCGATTTTCACCAAAACTCAAAGTCGGAAGGAAATCTTAAGAGTCTTACTGGGGTCGCACTCCCGTCATCTCGGTCGTTTAGTTTAAGGTGATAACCTTGCGGTCGTAGATCAGTCTTATCGTGCTATCACAAGTCTTACAGTCTTTGCGGTGACATGACGCCATCAACAACCAATAGATGAGCTCGGACAAAACCGGAAACAGAAAACCTGGCAGCCAAACTGTCACCAGAACAGTATCGGCGGTTTTTGTCGGAGGTATGGATGAACGGGCACGGCGAAGGACTTCCCGATCGGTAACAGGACCACGTCAACGACGATGTCATGACCGAGTGACGAAAGAAAAGCGATGGATTGGAACAGCAGAGGCTCCGCGTGCTAGTTTTGTAATTAGTGACCTTGTAAAATTCAATCTTCTCTGAAATCCCAGAAAAAAACTAGTCTTTAGATGTTAGCAGGCGTAAGATGATCCTTTGCTGATCTTTTTCAGAGATGCACGGCTGTCACAAACCAGTTGTTTTCTAGCATTGACGCACTGAAATGATTTCACGTGGGAATGAGAATAAAATCGTCTCGCGTCTCTTGAAGAACAGTGCATTTCAACGCAAATTAAAGAAGCGCAGTTCCCAAAATGATGGTTCGATCTGAATCAAATTGACTAAACACAAAACGCAAAGGCATGGCTTCGGTGCACGGCACACACTCCGCTCTGTACTCCTGTCAACAGCCTTAGACATCTTCATCCTTTTTTTTTTATCCCCAAGAAAGCTAGTGACGGATCATGTAGGTCAGGAGGAGGGCGGTTGTCACACAGACCGGCCTGTCATTAACAGCTTTATTATTGATAATTAAAAGGAGAGATCATGACAGTACAGTTAGAATAAATGTCATGAATTCTTCTTTTTTTTTTGTTTTTGTTTTCAAAAGAGGCCCTCAACACTCATTTTGTTTCCTCTGTTTTCCCTCAAAAGGGAGAATTATTTCGGATATCTAATCACTGAGGACACACAGAAGTGAAGGAAAGCCACAGAAAGACACGCACTCACTCACTCGCTTACACACACACACACACACACACACACACACACACACACACACACACACACACACACACACACACACAGAATAGACTGAGCTGATCATCTGCAGGAGCTGCCATGATTAGATGTGAATTGAAGAAATGCTGCCACCCAGTGGCCATGGAGTGGTACTGCACCCCCCATGCTCACATACAGTACAGGGTTTTCTGACGTTCAAATTTGTTTTATTTATTCACTTTATTTGATTTTTATTTTTCACATTAGTTGCATTTGACTGTAAACAGTATTTTTACTATTTTATTGATACATTGTGTCCTCCATAGGTCGTGTATTCTGCATGGAAAATTTCAATATCCACCTTTAAAAAAAAAAGAAAAAATGTTAACGCTCTCGTCCAAAAATTAGGTCAGTCGTTGATTCGATTTCCTTCCTGAATTTGACTGCTTGAGTCATCTGCTGCGGTATTTTCCTCCATTGCTCATAATGCACTCCAGAGACCGCTCTGACCCCCGGGTGTCGCTCCAACCAGGTGACTTCAATAGGGGTGGCTCCGTGCACGGTGAGAGATTCCAGATTGATTTCAAGGCCAGAAAAAAGGGAAAAAAAATGTAAAACTGGCCATCACGCGTCAGAGATAACTCAGAATTAGGTGTTCTGGTTTGGGGTGAGGTTACAGTAACTCTTAAGTCTCAAGGAAATGAATGCAAGTCAGTATAAGTTAATTTGAAGCAATGCAAATACAAGAGGTGTGTGTGTGTGTGTGTTTGTGTGTGTGTGTGTGTGTATGCACAGTTTGCATCTCATACCTCCACACACACAGACGCGGCTGCTGAATGTCCAAGTCTTTGTCCAGCCTATCCACCGCGGATCATATTATGGCAGCCTTCTGAATAGTTGGCCGCATCAGATCTTCTTTATCTCCCCTTCTCCTCCCCGCGGTCTCTACTTCTTTTATTCCTCTTCTCGTCATCTCCTCTGTTCTCTCATTTATTGTTCATGCAGCTTTGTTCGGCCTGGCGCTCCCCTCATTTCCTCATTTCCTCGTCGTGTTGTAATCATCACCCCCCCCCCCCCCCAGCTCGCTGGCAGCCTTCTATAAATGGGTGTTTGCCATGGGACACACACCGGACAATGACAGTGTGACTATTTGTCGCGGACCGATGCAAATAAAGCTCGGATTTTTTTTCCTCCCGATCATCTTTCGGGCGGCGCGCTGAAATGCAGGCCGGTTCAAATAACCGGATAAGGCCGGGGAACATCCATCCCGGTGAAGAACTTTCCAAGAAAAAAAAAAAGAAAGGCGGGTTAAAATTGAAATGTATGTACGGCTAAGCAACAATCCTGTCATGTAAGATAATGCACCCATGATGGCGCTCCATTGTGTCACAAACCATAGAAGAAATGTGATTCACACCTAATCCACCGCTGTGTGTGTGTGTGTGTGTTTTCCTGCTCAGAACTCCAGGCTGACGCTGGTGTGCGGCGATCCAGATAGTTGGCTCAGTCGTCTGGCGTTGACCTCTGACCCCTCCGATGCCAACTGTATCATCTACAGCCAAGGTGCGTGCAAGATGGACACGTCAGATTACGTCTTTTTTTTTTTTCACGCTCGCCTATATTTTAACGAGATGAGATGAGAACAACTTTATTTATCCCAAAGGAAATTGTTGTGCCAGAGTTTCAAGCAAAAAACATAACAGTAATAGATAATAGTAGGAAGGAAGGAGAATAAGAAATACAATCACATATAAATATAAGTGACCCTGGGGCTTTTGTGTTTCCAGGTGACGAGCTGTTCTGTAAGGTAACCAGGGAGCTCGTCGCCGGCGAAAAGCTCCTGGCCGCGCTGTCGCCCCCCCGGGCCTCGTCCTCCTCCTCCCCGCTGGCCCGCCGCTCGACTCCGCTCGGCCTGGCGGTGGAGAACCAGCCCACCATCAAGGAGGAGCCGCTCTACCCGGCCGCCCTGCACTCGGACATCCAGCTCCTCCCTCAGCAGGCCGGCATGGCCGCCATTTTGGCCACCGCCGTCGTCAATAGTAAGCGTTGTTTTTCAAAAGCGAGGAAATACGGGTTTCGTAACAATAAGAGGTCAGAGAAACGACACGTTAGGGCGAGTGAGCCATTAAACGTCACACCCGAGACAGCTTCGCCTTCATATCTTAATGGTTTAAATAAGATTTTTGTCAGACTTTGTGTAGTTTGTGTGTCAATCCATCACGATGCGCTTCGTTTTATTTCGAACACGTATTCTCCTGTTTGTCCACTAGATAGCAGTGCATGTCTTAGTCAGAGTGTATTTCAGCTGCCATGTTTGTTTTTTTTTTTTTTCTTTTGCCCCCGCATGCCGGTAAAGATCAGAAGTGAGCAACATTAACACAAATGATGTCATGACAGGACGTAAATCGAGATAATTGCCCGTCCCCAGACCTCACGACACAAGTAGGGATAATTGCTTTGCAATTTAAAAAGTTATGGAGGTATGACTCCTCCCACGCTGAGGCACGGGTTTCCCGTTACCTTGGATACTTGTACAATACGTGTGTGCTGTGCAGTACATTAAAATGTAATCAAATGTTTGTTTTTTTTCACATACCGCCCATAATTACATGAAAAAAAAAATCCTGAATTGATTTCAGCCAGAAGTGCTTATCTTTATACGCTGCGCAGCTAACTGACCTCCAAATGTGTGTTTTCCCGGTCATCAGAGGACATTTTCCCGTGCAAGGACTGCGGGATCTGGTACCGGAGCGAGAGGAACCTGCAGGCCCACCTCATGTACTACTGCGCCAGTCGACAGAAGCAGCCGGCCGCGGCGGCGTCGCCCCCGCAGGAGAAACCCAAGGAGTCCTACCCCAACGAACGCATCTGTCCTTTTCCCCAGTGCAACAAGAGCTGCCCCAGCGCCAGCTCGCTGGAGATCCACATGCGCACGCACAGCGGTGAGAACGGGACTCCCTCCTCGGCTAATCCGCCCCGGGTCGCGCGGTCGGGCACGCGACCGGCGGATCGTTTGCCGCTCTTGACTTGCCGCTCGGTCCTCCGCAGGTGAGCGTCCGTTTGTCTGCCTCATCTGTCTGTCCGCCTTCACGACGAAAGCCAACTGCGAGCGCCACCTCAAGGTCCACACCGACACGTTGAACGGGGTGTGTCACGGCTGCGGCTTCGTCTCCACCACGAGGGACATCCTCTACAGCCACCTGGTCACCAGCCACATGGTCTGCCAGCCCGGGTCTCACAGCGAGGTGTACTCCCCGGGGCCGGGCCTGCCTAAGCTGCCCCTCTCCACCGGTAAGTCGCCGCCGCCGCCGCGACGCGACGTCCGACGGGCTTCGGGTTCGGCACCGCGTCTGAGATACTCGTGTCGTTGGTTCCCAGTTCTGAGCCCGGGCGACTCCGGCGTGGTGCTGAAGTGTCAAGTCTGCGGCCACAACTCGGACTCCCCGGCTCAGCTCCAGCAGCACGTCCGCACCCACCTGGAGGTCCGGGTCCCGGCCGAGAGGAGCCCGACCCCCCGGCAGAGCAACTCGTCCTCGGCGGACCGGCCCCAGCCGTCCCCGCAAGAGAGAGAGCCGTTGGTGTGCATCCCGAAACCGGACTCCTCCAGCCCCGGCGCCAACGGCAGCTCGGCCACCCCCCGGGGCTGCACGCCGCCCGACCCCCCGAGCTCCGGCGTGAAGATCAAGGAGGAGCCTCACTCGGACTACGAGGCGGAGGAACGGGCCATGGACGCCGCGGAAGGCGGTGACGAGGCCGACGGGGACGCCGGACGGCCGACGCGGGACGCTCACACCACCACCGCGTCCTGCCAGACCATGAACTCCCCGAAAAGTCCGTCCGGCGCCTCGGTTAAGGCGGAGCCGGCCAGTCCCACGCCCGGCTCCAGTCCCACCCACATCGGAGGCGCCGGTTCGGTTTTCCCCGGCGGCGCCATGTTCCTGCCCCAGTACATGTTCGGCCCCGAGACTGCGATCCTGCCGCAGGCCTCGGAGATTCTGGCCAAGATGTCGGAGATGGTCCACAGCCGTTTGAAACAGGGCCAGAGCGTTCCCCCGAACAGCCCGGCCGCCTTCTTCCCGTCCGGACAGACTCCGCCCGCCACATCAGCCCACCCGCCGCCGAAAGGCGCCACCTGCTTCGAGTGCGACATCACCTTCAATAACATCAACAACTACTACGCGCACAAGAGGCTGTACTGCTCCAGCAGGCACCAGGCGGAGGCGGCCACTTCCGCCGCCGCCGCCGGCCCGGGAGCCGCTCGGGACGTGGCGCAGGCGTCGGCGTCGGCGCCTCCCTGCGGCGCTCCCGGCTCGTCGGTGTCTCCGCAGGGCGGAGCGGTGAGCCGAGCGGCCTCCACCTCCCCCACCGGCTCGGACGCCGCCGCCGGGAGTGGTGCCACGGAGGGCAAGAGAGCGGTGGAGGTGAAGACCGAGACACCGGCGGGGAGGGAAGGAGTGTCCTCCTCCTCGGAGGGGGAAGGCGGAGGCGGCAGCGTGGGCGGAGGAGGAGGAGGCGGCGGCGGCGGCGGCAGAGCGAGCGAAGGCAGCCAGAGCCCCGCGAGCGGATCCGCCGAGGACCCGGACGACGATCCCAACAGAACCTTCTGCGAGGCCTGCAACATCCGCTTCAGTCGCCATGACAACTACACCGTCCACAAACGCTTCTACTGCGCCTCGCGCCACGACCCGTCCAACCAGCGGACCACGCACATGGCCAAGCCGACCGCCGCGTCGCCCTTCGTCCCCCAGCCCATCCGAACGCGCAAGAGGAAGAAGATGTACGAGATCCACATGGCCCGGACCGAGGCGCTTGCCAACGCGGCGGCAGCCGCGGCCGCCGCTGCCGCCGCCTCGGCCGCCGCCTCCGCTCCGTCTCCCTCCGTGCTCGGCGTGGCCGTGAAGCAGGAGGTGTCTCCCGGGGGAACCGGTAGTTCCAGCCCGGAAGGAGACGGTCCCATCGACCTCAGCAAGAGGCCCCGTCTGCGTGAGGCGCCGCAGCCAAACAGCGGCGGCCTCCTCCCGGCCCTGCCGCTCACCGACTACCACAAGTGCACCGCCTGCAGCATCAGCTTCAACAGCATCGAGAACTACCTGGCGCATAAAACCTACTACTGCCCCGCCACCACCCTGCAGCCTCACACCCTGGAGCAGCTGCACCGCCTCAAGAGGTCCGCCTCCACCTCCCCGAAGAGCAGGTCTCAGCAGGAACGCCAGGACCGCCTGCACCCGGCCGAGGCCAAAGCCGTCCCCGTCGAGCGAGCCGCCCAGGGACCGTCGTCGTCGAGCCCCCGCCCTCCGTCCGCCTCCGATGCCGCGTCTCCCACCCACATTGCCGCCGCCCTGGCAGCTACGCCGGGCGCCGGGGCCCATGGCTCCCCCCCGATGGGCTGCCCGTACTGCCCCAACATGCCGGCGGCGTGCGACTTGATGGAGCACCTGAAGGCCGCTCACGGGCTGGTCGTGACCGTGCAGTCGGGTGAGACGGCGACCAAAGCGGGCGGCACGCTCAGCCGCAGCCCGAGCCTTAGTCCAAGTGACGGGGTCGCCGTGGCGACCTCCTCCGCCCTGGCAGGCCAGCCCAGGCCGCTCCCTCGCGCTCACAGAGACAGCGTCAACGGGCAGGCGAGGAGCGGCGCCGCCTCGCCCTCCTCCCCGCTGGTGAACGGCAGCCCTCCGGGCAGCGGCGGCAGCGGCGGCGGCTCGCCCGGCGTGGGCTCCCCGCCGCCCGTCTCCCCCGCCAGGGCTCCCTCTCTGACTTTGTCACCCGTGCCTGAGATCCCGCGAGAGACCGTGGGGACGCCCCTCCTCCCGGACAAGGCTTCGCCGACCGCCGCCTGCCATCCCGCCGCCGCGCCCCAGCCGTCGCCCGCCGCCAAAACCCCGGTCATTTCCCCCGTGCAGAACGGCAACTCCCGCTACTGCCGCCTGTGCAATATCAAGTTCAGCAGCCTCTCCACGTTCATAGCCCATAAGAAATACTACTGCTCCTCCCACAGTGCCGAACACGTGAAGTGAGCCGAGCGGTTTCCTCCTCCCGCCGCCCCGTCCCTCCGAACCCTCCCCGGAGGAGGCCTCTCCTCATCCCAGACGTCCCTCCTCCGCCCGCGGTCCCTGCCACGCGGGTGCCGATGTTACGCCCGGCGGGCCCGAACATTTTTAAGAACCGAACGGCTGTTACGCGCCCGGCATCCGTTTTGCTCCCCGGGGGAAGAGGGCGGGGATCGGCGGGGCTCCGCGGAAACCGCCGTCACCAAAGCGCCACCTCCGCATGGGTCAAAGTTTCGCAGGACACTTAGCAGCGGAGACGGATGCTACCTGCACACAGTGTGCCCCTCCCCCACCCCCTTCCCCAACCTCTCGCCCCCGCTTTAGGTCATTCTTTGTTTTCCTGGCCCGGAGCGTTCATTATGGGATGTTTAAAAAGACGGGTGTCAGCGCTCGCTTCTCTGTCTCTCTCTGTTGAACTGTGTTTGTAGACAATGGCGGTGATTAGATTTCATTTTTTTGTCGGAGCCCGTTCCCGACAGGATGGCGATAGAGTGGCGATGATGACGGCGATGATGGAGCTCCGGTGTTTTTCCTCAGTGAGTTGTCAGTGTTCTCGACCCTAAATGGAGGAAAAATGTCTCTTGTGCGGGAAAAGACTTGATCATTAATGTTTTTATTATCTGTGCATAGTCTATGATGTCTAAAAAGAATTCTATAATGCTTTTGGTTTCAACACTGGCCCATTTTTTATTTTTTGCTCACTAGAAAAAGGTAATTTTTTTTTTTTTTTTAGCTGGAAAAACAAATATGTGGTATCACAATGTTACTAATCACTGAAGGATATTTCTTTTTCTTTTCTTTCACACACTTTTTTTTTTTTTGTAATTTTCTCTTTAAGCGCCAGAGAGAGAAAAAAATGTGAAATATTTATCTTTTAGTCCTCACTGATTTCATGTCAACAGAAAACTACCTACGTATCGTCGGAGAGTATTTGTTATTTTTTACGTTTTATTTTTCATGGAAGGAACTGTTGAGCTCCAGGCGTGTTGACGTGCCCCTGGCGTCGATATGTAATATCCTCCCGCCGGGATCGCTCGCGAGGATCTGCGTCACGCTCCCATTTTTCGTGTTCTGTTTATATCGTCTTGATTTGATGGTGAGGTGTGACGACAAGTGCTGTGTCTATTATTTCCACCCTCTTCTTGTATCTTGTGAATTAGCAACACGATTAGGTGACAACTCCTCTTCCCTCTCTTTGCGTAAAAGGCTCTCACATCGGGAAATCGGAGGTCATCCTTCATAAAACCGATGCTTTTTGTACAAAAGTGAGAAAATAATCCCTCCCTCAAAATTTCAGGTTTTGTACAAATGTACAACAGGAGCGAGGGGCTTTTATGGAGACGCCCATTTTACATACAAACAAAACATACACTTCTGTATCTACAATGCATCTCAAAAGGTGTCTTTTTTTTTTTTTTTTCTTTTTTTTTATGTCGCTGTCCGGCAAAGAAGGAAAAGCAGGCAAGAGTCGCTATGAACGCAGCACCTCACGCAACCGCTACGAGCTCGTCCCGCTGTTTCTGGCCACTTGCGCACCCACGCCGTTTACACCACGCGTTCCCACGCCGCCGCCGCCGTTGCAGTACAGTGTTAGCTACAACTGTGAAATACACCCCACGTCTCACGTTGACCGACACGCGCCACTCATTTGAATTTTAACACCCGATAACTACAGGAAAAAAAGAAAAAAAAAATCCTTCACACCTCTAAAGTAGTTCCTTAACGAGACACTAAAACACTTCTGACTACAAATTATTTTATGAAGTTGTATAGCAGATTTGAATGTTTCCTTGAAGGTGATTCTACTGTCCCGCCATCCTTGTTTTTATTGTAAACAACTGAAGGGAATCTTTACAGCCGTTTCTAGCCTCGCGGTGTTCGGTCGCCGGGTGGGTTTCCGGCCTTCGCCCTTTCCGCTGCTGCCGGAAGCGGGACTCAAAGCGGATACGGTGACTCTCCGTGGACGGTCGTCTTCTAGCCCGAGCGTCCGTAGTTACCGTAGAAACGTTGGCCCCGTGTTCAGAATGTCAAGACGGCGCGGGGTCGAAAATGAATGGGGAAGTCGGATCTTTACGCGACCGTCGCGTGAGGGCGAAGGTTAAACCCGCCGTCCGATTTCACCATTGCATGTCCTAATTTTCAGTGTTTCCTACTCGTTGGAGATGGTCCAAAGCAGAAGACCCCCAAAACCGGGATCCAAATGTTTTTTTTTAAATTGTCATTTTCGACTCCCGGGCATGTCTTTCCACAAAACCCTGCCGAAAAAGGGTTGCGGCGAGAGCAAGAAATCGACTTTTGTTTTGCCGAGTGTCCAAAACGCTTCATCAGCTCCGAAACCACCGGTGAGAAAATTCTCGATCCGACACCTTTCGGATTTTTTTTCCACGACTGAGAGCCTGCAGCTTTACTGCAGAGTGTTTACAATTGTGCTGTTCAGGTGTCTCTGTTCTAAACAAGAGGGGAAGAAGAAGGAGACAGACAGTCATGTAAACTATTCCAAATCTGAAGAGTGCTGAAACATCGACTTTTGAATCCGCCCCTTTTTATTGCACTGTGATGTATAAAATGTGCTGAATGTTTTAGTTTAGGGACCTTTCTGTAATGTATTTGTTATACAGCACTTTTGCCCCCATCCAAAATGTGTCAATCCCGTTATGAAGGACTTTTTGAAAGATTTAGACCCCCTCCCCTCCACCCCAACGTTTTTTTTCCCCTCCCTCCTTGTATGTTTTAAGTCATCGGATGTAGAAAATCACAATGAATGTCAAAACTTTTATTTTCTTTATTTTACATTTATTTCATTTTCCACTACACGCTTGTCCAAACTATGCATGGGAAATAAAAAAAAAAAAAAAAAGTTCTGAGACACACTGATGAAGAGCTTGGTGTACTTTTTGGTTGTTTTTTTTAACCGTTGAACGCCTCCGTGTGACTCTCCTCAGGAGTGGCGCCCTTGACTTTCAGAGGTGCTTGTTCGATGTGAATATGCACAGTCCAGGAGACATAACCAACTCTTATAAGGCTTCAGTTTGATGCCCGTTGATGAAGAAAGCCTGACGCCATTAGAGCTCCTTTTTAAAAATAATATGGTTGAGTGCTAGTCGCTGCACAAAGAGAAGCGCCGGCTCCAAGGCTTCTCAAATCAATGGCAAAGTACACATCGGTACCTTTTGCCTGTTCAAATGTGATGCAGTAGCTCAAAGGACTTTTTCATCCTTTTAAAAACCATCACTTATTACAACTTTTTAAACGTTTTCCTCAAAGTAACCCCTTTTCCAACACTTATTAACATAAACTGACCTTTTTTTTTCTTTCAATCTTAAAGCCCTCCTTATTTGCCTTGAGAGGCGAGGACACTTGATGGAGACATTATTCTGGAAGAAAATAAAGGGCTGAAACATCCATAATCACGCCGCAGAGTTTGACAGAGAAATTATAAAAATGTGGGGAAACGTTATGGTACAAATAGATGCAAATTGGTTTTTACATTATCAGTAAAATGGGTTTATAAATTAGTGAAAATATCCAGTTTTTATTATTTTTCACAGCAAAGTACACGTATAGGGGGTTCAATAAATGGGCTTGCGCTTAACACAAATATTACGGTACTCTCGCAGTACCGTAACGGCGGTGAATTTCAAAAACTTTTGTTATTAGCTGAGCGACAGAATATGGATGGGTGGGGAAAAGGAATAAAAAAACAACATCCAGGTTAGAACTGATGAGAGTTAAACAATTAAAGATAAAAAAAATACATATATATTCGTTACCGGCTCTCATCAAGCCGAGTCGGTCGGCGGGCGCCACTTCCGGGTTTGGGTCTCCCGGCTCCCCGGTGTCTTGGCCCCGGGACGGAAGAGACGGTTCTACCGCTTCTGGTAGCCAGACGTTAAAGGGTGAGTTTTGTTTGTATATTTTAACATCTTGTATTCTGGTTGTTACACGTTGACAGAAAAAAAAACACCCAACATCACTGAACAAGCATAGCTCGTTAACCTAGCAAACACATTCCAAGCTAACGGCTCCGGTTTAAACCGCTTTCAATCATCCTTGTTTAGGGGTCGGCAACCTTTAACACCCATTTGGACCCGGTTTCCACGGAAAAGAAAATACCAGGAGCCGCTGTTACTTTTTGACGTCTAAAATAAAGGTACCACTTTATATATTGCTTTTTCATATTTTGTCTACCTGTGGTTGAAAGTCTCGACAAATTGACGGTGTCTTGGCGGGTATACCGGCTCCCGCGAGTGTGACGTATATTTTGAGCGTCGAAAAATAATAAATATAATTTCATTTTTATAATTTTTATAATTTTATATTTCAAGATAACAACACTCTTCCAATTTAGAACTAAAGTTAGAAAAAGGAACTTACACAGATAAAATACACTTCAATTAAATACATACGGCTCCATATTTTTCATTTGTTTGAGTGTAAAGGAGGTTAAGCAGGTAAATTATAAAAATCTTGATATGTAATGAACTGTTCCTCTAAAAAAAAAAAAGTAAATATTAGAAATGAATATTATAAAAGAATTGATGAAATTACACCATCAAAACATTGTTGAGGTAAAAGAGAAAAGTTTGTCACTGTGGGAAAATTTGC
Source organism: Fistularia commersonii (assembly GCF_037954325.1). Taxonomy (NCBI): domain Eukaryota; kingdom Metazoa; phylum Chordata; class Actinopteri; order Syngnathiformes; family Fistulariidae; genus Fistularia; species Fistularia commersonii. The sequence goes on along the minus strand of NC_141300.1, from coordinate 10,742,169 downwards.
CACTAGAATTTATTAAAAAAAATTATTGGTAGCATGTATAAGAGGTGCTGAATGTTTACAAGGCTAATGGTAGCTATTCAGGTTATTAAATCAATCTTTTTAATTTTGCCCGTTTGTTTTTTTTTTTTTTGCTATTGTTTTTGTGGTTTTTATAGTAACAAGAAAAGAAAGATTGTTTAACAATGTCACAAGACGTTCTACGTCAAAAAGTAATTTTGTTTTTAAATTTCAAAGCAAAAATATATTGCAAAGTTACTTTTCATTTTTTTCCTTGCCCGTGTTTTTCTTTTTTTAACCCACTGTATAAAATCCCCAGGGGCCACAAAATATTGTTCTGAGGGCTGCAATTGGCCCGCGGGCTGCAAGTCTGAGACCCATTTTTTAGAGGAATGGCTAAAATATGATATTTACTGTCCCCCAGGATGGAGTTGATCACTGTAAGGCAGGTCAAAAAAGAAGAAATCCTAAATTAAATTAAATGATCAGAGCTGGAAAATGCTTTGTCGTCCCTTAGAATGAGATCAAGCGCAAAGGTTGGTGCCCGTTTCGGAAATAAACGCGGTCACTTTTGCTCAGGGAAATGTAACGTAAAAGTGAAGTTTGCTGTAAAGAGACATCTGTATTTTTCAACGAAATACAATATTAAATAAGCACAAACAAAATGACCTCAAGCCACAATATTTTATTTTTTCCATTCGTTAAGCCACAGTCTATTAGTACATGGTTTGTTTTTGTTTTGCCCTGTCCTTCAGAAGATGGTCATCTGATGTTTTCCTTAAACTCCAGCGTTAAAGAACTGTTTATCCAGCAGGATCTTTTCTAAATCATCTTTTTTAAATTCTTACCTGACTTGAACAAAAACACGTGACACACTCAAAATTCTGAGATGAATCGACTCGACACTGATGCTGATGCTGCTTGCCCAAAACCCCAAACACCATAGAAAATAATTATTTGTAGAGCGCATTTCCAGCAAATCTCCTCTGAAACAGGAAGGAGTGGGCCCAGACGCTGGGGAAACCTTGAAAATTCTCTAGGGAGGCTGCATCTTTTTAGCCCAAGATACTCAAATAACAAAATGAAGGCTGAGAAAATTGAACCAGAGGAGGAAATAAAACAGTGAGACAGAAAAATCCCAGCCCTTCCGTCAAGGAAAGAAAAATGTGCTCACTATCGCAAACTAAATCGGAATATATTTATTCAAAATCAGCAGAACGTTTCCCTTTATCAAACAGAAACTTTGTGAATTCTGTGCTAAATCCCACAATATTCCTCTGAGACGGCAGATATGAAAATGATCAATCAGTAACAGGAGATTTCTTTTGCATCTCAAAGACGCGTATGAAAGGGTCAATCATTTAATCCCTTTATGTCGATGTGCTTCGCCCAGCTCCGTCAGCCTGAATGCAACAAAAATAAATTGCATTAAAATGACACCATTTAAACACACTTATCTATTGAAATAGACTGAAATGCATTTCCCACTTGATAAAATGCATTGCTTTAATTGAGCCATTGCAGGCTTAGACCGATCACTAAAATCAACTCGGGACTGTAAACAGTGTCCCTAAAGCTTGTCAAGAAAAATATGTAATCTACATTTTGACCGTAGGGGGAGTCAATGGGGGCAAAGTGGAGGAGAAGAAGAGGAAGCAAGACCTTGATTCTCAAATTCAATTATATTATCAATATTGATATTACAATTGATATTATAATATCAATTATACAGAGTACATCAGCGAAGTTTGACTGCTGCATTTAACTCATCATGGATGAGCCCTGAGCAGAAGGCAGCCACCGAACAGCACCTCACTGAGCTGTGGCTCACTCTGTTTTTTTGACAGTTTATTCAGTTCGCCTGACAAATAATCCCCATATTTTAAAATCATTTCAGGTCTCAAGTTAGTACATGCAAACCTTGAACATCAGAATAAGTTAACCAAATTGCAAAGGTTCTCCTCCTATGTGTTTATTGCTTTAGCCCGAATAATATTCTCCTCTATGCAGATGACATATTATTGTACATGACAAAAACCATAAATCGATTTCCCAAGTATATGGTCCGTCACACGCTAGTTCCTCGTATTTTTTGGTTACAGAATAACTGGATGAAAGTGAAAATCACACCACCAACTTTAAGAGATAGCCACTCCATACAGAAAGCGTTTTTCCAAAAACGCCCAACTCAATATTCTGTCTCATTCGGCCGGGTGATATTGACGGCATCACTTTGCGGTGGTGAGCTTTATTGCAGTGATAAAAATTAGCTGAAATCTGAGCTTGACGATTGCATTTTTTTGTCAAAAGTAGCAGCTTTTGCGTTCAGTACAGGAATGGATAAGTCCATATAGAAGAGTTTAATCTTAATAGGTAGGAACGCCATTGTCTTTATACATGAGGTTGTCAGCGTGCGAAACATACAGGGAGAGTGACTTTGCGGTGTTGTAAAATAGTGATGCACGACATTTATGTCCATGGTAATGCTGGTTAAACACTTGCAAATTCGTCCACTGTATTACACAATATATATATTACATATAAAATGTGCATGCAAAATGATATGAATAAAATACCCCTTCATAAAGTATCAGCTATTTTCCTCGACATTTAAGTCTTACGGTGCAATACAAAGCTCCCCGCCCGGGTATCAGAGATCCATCAGACCTTCCCTGGAAATATAATTAAAAGAGAAAAAAGAAAGATACGAGGTGTTGAGATTTTAGCACTCAGATTGTGATGAAGCCAAGGAAGACATTAATCAGGTCGAAAAATATACAAAAATCTATCTCATCTTATCATGCGGCACTCGTTCATCAGAAGTTTCACTGATGAGGGCATTAATGATAACATGTTTGCGTCACATTAAATGGTGACGATATTATTACATTAGTAATAAAGTATTTAAACTTACACACCATGAGAGAAGATTTTTCTCTGTTTATATTATGAATAATTCAATAATTCTTTGATGAAATGACAGCGGTGGAGTTCAGCTTTATAAGAAGTTATAGAGGAACATTTCACTTTTTTAACTTAATGTGAGTGAAACACCTGCATGGAAGAAATGCAAATCAGGCAAAAATAATTAAATATAATCAGCATTTTTTTAAACTATAGTGAGCACAGTTAGTTAGCTAGTTAGATAGATTAACTTGTTCAGATTTGTCACATTTATCTGATTGTGCGACTGGCTGCTTGCATGTGTTTAGAAAGAACAACGCCAATAACTTGACACAGATAACTGATGTCTTTGTTCTTATTTCCACGAAACGTTCCTGCACGAGGAACAAACACGAGGGGCTCTGCACTTGACCGGTGAAATTAAACAAGGCCGACTGCGAAAACCGAAAACGCATGGACAATTAGCAGCGACGCTGGCCGTGAACGTCACCTCATTGAAAAGCAGAATCGTCACGTTGACAGTGTGGTGCCACCGGTGTCGAGTGAATATCTGATATGTGTTTCGTGCTGGAGGTGACAAATACGTAGGCAGATATCAGAGTCACATCAGATTAATTTCCATACATCTACTGTGGAGAGAACAAGTATTTGATACACTGCTGATTTTTCAGCTTTTCCTACTTGCAACGCATGTGGAGGTCTGTTGTTTTTATCATAGGTACGCTTCAACTGTGAGTGACGGAACCACACAAAAAAACAGAAAAACACATTGTATGATTTTTAAATAATTCATTTGCTTTTTATTGCATGGCTTCATTATTTGATACATCAGAAAAATAGAACTTAATATTTGGTACGGAAATCTTCATTGGCAATTACAGAGATTCCCTTGAGTTCTTGACCAGGTGTGCACACACTGCAGCAGGGATGTTGGCCCACTCCTCCATACAGATCTTCTCCAGATCCAGATTTCAGGGCAGTCGCTGTGCAATATGAACTTTCAGCTCCCGCCAAAGATTTTCTATTGGGTTCAGGTCTGGATACTGTCTAGGCCACTCCAGGACATTGAGATGCTTCTTACGGAGTCACTCCTTCGTTGCCCTGGCTGTGCGTTTCGGGTCGTTGTCATGCCGGAAGACCTGGCCACGACCCATCTTCAAGGCTTTTACTGAGGGAAGGAAGTTGTTGGCCAAGATCTTGTTATACATGGCTCCATCCATCCTCCCCTCAATACGGCGCAGTCCTCCTGTCCCCTTTGCAGAAAAGCATTCCCAAAGAATAATGTTTCCACCTCCATGGTGTTCTTTAGAAACCTTATTTCTTCCTTTTGTTTAATTTGGTTAGGATGATTACATACAAAGTAATATCTGTATATTTATATGATCATTAATGATTTTGAAGTTGAAATATAATGCCAAAAAATTTAAATATTTAAACTGAAATTTTCATTTTGTGCAATGTACATGATACCCAGTTGGCCCGCGCATAAAAATGAAGAAGAAACGTGACCCCCCCAGCCAAAATAATTGCCCACCCCTGACTTAGAAGATACTTTAGAGCACAAAGAAAACCAAATAATTAGCTAAATCCGACTGGCTGAATGAGTTCTTTAAAACAAGTCCGCTACTTCAAGAAACCTCTGCGGGATTGGCTCAGGTGGCTCTGACAGCGGCCGCATCATTGATGTTGTTGGAGAAAATTACAGTTCATCATCACATCAGCAAGCAGCGAGCCGCTGACCCAGGAGCGCCGGCACCTTGATTTGCAAAACTATCCGGCAGTCTGCGTCTGGAATTATCTTTTCTTCAGTTCGCACTTTGCCTCGGCCCCCAGTTGTTGTGTTTTGTTTTGTTTTTTTTACCTTTTTATATTCATGAGAGCAAGCCAAACGAATCAATTTCTTCTTCTTTTTTTTTTCACTTCTCAAGTTATGGGTGTCTGGCTTTGTTTGGATGCCTCGCCGCCTCCCAACACACAGGAAATTTGTGTCCTTTTGTCAAACAGGTGTGGAATCCAGAACTTTGACTAACTGACTCCAGTGCAGGTGCGCTGGTTATACGTCACACATACAACTTTATGACTTTGTATGTGAAAATTAAAAAGTGCAATTTTTTTGATATATAAAATATTTGGCCAATAAGATCTAATAATTTCATCTTTGAGTCCAAGAGGACATCTTTGCCAGATGTTCCTTAGAAGCTTAGTTCTTGAGAACATGGAACAAGTGTTCCTAAGATACAGCTTTGCAGAAATAACCTAACCAGACCAAAGGATGATATGCTAATATTTTCAGAGCGGCGCCCATCAGTCCGACGGTAATTGCAAATTTATTCAAGAGCGCGATGTCTCAGCGCCGGCAGCGTTGAGTTTGAAAAAAATAAAATGGTGTCAATTTCTCCCCAAAAATCAGCTGAAATATAATCAACGGATGATGGACTAATCCAACTTTTGATGCTATTTCTACATCCTGTCTTCGTGGAGGAACCGAGGTGGAGGATTTCAGATGGCTGTTGTCATCGGGGCGGGTCATTATCCAGATATGTGGTCCAAATAATCTCAGCATACGGATAGACTGCCATGTCAAAGAGTTCTCCGGGCTATCAAGCTGTTCTTTGTGGAGCGTGTGATGCTCCGAAAGATCACACTTTAATGGAGCATAATGGAAAGCTATTTGGTTGTCCTTTTGCTTCAGTGATGAATTGTTGACTTGCGTTCACGTCCACCTGCTGATGGCGGCAGGCCTCCGACAGCTCGCAGGGGCTTTTCAGGAAACCACTTGAGCTACCAGAAGGAAGCAGATGCTCAATATCTTGATAAAATGCTGCAGAAATGTTTGAATATTGGTATATTTGTGCGAAAAGAGTGTTTTCTATCGTTAAGGCCTGAAGATTCGTCCAGATTTGGGCGTCAGAGCGAAGAATCTCAAGTTACCTTCCCCCTGTAGGAACTTTTCTGGAGCAAGGCTGCTGTTCTGTGCCTTGCGACGGCATTAAAACCAAGAACCATGTCCTCACTTCCTAGAACCGTTTTAGCTCCTAGTCCAGGGTCTTCTAATGTAGATGCTTGATGATTGATGGAACTCATAAACCACACTCATACCCAGATATCTTGTGGAGCCTTAAAAAAAGTATTGTGGTCACCAGTCATTTGTTTTCTTGTAAGGAAATGGACAGAATCTGTGGGAAATGGACTCACGAGGAGTTCCAAGCTCTTCTGGCCAGCCACGCCACAAAGGGGTTCCCATTTTGTCCAAAATAAGTATGGTTAGCTAACGGCAGGGCTCCTTACGAGGAGAAAATAAAATCGCTGTGGCTTCATGTTGTCTCCATGTCGTCCGCTTCTTCTCGGTGGTTTGTCTTAGAGTGCGGTGCTTAAAGTGCATGTTGCAGACATTTGTGTACGGGACCACGGCCCCTTACAGCCTGTGAGAAAGCATCACAAAAATGTCTCCCTGGAGGAGACTACTTCCCGGAACAGAATCGGATAGCTCTTAGAGCTGTTCTGTCCAAAAGCGGTTATCACAAACAGAAACCGGTGTAACCTCCCCATCACCAAACAACCATGAACAGAGAACCCGCGGACATCTTTGCTTCCACGCAGGAGTGAAATGTCGGAAGATGGAAAAGCAGTGACAGAGAACATGACCCCATCAACCTCCCATCACCGCCGGCTTATGGTCCATCCATTCTCAAGCTTTTAGTGGTTGCTGTTTGCTAAGAAGAAAAAAAAAACAAATCTAACAGTTCCCTGCTGCCGTGCTTGGCCAAAAAGTAGAATCTCTGTAAAACTAAATAGATTGAGTGGAGCGGAAGCGTGATGTTTTGTTCAGTGTCTCTGCAGAGGCCCAAGTGATAATAAGTGGCAGGTTCAAATGTCACTGTAGAGTCATTGAGTTCCGGCTCGTCCCGGTTAACGCCCACGGGCATCCAAAGTATTTTCTCCCACCAACCTCGGCATTAGATGAGAACACCGCTGAGAGCTCATTGACAAAATGTGAAACCGGCTTCAGCTCTTTAAAACGCTTTTGTCGCCCTGCGGACGCTGGAGGGTTGTCGTCCGACGGGGCCGCAAACGCTTCAGTCAGGAGTTCTTCGCAGCTCCGACCAACAATTGTATTGGAAAGCAGCCTTTTTTTTTTTTCTCGCCTCTCCATATCCGGTGTTGCCGTCAGCTTTTTCTTTTAACCCTCACTCATGGAAGGAAAAGCTTTGGAGGCTGAAAAGCCTCATCAGCTTGTTTTTATCACACTGTGATTCATTTTTTTTTATCGTAGCTTTCTATGAAAGCCGCGTGGGCGCGCGTTTGTCTTCCTGCAACCCCGGCCTTCAAAGAGAAGCTCTTCAAGGAAAAAGGTGCAAGGGGCTTCACACACACACACACACACACACACACACCCGCGCTCCGGCCATTTTTCAATCTCCGTCCCAGAAACGATTATGGGCTCCGAGCCGTTGAAACACAGACTTCTGCCCGCTACACCCGGCCTCTTTGATTCGGGGTACAAGAAGAGGGCGCGGCGCAACGGGCGACAACAAGAACCGCTCAAACACACCGCTCGGCCGAACGCCGTCATCAAATTTAGACTCGATGACAAAAGTGGTCAAGTGTGACAGAGAGGACGGCCAGCCAATACCATCTGTCTACGAGTGCGGCGAGCCGTGTCGGGCTAGTGGAGGGATCACATCTGATAATGTGACAGCTTCTGTGTGTGTGTGTGTGTGTGTGTGTTGGAGAGAAATAGCCTGCTAGACCAGTTTTGAGTAACAGAGTCATGGGACGCTGCTTGGCGTGACATTGAGAATGATGGACATGGAGGCCTGGGGTGGGAGCTGGCATATGGATTCTATATTAATATCCTGTAAAGACACAAATCTTAATATTCTCCGTCTTCCTTCCACGTGTTTCAAACAGCCGGCAGAACGGCGGCATGTATCTCCATGTGTGATCGACAGGCGGCCTGTCCAGGTTTTTTTTTTAAAACCTTCCCGCCGCCATCTTGGCAAACCTTGTGTACAAGAGAAGCTGCATTTGAATTCAATTTGTTTAATCACAATTTATTTCTATACAGGTGTGTAAAGCACGGATATGCTTGAACGCCAGTCTGTTTTGAAGCTCCCTTTTGAAGATCCTCGAACCACGTGACTCGCGAAAAATAGTTTTTTCTCGATGCCCGATAGTACAGCTTATATATGTGCTTATATATGTGCTTAAAGAAGAAGTTTTCCCCCCTTTTTTTTTTTTTTTTCAATCTCACACTTCCCTCCCTCTCCGCCGGTACTCCGATCAGGTCTGATCGAGGATGTGAGTGGACAGGTTAAGGATGTGGCCTCCCTAATGTTCAGGATGATGCGAGATAGCGGCTGATGATTATTTCCTTATTAATTCGCCTCCAGTCAAAGTGCGTTGAACAGAGCGGGAGCGGCGAAGGAGGAGGAGCTTTGTCACTGTCAGATGTGGAAGATACATCTACTTCTCACGACTTCTTTACGTCAGCGTTGTGACGCAATGCGCCCACTGGAGGGCGGTGCAGGGTTCAATTCCAAGGTTACGCAGTCTGTTTTAAGCAATAACGCTGCCCCCGATGATTGCTGTTGGTACTTCTGTGTTTGCTGCATCCGCAGAACATGAAAAAGTGTTGGAATTTTTCGCATCCCTTTAAAAAAAAAAAAAAAAAAAAAAAATCTTTTTTCTTTTTCTGTAGCTGTTTAAAAGATCTCCAGATACTTATAAACTTCTTTTGAACTTTAACTCCCACAGAGCTACAATTAATGTTTTTTGTTTTTTAATTATCAGCCAGGCCCCTGATTGCTTTCTTTATCGATGGTCTGTTTGGGACCAATATAGAAAGGAAAGTAATTGCTGTGTCCGAAATTTCCGAGGTGACTTTTGCTTCCGTCTGTTTGATTCAGTGTCCGTCACGGATGAAGCAGTAACATATGCATCCCATAGTAGCTGGTGGACAGTGTTCTATTCATATAAACCCGCAGCTAATAACCTTTCAAGGCTCAAACTGGAGGCCACTTCAAGTGCCAAGGAACAAAAGACCAATCATTGGCATTGACTGAACCGCTGCGCTCAAGCACTTTTCATGGTTTAACGAAGGCGAGTGCTAGCTTTGACTGTCATTGCTAAGAAATCTCTATTTAATGAGTGTTTTTTTTTCACATTTAGAAAAAAGTATAATTAGCGTCTATAGCGGCGGGACCACAAAGGCACGGCAGGAACGACGAGAAAACAAGAAAAAAATGCCAGTTCTTTCAGTCAGGAGGCGTCTTTGAAAGCGTGCAGTTGAAAGACATCAACCAACATTTTCTGACTAATAGATCTTTTCACCGTACGCTCTTCTGATCTCACCCTCTGCCATGGAGACACACACACACACACACTCCCAAACAAACCAAATGAAGTGTGTGTCACACCAGCAATATTTCTGAGTGTAAGGCACGTCGTAAACTCGAGGTCGGGTTCATTGAGGTTCCCGTCAAAATATTGTCGTGGCAACCGGACTTGAATTTCTTCACTTAGAGATGTTTCACCACAGACATGTTCACTGAGGGTCTCAAGTCAGTCAGGACCTGGTTAGTCGTCAAATATCGTCATGGCGGCTGAAGATGTCACACTTCGGGAAACTCCCCACGGTCTATTCCAGAAGAAGCCAAAAAAAAAACCATTAAACAAATCGTATAAACATTTCAACGTTAAATCTGCTGTCCGCCCTCTGCGTTCATTTCCTGCATTACCCTGTTAATGTGATATAACCGTGTTAGCATCGCCCTCTTTCATGCAGTTGCTGAGAAAGATTCACTTATTTCCATAATCTGAGAGTCCCTGATGCTTCAGTGCCAGTCAGAGTCCTTGAAGAAAATTTCCTGACTAATGCAGGAGGTGAAAGGAGAAGTACTTCCTGTAGAGAGACAACTACTTCCTGTTGCTCCATCCTGCCATCTTGTATTGTTTTTGATTCAAACTTACCATAAAGTGGTCTAATATCTTGTTGAGAGACGTGGTTCTGCCACCAGATCGGGTCAGATGTGCATGCATCTTAGTTTTAATCAAATTAATTGTGCATATTAGTCGATCTGGATTGATTTTGACAGCCCTTGTCGTTTGTCCAGCTTTGGACAATCGTCACGCAGGAAATGCGTTGCTATTAGCCAAACAGAGCATCTTTTGTGAGTCTCTGCGGGTGCTGTCCGCCCCTGGGGGTCGGCCGCTTCAGCTCACCATCAAGCTCCTGAAATGATATCACAGAAAGTTCGCCGCGACTCCGTTCGAGGGAGAAAAGTTCGATTACCGTGGCAACCATCGGGTCCCTGAAAAACAGAGCGAGCTCTCTCGCAATGGGAAGCGAAATACTCCACAGAACTCGCCTTGATCATGGCGCCGCGGTAAATCACCGCCGCCGTGGCCTCAAAGGTAAACGTGGATTCCCTTCCATCTTGTCGGAGGCACGGCGATCCTCCGGGAACACACTCAGCGTGTTGTAACTCGCTCACAAACTTGAAAAACCGCATAATATTGACTTAATGTGCCCCTTACAGAGCTCAACTGTGACAATCCACTTTTGTCCACCCAGGTATCTAATTTCCACATTCTTCTCCTTTTATTTTTGTTTCCCGGCCCACCAGTGGCTGTGGATACACCGCACAGGTGTATACCTTGTGATTTGGTCCAGGTGAGACCAGATATTGTCATCGGTATCGATCGCAATGCATCCGCAGTCCTCCGCTTCAATTCTAAATGCACTTTTTATTTAAATTATTGACTGCCTTCACACTGCAGCGCTTGGATATTTTTATCCCTCGCTGCGAGGTGTTGCTATGGACATTATGAATGTGCGGTCGCCATGCCAGTACACCAGAGACGGTGGTTTCTGATGTCGATTTCATCCCGGTCTCGCCGTGCTCGTTGCGAGACCCTCCTGTCAGGAGTTTACGATTAATCACTGACCTCGTTTTAGTCGACTAATGCGGCCCTCCCAACCCACCTTCACGCTGTTACCATAGAGAATGTTAACAAGTTATTGTTTCAGGCAGACATATTGATTTCCCCTCAGATGTATTTCTTTTTTGGCGCATTCTTTGAGTTAACGTTACGTATAAACAGAGACGGCGCAGCTCCCCCGTCGCTTCCACCCCCCGCCGAGGCAAAGAGACGTTTGTGCCGACAGAAAGTCGCCGATGCTCGGAAATGTCAAAGCCATCTGTGCCCACGCTGTGCATGAATCGTATGGAGAGCGAAGGCATTGGGCCAGGCGCTATGCAATGTACATTGGGGAAGATGAATCTCAAGCAACAAAACAAAGGGAAATCTCAAAGGAAATAAATGAAAACTATAATTCCGTTCCGACTTTAATGGCTTCCGTTTCATCTAAATGAATCCGAGTGTGTTATTTCAACAGAGGCTGTAAGTGCCGCATTAGAAAGATGAGTCTCATCGTTGATGAAAAAGTATTCTCGACGATGAGCGGGAGAATATTCTGAGGATTTTGCGTGATCCGGAAGCAAGAAATACAGAGATGTATTCCAGTGATCAATGACGGCACTGCCCGCTAAGTTTCAGGATAGATCCCCGTTCCCGGGGGCATTAACCGTGAAAATTTGACTTCAGGACCCAATAGTGGAGCTAAACCATCGCATTTAAAAGTTCATTTGATTGTGTCGAGAAGGAGTGTAAACAAGGAAAGTCCCCCTCCTGCGCTGCCATTTCATCCACCGTTGGTAACCGGACTCGATAGATAAACTCATTTTGGGCTTTCACGTTGCTCCCCGTCAGCTAATTACTGGTTTGCCACCCTCCAGTAGTGGTCTGGGGGAAGGCCGGCGTCGCGTTTCCTCACATTAATTGTCCTCCGCCGATCAACCAGAACTCGCTCTGACTGTGAAACCTGCAATCAAATTTGGAAATACTCGCGATATGACGAGGACGAACCATAACCTGGTAAATGAAATGGACGACTAGAACGCGAAACCCCGTGACCCCCGATTTTTACTGACATGTGTCTCCATTGTGATGTGGTGTAGATCGTGAAGAACCCGACAGACGCCGATAAAGTACAACTGTCAGAATCGCAACGACAAATTTACCGCTGGTGGGCTCGGGCTCTCCATCCATACCCCAAATCTGGTTGCCTAGCGCTGCTTCACTTCTGTTTCATCAATTGCCCGTATTGAGTAAAGCTTCTCAGGGGTCTTATTTTTCGGAACCGCTGGACTTCTCGTATCTCTCTGTTGGTGAACCAACAGCTCCTTTCTCATTGGATCCCAGAGCAAAAAGGAAGCATTAGTTATTCATTTGGACAAATCTTGTCATCAGTAATAAACTCTTCAATATTCAGTCTCTTTGTCTCTGAGGCCTTCCTTTTCTTTTGACACTTTTGATTTTGGCATTTTGGTCCAAGCCTGGCTGGAGGATAGAATGTCCCTGCAAACCAGAAATCAGTGCTGGATCTTCTCCTGAATGAGGAGCTGCTCCCAGACTGCCAATGTTTGACTGGAAACTTTGGGAGCTACGGCACATAGATCAGCCCAAGATAGCGATCAGCTAGCCGGTGCGGCTTATATTGAGGTGCGCTCGAAATTAGGGTCAGTGGAAATTAGAGCCTTCACACTGGAAGGGAAGGAAGTCGTCTCCAGCTTTATCCCAATGTTGAAGTCTCTCTGACGCAGTTCAGCGAGACCCGGTAGGAAAACTAATCCTGTACCAGTAGTGAAGGTCAACCAAGTTATCAAAGCATGGTAGCTGTTCTGACCGGCAGGAGAAGTTTGGGGTGACCGGTATGCTTCTTTGCTAAATAGTAAAGCTGCTCAATTCAAGACTACTTTATGTCAGGTACTTGTCAGATATACATGTATCTTGATGCCCAAAAAATGTATCACAATTTTTCACCCTTTGGTAGCTGAGTTGTGGGATTCAGCCCACGGACCCCCCCCTCATCCGGGATTATCTTGTCCATATGTGTGTACATGTATGCTTCATTTTTTTTTTTTTTTTCCTTGAATAATTTTAAATTTCTTGTACCAGCCTAGAACTCATCTCCTCTTAGACACTAAGTGAAATACTTGGTGGCCTTGGATCCTGGATCTCCGGAGTCCCAAATACTGCTTCCTGTTTGAATTCCCAATGATATTAATATTCCTGGTTGCTGCATCTTTTATACTTGAGGTCATGCATATTCTACTCTTTCTACATTCCCTGACACTCCCGAGTTGGTTGATCCTTCCTTTTCTGAGTATTATTTTCAGGTTTTGTCAAACTTTTAAGCTTAGATCTTGCCAAATCCCACTCCGACTTCCATTTTCAACAACCGAAATCGAAACTAGCTCTTCCACCTTGTGACAAGAGGGTCCGCGGTTGGATTCCAACAGGTGTCCTTGGTGCGTGGAGTCTCCGTTATCTCCTCGCATCCGAGTGGGTTTCCTCTGGGTTCTTTTGGTTACCTCCTCAATGCACAAACACACACACACACACACACACACAGTGCGCAGAGAGATATGGACTTGTGGAAAAACAATTGATATGTTTTAAGCTAATAAAGCATGGTGGAAATTAAATTGGGTTGTCATCTCCATCAGTTTCAGTTCAGTGTGTGTGTGTGTGTCTATGTCTAGGCATATGGAGGAGATTATGGGATGCTGGGCTCTCCCCCAGAACTGGATGGGAGGTGATAACAGGAAGGATACAATTACCAGGAGTTTGACCTCAAGAACTTTCCGCGCTACTGATAAAACAATCCAGCATTATGTGCACTCCTGAATTCAGCATTTGGGCACTATTTGATTCAATTCATATACTTCATTAGTCCTGTTTTTTTTTTATATCATCAATATGGGATGGGAGGCAAACCATTAGTTATGTCAAACAGAAATTAGAGATTCTTTAGGTTTCTTTACCACAGTAGTATAACTATAATCCTGCTGTAAGCGAGGTGTCTTTAACCAGGCTAATACACTTATCTTCCTCGCAGCGACGGGCCAGCGCGCGGAGCCGTTACCCGCCATCTGGCTGGACCGGCTAGAAACGAGGTAAAGCCCATGAGCGGTAATGATGTTTCAGCTTAACAAGGTCTGCACAAACAAGCATCCAGACATTGTTTCACGGACGGTTTAATGAGCGCTGTCTGAGCGGGTCGGGAGTCTTCACAGTGACCGTCGTCTCGGTAAAAATCCACCGTGTCTATTTTCGGGTGATGAATGTGTTAGATTTGTGCGATCAGGTTGTCGCCGATAACTTCGCAACCCGTTTAGCGGAGGGATCCGGTCTCCTGAGTGGCCGCAGTGAGGTTCTTGTTTGCAATACAGTATACCCTTGTTTTTCGCGGGGGTTACGTTCCAAGAAGAACCCGTGATAGGCAAAATCCTTGTAGTTGAAACCTTTATTTTTTTTTACAATTATTATACATCCTCATTAAAACTTATTGCTGCTGTCGTCCTTATGATTTTTCTTCCTTCTTTATGGAATGAACAGAAGATTAATTCATTCTGTAATGCCGACCTACAGCCGCATAGCTTTTACCTTCCCTGAGCATGTCTAGAAGTTTAACTTTATCTGCGATAGACAGCAGGTACTTTTGTCGGCCCAGAGCGTTTTGTCAACATTATGGGTTTTAGAGAAACGCAAAATTGCAAAAGAATTTGCACGTACGTAATGTAAATCTGGCAAGCTGTTTTACGTACGTGTACATATTGAACTGCAACGTTATTGACGCACGGGTAGAGAAGAAGCGGAGTGACTTTTTAGCCAATCAGAAAGCAGAACACAATGCGCGATGCAAATCCGTGAAGTAGCGAAACCGTGAAAAGTAAACCGCGTTATAGCGAGGGATCGCTGCATAGGATTTTAAAATCGTACTTGAAGTTGCGTGTCAGCGTGGGATTCCTCTGGGTTTTCGGGGTTCCTCCCGCAGTCTCCAAGGAGACCCCAAAATCGCCCAGAAATGTGAATGAGCGGTGAACGGTTGCGATCGACCTATGACAGACCCCGTAACCCTGAGCACAGGGTTAGCAGTATAGCTAATGAATGAATGAATACATATTCATCATGCATGTATTACAAAATTCTTAGTAAATTATAAATAAATTATAATCTCATTCTCTATATATACTCATGTTATTCCAATTCTGTGACATTTTCATGGAACCCCCTTGTTTATTTTTGTGAAATACTTTAGAGGAAGAACAAGTCCTCCGATTTCTTCCTCTTGGTTCATGTTCATTACAGCGAATTGGTGCTGTCAAGCTGTTTTTTGATTTTTGTGTTGATTCACATGTGTCGTGTGTGTGTGTGTGTGCATGTGATTGTGTATTCTTCAGCAATTCATAGCCCTGTAGATACAGTCTGGCCTTTGTGTGCTCAGTTTAATGTATGTCAGGGATCCATTTGCACCTCGGCGGCAGCAGCATGAGGCGCAAGGATGCTGGAAGGAAATGTAATGGCTGTGTAATGGCTTTGCAAGTTGATGTCTGAGAAGCCGGATGTGGGAACGCCAATAATTCTGCAAGCTTTGTCGGTATTTATGCAATTTGAGGGAAGTTAGTATCGTCAGAAACCCGCCCTCGGATAAGACGGATTTGAGATGGTTTTGTTAGTCAGAGTTCCTCGCAGGTAACTGCCTTTTAAATGCACCACATCTGCAGAATAGAAGGTCATTTTTAGAGGTTACTAAAAGTTGAGTTCATTTGAGACTTAACATTTGTACAGTGGCCATGTCGAACATGCACAAACGCACTGCAGCAAAAAATGTGCCACGAATTCCTCGGAATTATAGTTCATCTCACCTTCAAACTCTGATTATTTCCATTTTCTTTAGGTATCAAAATACAAACCAATCAAAGTGTTAGTGACGTAACCATGTTTGCTAGTGGAGTTCCAGTTATATCATAGTGTATATAATATATGATAAATATTATATATTATTCCAGTAATATTAAGTGTTCATTATATTCATATACATAGAGAGGATATGAATTTAGGAAACATCATGGAGCTTGAGTCATTCCAAGTGATCTAAAAGTTCCTAATGTAACTTATCTATACATTCTTGTTTGTCCATCTTTCCCCTTTTGCCACCGACGAGTAAGAACTCAGAACCCTGACAGAGACTTTCAAACCTGCATGATTTCAGTTTAAACCCACTTGGAAATAAGTCGATTCCAAAAAACAAAAAGCAAATGCAATTTTCTTTCCCACTATGTAAAAAAAAAACAAGACAAAAATAAAAATCTTTTGCTTTGGTCCGGTGTACTTCACTATGCTATTCTTGCAGCAGAGCTCTGCTAGCAGATTAGCCATCAAACAACTTACTCTAGTACACCTAAATTTGTCACACTCCGGGCCTTTACACTCCGCTCATTAGTATTCATGATAGAAACGCAGATGACGCAGGAGGAACGAGATCCGATCAGGAGATACGTGAAGCCCCGAGAAGCCGTGGTGTGTTTGAGATAGTTCCTGTCTCCTCACCGTATGGCCAGAAGCCTCAGCGCTGCCCTGGTAGTCAATTAGCTGTGAGCATGTTGAATTATTGAGATGAATTCTCCGGGCGCCAGACGACTAAATTAGTAAAACAAAATTCCAAAGGGAAAAAAAAAAAAACAAAACAGTTGCCGAAAGACTCGGCCAAATGGGGGAAGTTGATATATTTATCTCGTCACCAGACCGCGGCTGATAAATGATCAAGCAGAGTTATATGTCAAGAATGATTGGTTTCTTTTTAATTAAAGCAGCAGAAAACTAACGGCAGCCGCATCTGGCCTCCGTCAGAAGGCTCTCAGAGAAACTCCACCGCCGGCCATGACGTGCCGACCATAGACAGGCAGAGTGAGTGACATTGATCATCTGGTTACCATGGCGCCTGACAAGAAGTGGGCAGGTAGAGTTTGAAATCAGGGAAAAAAAAGAGTGTTACGTTAAGCGAATGACTCGGTTGGAACATATAGGAATCCGAAGCTCCCAGGCCGGGTGTGGTCTGTCGAGGGTACGTGAACATAAGTGAAGTGACGGAGAAAGGTCAACCGGTGTTTGTAAGCCAGTTGATTGGAAACTTTGGGAGCTATTGCACCTACCAACCAGGCAGAACAACCCTTCATGGAAACGCGGTGAGAAAAAGTTTCGGGAATAGTTTGATGATTCATCCATTCAGCTCAACCTGCTCTTACCGTCATGAGTTTGGAGTCCATCCCGGCTGCCATTGGGTTGGCGTACATCTTGGATAAGTCGCCGGTCAATCGCAGCGCCGCCGAAAAAGGCATACAAGTCTTACAACCCTGCAACTCACTTCTCAGGGTGATTTCAGGGTCTCCAATGAACCTCCTGAGAAAGCCAAAGCCCTGAGGACACACAGAATGGCCCCCTGTCGGAATCATACAAGGGACGTTATTGCTAACCGCTGCCCCGCGGCGCCGCCATAGTTGGACAATGTGGTGGCCTAAGAAGCGTCAATCACCGAGAACCCAAATGGAGTGGATTTCTTTGCAAAAACTTTGTCGGGTACTTTGGATATTTCTCCCGATCCACCTGTGGAGCTAAATGCTAAATTGTTAACAACTCCGCCACTCGCGGTCGGTGGCAGGATTCAGCAGCCGGCGGCGTGACGCGCACAACTCCACGGATGACTGGCATGGTTCTTCACGCGACTTTGTCCGCACGCCGTCTGACTTCCACATCCGTCTCCAATCGTGCCGTGATTTCCAGCCACTAAACTTCATCTCCAACTAGCCGCCTCTCATCAGTCGATATATTTGAGAAGGCAATGAGATGAAAATGGCTATTCAGTAGCCTGGTAACCATTAACATCATGTCACTAAATCATCTTGTACCATCTTGACTCCGGACAAATGGTTTCGTTCTCTCGGTCGAGAGGGAATATCATCACAACGGAAAACAACGTGTTCGTCATAATGGTGAATTGAGGAGGGGATTATTGAGGAATTCAATATTTCGCCGGCTGCCTCCCAGAGGTTCATCCCATTAAGTTGTCAGGCGTTGAAACACACAGCCGTGAATATTCCCGCTGGTAATGAGGGAACTGAAATACCAGAACGGGCTCCTCTTTCCACGCGGGTCCGCAGGAATTTTGTATTTTTTTCCGTTGCTCGCGAGGTATGTGTGCATGTGTGTGCGCGTGTGTGTGTGCCCTCATTAAGTGTGAAAGGCAGTGGAACGGTAATATGTAATCACTCATTAAGGTGATATTAAATGAGTGGGAATCCATGTGTGTCAGACTGAATGGCAAATGTTTAAAATGCGTTACGGTTGCCATCATTAAAAAAAAATGACAGTTTTTCCAAAGAGGCGCATCCTCGCATCGGCTAAATGCTCGCGGCGGCTCCAAATCCATCTTTGCCTCGCGTCCACGTTACGCCAGAGGTCTTCGTAAAAGGACCGACCGCTTCCTGTTTCTGTAATTAAGGCAGAAAAGATGATTCACTGTTAAATATGTCCAGACTGAAAAGCCAAAAACTGGGAACTGGCCTGACGTCAAACCAGTGATGTAAATTAATGCCGAAGAAAATATTTTTAGCAGTTCATCACAATCTCGGCACATAACATCCCAGCACCAGATTTTATAGCGCTTGAATTGTTATTTGATTGATGAAAAAAATAATCAGCTGTCGGTGAGCTCAGAAAGAAAATGCACAGATCCTAAGGGGAAGAATTCATCCTATCTAACATGGGGTTAAAATCTTTCAAAGAAAAGTTACAATTCGTCCTTTATAAATTTAGAGCAACTGTTTGAACACCCGAGCTTTGACAACACTTGGTCCTGTTAGGAAGAAAAAAATAAAAACATAAATAAATAAAAAAAATTCAAACTGGACACATTCCAGACGGTTATCTGCAAATAAAAAATCTGCAAATATTCTTCATTTAGATCCAGCTGAATTGAGTTTCCTCCCCTACTTGTGCTCTAAAACCTGTCCTGCTCCTTCAGGGACTGAAACTCGCGCTCCCCCCGACTTCCTGTTTTTTCGCTACAGGCGGCGTCTGGCCTGCGATCGGGATTCCGGCACAGGGGCCGCATTTCAGCAGGACGCCACGTTTCTGGCAAGATATGCGACTAATAATTAGCAGGGGAAGATGTGAGAATGCATGACGAAGGCTGGAAGACCGGGAATCAGCGGAAGGATGTTCAAATTTGATGACGAGACGTTCATCTGCGACCGTAACACGAAATCTCTGTCTTCGAAAACAATTATTCATGTCTATTTTTATTCTTACACATGACGTAATCAGAGAATTTGAAACCTGACAGTCCCGTGGAAATATCCTGGGACGGTTCCCATGGAAACCAGACAGGATGCCAATGCCCTTTTTTTTTGTGTGTGTGTGTGTGTGTATATTCTCCGGTCTTCTTCTGTACATTAGACGTCTTCGGTTTGCGATGACAGCAGACACCATGACAACGCATCGGTCCTCTTGCGTTGTCGGAGTCGAGGTCAAGGGTCAAGTTTTTCAGGCGGCGCTCGAGACTAACAAGAAACCACGGTGACAGAGAGAGCGGAGGCGTCACGCGCAATTTTTCCGACTAGCTCGGGCCGCGATGACAACCGAGCGATGCGCAATAACCGAACCTTCAGAGAAAAGCAAAAGACGGACAGCCCGGATACGAGCGCGTTCGTGTCCAAGTCGTATCCGGGCGGATTTAACGAAGACGAGACAGGAAAAACACAGCGGTGGAAACCGTTCAAATTAGATTGAAGAGGCGCGTCGGCGGGCCGGAGGCTCTGGTCTGAAATTCGGCTTCGGTCCCGATCTAATCCCAAGTGATGGAATGGCGGTCATTAGCTTGCAAAGTGGAGTTAGTTAAACATGGAGGACCACACCAGCTCTTACCTCCAGGAACCAGGGCATCTATTATTTAAAACCAAGCCTGCCCGGGATGTCTGTTTTTCACTCGGTGCAAAATCACTGTCTCAATACACACTTAATGCTACAATGTGTTGCTAAATGTAACGTGCACACTTTGCTAGTGACAGAACAAATGCGGACCCTCTTTTTTTAAATGGTCAAACCGTCCCCAACTGGCTTTGAATGCCACATCACAAACAAAAATAATGGCTTGTGCTTGGGAAAATTCGTAAGTCGATGCAGTTGTAAGCCAGAGTGCCATTGTATCTGGAAAAATCGAAAGGTACGCTTTGGGTGCTTCAACCACTTTGGAAATTCATTCCCAAAAAAAGCCATGTCCAAACCTGCTGAATGCTAACATTTGCCACTCCAGTTTAAATCAGAAATTGCTACTGTTGCAAAACATCTCACTTGGCATTGTGCTCCTGAGCCTTCTCCTGGTCAGACATCCCATATAATGGCCATCACATCTGTATTTCCCCCAGCGTTGTAAAACTTATAATTCAAAGTTGAACCCTCATAGATAAACGTTCATAATAAGGTCATTCTGCACAGCCAAATTGGTCGTTCAAAGAAGTGTCCTGCTTGAATTTTGGTTCGAGGAACTAGCCTCCTCTAGGGAAGCGTTTTAGTTTTGGATACCTGCAGGCCAGACTGAATGCCAAATGCTAATGTTCCTCCGCAAGCCCTTGGAAGCCCTCTGCGGCATCGAGGGCCAGAAGAGCTCAGGCCTCTTCGTCAAACCAATTCTTGCAGGTTTTGCACATTTTGTTGCAAAAAAACAGCTGACCAGTGATAGTGTTTTTTTTTTTTAGAAATGGCGCAGTCGGCAAGTGGTTTCTGGTAACGGGCATGACTTGAGCATGAGTTCCACCAACCAGCACCTATGTTACTCTGGAACCATAAAAAGTCCTTGCCTTGGAGTTCAAACAGTTCTTGTAACTTAAGTCCAACGGTCCAGCTCCTGAAAAGGTTCTCGGATCTGCCGAAGGTTCCTCCAGTGTGAATGGGGCTCTAGAACTATTAGAATGAGGCTCTAGAAAACCCACCGTATCTATTTTTGGGTGATGAATGTGTTAGATTTGTGCGATCAGGTTGTCACTGACTTCTGTGTTCGTTGTGAATGGTTGTGATTGACCTATGACAGACCCCGTAACCCTGAGCACAGGGTTAGCATTATAGCTAATGAATGAATGAATACATATCCATCATGCATGTATTACAAAATTTGATTACTTTAATATTGTGATTTCTGGACTACTTTTTTCACACGCTTTGAACACTGCGGCTTAAATAATGATGTGGCTGATTTCTTGATTTTTAATTTATGAGGACCTTTCTCCCCATCTTGCTCTAAGTTGTAACCTAAATCCTGGCAAATCCAACTCCCAAAGGATAAGTGATGTTGGTTATTTCCAATTCTGAAACTTTAATATTTCATAGAGTTGAAGCGAATCCTTCGCCTTAATCCCAAGGCGTCCGTGCAAAAACGCTGTTAAAGCAAATATAACTTGCCTCTACGACCTAACGACGCTTCGACGCGCGTCGTGTCACGTGGCGTCTCATCCACAACAGGGGTTTGACGGCAGATGATAAATTATTGATATTAATCAAGCACAGTTTTTTGTTTTTTTTGGGGGGGCCGCATGCGGGAAATGATGGATTTGTCTCCGTTCAGGACTTAAAACTTTCTCATTAAAGGTGTTCAGGGGTTCAATAGCAGCGGGAGCTGAAATAGTCAGATCAATACAAGTGTAATTCTTTGTCGGGCCGGCCCCGGTGCCAGGAGGACACCCAGGGCTTCTTTCCCTGCTCTGTTATTATGAGTAATTGTCTGCTCTGGTATGAAAGAGGGCCATCCTTCTCCATAAGCAAAGTGAGTCTGTTTTTTTTTTTTTTTTGGAGGTTTGCTGTTTCTTTTCAAGATTTCTCAACTTTTGCTTGTCCAATCTCTCACACTGAGTCAACAGCTTAGGGAAGAAGAGGCTCGCTAATCTATTTCCCTTGTGACTTATGACATTTCTGCAGGCCTCTGACAATATTATTGGGATCTGATAGGCTCATAAGCATTATTAAACAGGATGGGAGTCAAGTAAATTCAAGTGCAGATTCAGAGGCCGAGCGGGAAAACGAGCCAGGTCAAAGGTGCACAAAGGTGGGAAGGGGTGGCAAAAAGCAGAAAAGAAACCCAAGGCAATATGAAAACAAACATGCTGCAGGATTTCTAACATAAAAATAGATAAAAACTTTCTCTGTGTCTGTACCAGGAGGCAGGGTTGTACGGTACGCTCAAGCCCAACAACCAAAAGGAACAGATATTATATTATTGTCTCTTTCTCTTTCTGTTGTCGGAGCAAAGTCGGAACTTGGAAGGGAACGCCGACCCCTGCAGCGCCCTCTAGTGGCCGTGTGCTTCACAACCTTGGTAACGTAGCATCCTTGTGTGCCAAACAGTGCAACCTTGACTTACAAGTGCATTAACTTACGAGTTTTCAGGAGTACAAGCCGTCGCCCGATCGTTTTTTTTGACTTTAAGATACGAGCTGGGAGTGAATGGGATGAGCGTCTGGCGGCGAGCGGCTGCTGCTGTTTGTAGAGTCACATGTAAAAACAGTTGAATGCACCGCTCGCCACTGGCTAGCCTGGCGGGAATTATGGAAAAACATGAATGAGGTGTGTGTGTTCTGAACTTATCCGTGAAGAGATGGAGAAGTTGCTGTCGGTGAGATGCGGTGACAGAATAAGAATAAGAATAAGAATAAGAACGACTTTATTTATCTCGAAGGAAATTGTTGTGACAGAGTTACATGAAAAACATAACAATAAAATGAAAAATAATAGTAGAAAATTGTATAAACAGTTACAAAAAAAAAAAAAGGGGGGGGGGAATAAGAAATACAAATAGTGTCTCAAGTAAAAAGTGAAGACTATAAAGTGTCTTAAGGTCTTAAGTAAAGATAAGGAGTGCACAAGAGTATGAAATTGAAAAAATATTGCACATGCAGCTGTTATGAAATGAAATATTGCACAGTTATGAATATATATATATACAGATAAATTATTACAATTTACAGAAAGTGGATGAGTTTTTTTTTTTTGTTTTTTTTTAAGGTTTAAGATTTTGACTGAAAGAAGCACAAACTAACATCTGAAATAGCTAAAAGTCACAAAAGTAAATGTAAACACCATTCTAGAGTGTTCTGGCTGAGGTATGTGTTCCACCCACAGATAGCTGTGCAAACACACACACACACACACACACACACAATCCAGACTCATTAGAAATAGCTGTGGAGCTTTGTCATAGATCAGTATCAAAGTCCCGTCCTCCTTCCCGCCCCCTCTCGCTCCCAGGTTCTGCTCATCTCAGACATTGGAGCTTATTAAAATCCCCCCGCTATGTCCAAAAGCGTCTGAAAGAGCGCAGGGGAGCCGACAGCCTGCGACGCAGCGGGCGGACGGTCAGTCATCTGGCGAGGAACAGGACAGGAAAATAATGCATAGCTGCGAAGAACGCGTGCTCGGTCGTTCACATCCCCACAAGACGTTATCGAATTTAAAAAAAAAAGGGATTCGTTCGACATTTGGAGATAAGATAATTTCCCTGTCATTTTGCAGTTCTTCGCGGCGTGTTCGACCGTCTGCCGAAGTCCTCGCGGCGCTTAAGTGCAGCTTCTCCAAGCGGAGGTCAGGGAGTTGATCCGCTCTCAGCACACGTCATATGCAGAGCAAAGATCGGTGACATCGTGATATTACATCCCAACTCACCAACTCCGTGTTCGTCTTTTTATAACAAGCCGCGATCGTAGTCGGGTACCGACGGTTCGGTGCACTCTGGTTTAAAAATTTGCACGCCTCTGTCCGCATTTGTACTAAGCGGAAAAAAGAAATCCCTCCGAGCCGTTCGGGGCGAGGCTGCGCCGTCTGGCGAACGTCCGGCAAAACAATCGTCTCGATTTCTACCCGGCTTCGTGAAGAAGTGTGTGATACGGCCAACCTGGCGGAGAAAGTGTGTATAGAACACAATTCTCCATTCCGTGAAAGCATGGAAGTACCAAGTGATCGGTATGTTTATCTCAGCTAATATTACGGGCTCTGTCTCCAAATTCAGGCAACCCTGTTTCCACTGGATACGGACTCCATCCGTCGCCTGTACTCCTACCGTATTATTCTCATTTGTAATATCTTCTTTATTATTCGTCTCTGGAGTCTCTTATGGATGCCGAGCCGGTGGTTTCATCCGAAATGAGCTGCGCTCCAACGAGCACTCCCGCGGGGAATTTGCGAAAGCCGTAACCGCTCGGTTGGGATACAAATCCGAAAGAATGACCGCCGCGGACGGTCGGAACCAGCGACACTTCCTGTTTGGCCGTCCGCGATTGGCCCAAAATAAAAGCTTCATCCGTCACATCTTAGAACGAGCAATAAACGTAGCTGCGTTGTTTTTTTATCAGACATTACAAGGGCGGGAAAGAGAGGGTTTCTAATTCCATCTCACTTCCTATCGTTAAACAGAAATCTCCCTTCAAGGGAGCTTCTTTTGGACTCAATGAGCTTTTTCTGGTAAAAAAAAAAAAAAAGCCCAACGAAAGAAGACACGGAGCTTTTCCGAACTAAGAGAAGGTTGAATAATTAAGCGCTTTAGGAGAAAACGTTAACGTGGAGATGCGACGAATAAAGACCGCTTCATCCTCAACCAGTCGGGTGAGATTTGAACAAAATTAAATGATCCAGTTCATCATAAACAAACAAGCCGGCCCAGATTGTCATGAAAATAGCACAAATTTAATCAAACAGTGGATCCCTGTTATTTAAGTGACAGTGACAATAACTAATGGCGGTAATTTTTGTGGACTTGGGTTAGTCTGAGTTACTAACTAAAGCGATCCGGTTCATTTGAGTCAGTGTTCAGAAAAAAAAACAAAAAACTGTCACTCGTAAAATATGTCAAATGTAGAACAGCCATCGAACAGAACCAAAAATTAGAAAATGGACAAAAAAATATGTATTTTCTGTCGAAGTTGCCGCTGACGGACGGCAGGTTGATAGGTTAAATGCAGAGAACGATTAATTAGTATAAAACGATTGATAAAGTATAGATTATAAATATTCCCTGTGAGTCAGTTGAATTGATTCAGTGAGCTGTTTCAACCGAATCATTTGATTCACTAGTGTTTCTAGTGCTGACTCGAGTCGGGGGACTGGTTCAAATGAATCGTCCGAGTCCAAGATTTTTCCGGTGAATCCGCCGCCCTTCGCGCTCAGCAGCAGCCAACCAGAAGGATCCGGCAGATTCAGCGCGATTCGAATCTTCAAACTTGGTGATTCAGGAACGATGAAAGTAACCGGAAATATTTACCGCATTTCCTCAGAGAATCGAGAAAGCGAGCGAATTTACTCAGGAAGCGCGGTGTTTTAAAATCTTCACATTACATTACATAACAGTCATTCGGCGGACGCTTTTATCCAAAACGACTTATAAAAAGTGCATTTCAGAATGACGGTCATGCGTTTCAACACTAAAATAGTTTCGGCAATATAGATGACATCTTTGATAATGCGGCAAGAACCGTATGAAAAGCGGCACCTTTTTCATTATGCATTCAGTCTTCAGTCTCTGGTTATTCAGCTCCACCGCCAGACTTTCTCTCGCCGCCTTGAGTGTCTGGAACACTTCGGACGACGCCACCTCTCTCTCTTGCTCTCTCCGCTGTAAAATTACTAAACCATAAAGTGCCGATGTAGCGAATCCCCAATATGGTTGTCTCTTCTTCAGCAGCCATTAGCACTTCGGCTGATTTTGCTCTCGCCGAACCCCCCGTAAAGGTACATCGCCTCCTTTTCCGGCGACTTTCCAATCACAGTCTCCATCCAGACCTTTCGGATCGTCATGTTATCATCGGGTAAACGGGCCAAACCGCCTGGAAAAATGGGACGATTAACTAAGTTAACGCTTGGTGATAGTTGTCGCTCTGTGTTTCACGTGAACATAATTCCATCGGATTATAAAAATATGGCGCAAGAGAAGAATGAAACCGGTGTGAAGCTTAAGTGCTTTTTGTTACAAAACACAACAAATCAATTGTTTTCTCCCCCCCCCGGAAAGATGCCGCTTGCAAAAGAGGGTCCGACTAGTTTGTTTTTTCGCGGCGGAAAGTAAAAAATGATCAAGGCCGGTCTGACAACAACGCGTCTCTCGTGGCAAATCAAATCCCCCTGCTGCGCTCAGGGGATGCAGCTTACCGAGTTGTGAGTTGAGGAAGACGGACGTTTATGCTTTCAGCTGAGGTCTAATTATGGCTGTTGCCGCAAATCCAAATAGACAGAAAAGAAGTTGTTGTGCAGCAGTGGAAGGAGTTGTTATGAATAATGCGGGATTGATATCGAGGGATCTTTTGCGTTCATTTCCTGCGGTGTCCTGTACCTTCTCTGTACCCTCAACGCCCAAAGAGCCATTTGGACCCGGTTTCCTCGGAAAAGAAAACGCTGGGAGCCGCGATTACTTTTTGACGTCTAAAATAAAGGTACCGCTGTATAAATTGCATTTTATTACCTTTACACTTTGTATAAACAAGTGTGTAGTGTGTTGCTTCTGAAATTCACAAAGTATTACAGAGAAAATTAAATTTTATTAATGTATTGAACTCATTTTGAGCTTTCAGAGCGTGTAGCGGAGCCTTGACCTGAATTTTAGAAATAAATAGTGAAAAAAATCGCTGTGTCAGTAAACACTAAAAAATAAATATTTGTGAAATATCTTCATAAATAAAAAAAATAATAAATATAATTTCATTTAATATTTCAAGATCACAATCATCTTCCAACTTAGAACTAAAAGTTAAAAAAAGGAATTAACACGAATGAAATACACTTCAATTAAATATTTATAATTTATACACCCAAGCCACTCGAGAAGAAGAAGAAGAAGAAGAAGAAGAAGAAGAAGAAGAAGAAGAAGAAGAAGAAGAAGAAGAAGAAGAAGAAGAAGAAGAAGAAGAAGAAGAAGAAGAAGAAGAAGAAGAAGAAGAAGAAGAAGAAGAAGAAGAAGAAGAAGAAGAAGAAGAAGAAGAAGAAGAAGAAGAAGAAGAAGAAGAAGAAGAAGAAGAAGAAGAAGAAGAAGATATTCCATCTTCTGTTGTCTGAAGCAGAACGCAAGAATTCGATAGTGACATCTGAACTATGCGCTGCCCTCTAGTGAAGGTATTGTGTAACAACCACGGTGACGTAAAGCACATAAGCATGTGAGTTCGGTACATTCGGCCACGTTCGAATTTTCGTTCAATTCTGGTCGAAATCTTTCCGTGACAGCTGGACTCAGGATTTATCTTTCAAAGCCGCCCGGCAAACACCCTTTCCAGCCTCTTGCCTCCAGGGAGAAAGTACCGGAGCCTGATGCTAAGATGCTGAGCTCTCGCTCCTTGCATTCATCATCCCCCCCCTCATCCTACTCTCTGGATGCCGAACTCTCCCCAACTCTCTACTGGACTCTGAAAATATATCAAAATATTACCACTTTTTTTTTTTTTTTTCATTTCTGCTACTTTGCACAAAGGAAACCATCATGCTGCTATTGCAGCATGTACCATTATGGTATTAAAAAAAAAAAACAACCTCTGCTGCAGCTTTCTCATGCCGTCAAATATCAGTCTGTATCTGTATGTAGTACTGTATCGATGAATGTAGGAGCTCAAACAGGAGATTATTTCATTTTTTGGAGCTACTTTAGAATTTTCCTGTGCTGAATGACACAGGTTAGCTTTGTGATTTAGCCTTTACTGTGGACAGACTGACACACATGAATGAACTGGACGTGAAGCTACAAAGGAAAAACTGGTTTGTGCATGAAACGCAAGCAAACGTCAGAACCTTCAAAACCAAGCTGGTTTTATTTTCAAAGCAAATGTCAGACGAGTCTGATATGTACTGTTAACAAATGCGTTTTTTTTTATTTTTTTTTATATGTATCGTATCTTGTGCTGAACCGACCCATCTGTCAAATTCTAAAAATCAATGCGGCCCCTGAGACAAAACGTTTGGCCACCCCTGGTTTAATGTTTACTGTTTAATGTTAATTAAACTGTTAATTTGCACTCTATCATTATTATTTTGTTAATTTCATGTCATAATTGTGAGAAAGATCATCTCAATTCCTCTATATGTCCAGTAAATGCGGAGATATTGACTATAAATATACTGACTATATTATATACTATACTCTATATAGCTATACTATAGTGTACTATAGTATAGCTATACTATACTCTACTCTATATACGTCTATATACTATACTCTATACTATATACTGACTATATACTGACTGAATATACTGACTATATTGACTATAAATTGACTATAAATTTTGACGTTGAAGACGTTTCAGCTCTTATCTGAGAGGCTTCGTAAACATATTTGTTTACGTACAAAACCTGAGCATAAAGCGAGGAACGATGTCAGATCAGCCATCGGAAAATATCATAAAACAAAATGCAGTTGAAAGTGGACTTCGTGAAGAAGTTTTTAAACTTTTATCTCTAGCCTGCACTCTGGTACGCCCCGGGGCGTGCGGATAAATCTGCTTTGCTTTCGCTTCTCGGCTCCCCTGGAACGGTCAGATGGTTGTGCATCTCCGAGGCGCCCCTTTGAGACGAGACGGGCTTCATCAGTCACTTACTGCTCCCGAGTTAAACGCCGAATAACAAGATGATCTATTCGAAACAGAACATGAGGTAAAATAAAGTAACTACTTTAAATCTCCGAAGACCCCCTGATCGAGGAAAGTGAATTTGGTATGAGTCACGCACATCCCAGAGAGTCATTTTGAAAATCATTTCCCATCCAATAATTCCTGAAAATAATTAACAAACATCTTTGGGGACGTTTTAAGTTTCATCAGACGCGCAATGTCATAGTGTTTTATCGCCCGGTCTGTGTTTGAGTGTGTTAAGATAAGATAAGAATGCCCTTTATCGCCATTATACTGAATATACAACGAGATCGGAGAGCTTTCAGTGCAAACAGTTAGCTATACAGTACTAGTATTCTAATGTATACAAGTTATATTCCTACAAGACATTAATTGTGAAGATAAAAATTAAGAAACTAAAAAAATATAAAAAGTATTGCACAGGATGTAAACAAGTATTGCACTGAATATTGGCATTATTACATTGTTAAAGGTGCATATTGTCAGATTTGTTGATGTTATGTGAATGGATCCAATATGAGAACATGTGTACAAAACAGTTTCCCATTTTTTCCTTTTTTTTTTTTTTTTGTGAAAATTCATGCTTTTTTTTCCTAAATGTTTTTTTTTTTCTGTCTTATGTTTATGCCATCCTGTTCTTTTTTAGCTGCTTTAAAAACGCAAATAACGCACACATCCATTTACATATTGAAGTGGGAGGTGAGATCTCATCCCACTTGAGATGGGACACGTTGTAATACCGGGCATTAACTCGTGCGCTGATAGACGGCTGCTGGTGGAAGAGCCGTGTTCTTAGGGGTTATGATTATTTCAATGACAATGTAGGAGATTATTTTGTGGATTAAAGCAGGTACACAGTGTAATCCCTCTACTGTGCGCTGAATTCTTACATTCATGTCTCACATCTTCTTTACCCCCACGACTCGGCAGGGGGGTTGACGTTTCGACTCGCGGTGGTACGGCCCGCTTCCGAGTTTGATGACGACGCGTTAAAAACACGGCATCGGTCAATTTATGCCCCCCCTCCTGTGTTGTTCGCTATCGGCGCGAGCATGCCGAGTTTCATATCGTACCCCCGTGGAGCTGCGGGGATAGCAAGCCGATGCCCGAGTCCATATTTTTTTTGGACCTATTAGAGATGATTAATAACATCATACGACATGTGGAGGTCCGAGGAGATATTTTGCGTGAAGGCAGGCCCGGCGTGGTATCCGGCAGCCGAAACTTAGCCAGCAACAGGAGCTTGGTGGATTCCCATGCTAATCTGAAACACCAAACTAATCTAGGGTCGAGGTTATACTTGGATTATCCATGAAGGACTCAGTAGCTGGTTTGACCGTCTCGAATGAACGCCCTTTCAGGCGCAATGGCACTGTTGGAATAGCGGCAATGAGTCATGCTATTGGTTTTCTTCAGAGATATAGTATCGGTGGTTAGCGGCGCGACAGTTAGCACTTCCGCCTCATAACAAGAAGCTTCCTGGTGCGATTCTGACATGGCATCTATCTATGCGGAGTCTCCATGTTCCTCCTGTGTCTGCGCGGGTTTCCTTCGGGTTCTCCAGGTTCCTCCGTTGGGCCAAAAACATGCGGGAGGTTCATCGTAAACCATAAGTTTTCTAGACGTGTGAATGAGTGAGTGAACGGTTGTGTGTCTCCGTGTGACGTATGAATGAGAGGCTGAATCGCTTTATCTCTCAGATCCTGAGTCGATTGACAGCTGAGATGGGCTCTAGCACCCCCGTGACCCCGAGCGCGGCATAAATATATAGATAATGAATACATTAATGGATTTATTGCTTATATTCTTGCACAGAAAAAACTATGAAGGCCAGGGGTTCTTGTTTGTCGCACAGTAAATGTAAGAGGTTTCATCCATCCATTTACAAGGCGGGCGTTGTAGTAGTTATATTTTATACATTTTACCTCTCTCACACTCACACACTCCTCAACTGCTGCTCTCCGCTCGCCGTCATAGTCACCATCAACGTCACCGTCAATCAACGTTAATCAATGTCATTGTCAGCGCGGCTAAAGATGCTGCAATCAGTAATCCAGAACCTGTAGCTGCAGAGGGCAGAGAGAGAGGGGTAAATGAAACTGAATATATTGATTTTTGCTGCTATTTTGATGTAGAGTACATGCATATTATCATATAATTACTCTTTGCGTTATTATTTATAGTTAGTCCAAAGGTTTATTTTTTTGCACTTTAAATCTCCATGAATGATCCCAAAGCAAAGTTTCAAGATTTAATGCGACCTGTGAAGCAAAGGTCATAATGTCAGTAGGGTAAACAGAACGAAACAGCCTTTTCCGAAGCCGTTAACAACTTTCAGAACCCTCAGCCGAGCTGAAGTTGGAGGAGGAGGTGTACAGAAATCAAATTACGGGGAAGTTAAGCTCTTGATATAACTTGATATAAGATCTGCATCAAATAAGAACTGCAAAGCTCCAATATAGCAATTTAAATAAATATCCTGCACCTCATTCTCACAATCAGAATCAATCTACAAATTGAATGGAAACCCGGAGAATGTTCACTTCCACGCAAGCGACAGATTCGTGTCTGGTCCCGAATTCTTGCTCGGTGACATCATTGCGCGCTCGTCAGTGGAAACGCAAGCTTCACACTCTTATAATGACTTTACGCGTCCAGTGTAAGCCAGGCAGCACTGACGTTACCGTGGAAATGATTCCACTGTCTCCGCCACCCCATGGCCAATCGGGTAAGTCGAAAAAAAAAATCTCTGGTATTAACTGTACTGTGTTCCCTGAATGGTAAAGATAGCGAACGTTAGCCTAGCCTGCGGCTAATTAAGCAATTACTCCACCGATAAAGGTCATTTGGCAGCTTTAAGCAAAGTGAAATGGAATCATCACATCCCATAATATTTCACACATCCGTCGACCCTTTCTCGTCGCATCCGGCTAGCCGATGAGCAC
This sequence comes from Fistularia commersonii, assembly GCF_037954325.1. NCBI lineage: Eukaryota > Metazoa > Chordata > Actinopteri > Syngnathiformes > Fistulariidae > Fistularia > Fistularia commersonii. The sequence goes on along the minus strand of NC_141300.1, from coordinate 10,710,770 downwards.
AAGTTAATACGGCTGGTTTTGAACCCCAACCCTACTGGATACAACCGGGTGGAGTTTGTGTTTGATGAGAAAAGGTTAAGTGAGCTTTCCAGCTGGGATTTTATTCTTTCCACCCCCCGGTGTGGGTGAGGTGAAGCTGAAATGATGCCACTTCAGCTATCAAAGGGAGACAAGAGGTTTTTAAGGGCTTGGGATGAGAGGTGGGGGGGGGGGATACGGACTCCACGGCGGCCGTCATCCCTTTTGTTGTGTCGCCACGTGGCTGATTTTTTAGCAGCCTTTTCAGAGAACCGACCGAAAAAGACGCGAAGTTCGACCGACCTGCGCGAGGCCGTCAAAAACCAGGTTGTCTGCAACTCCTGACCCGTCGCTCGCTCTTATCGTTCCCTCCCAACCCATCTTTCCTGTTTGCTTGGCCAATACAGCGCCGGCCATTATCTTGTCAAACATGCAAATGCAATCATCAAGGCGTCTTTGGACATGCTAATGAGGGCGTCCGGGGAGAAACCGGCTCTTATTGCCTGTTTCCGGACGCCAAGCAATGTGCTGAGACTGGACAGACACGCTATAAACAACATCTTGCAGATGAAGATTTTTATTTCTCTTCATGTTTCAAAGGATTTCTTTTAAAAAGAAATTATCACATTAGTTATTTCTTGGAAAAAAAAAAGACAGACATGGTGGTTATTATTTTATTCTTTTTTGAAGCGGCCATTTCTTCCATTTATTTGGGACGTAGGAATGAGGTTATTTGTATAAGAACACACCGGCCGTCTGATGACACCTTCCGTGTTTCGAGCAGGTTTTGCTCTTTAAGATGATGCCACATGTGAGGTGTCTCGCATCTAAAGACTAGTTTTTCGAAAAGATTTGGAAAAGACTCACGGAAAACTACAACTAGATTCTTTTGGCAAATTTTTGCAATGTTTTCAGCGGATATTTGCAGAACCTCTGCTATTTCAGTCCATCACTTTCCCTTCTCCGCATTGACATCGTCCAAGCCGGGCCGTTCCGCCCTCAGCTCCCTCTTCCGCTCCTCTTTCCGGACGCTCCAAACTGATCGGAACGACCTTCGCCGTTCCCGTTCATCCGAACCGCCGGCAAACACCGTCTCCGCCGCCGATATCACTCTGGTGATATTTTGTCTACGTAGGTTTTCTGTTCCCAGTTTTCTTCGAGCTCTTTTATCGGTCGTCGATAGCGTTACGTCACCGCAAAGACCGAAAGACTTACGATAATACCAGACTTGATATTGTCGTACGCCCAAGACTAGGAAAAGACCGATCTACGACTGCAAGATTATTAACTTACACTTAACCTGGTGAGATGACGAGACTGCGACTCCAGTAAGACTGAAGATTTCCTTTCGACCTTTAGTTTCAGTGAAAATCGTAAGGTGCAAGCCCAGAATTAGCCTACTTTAGCCTTACTTTCTTAAAAATAAAGGTTTCAAGACTTTTTTTAAACAATAAATTGTATATCCGCCCCCCCGGATGAAGATTTGGATGATGTTTCCACCGAGGAGGTGTTCGGTATCCGAACGCTCCAAGATCGCTCGGCCTTCTCTCCGCATGGGAGTGAGTACATCATCGCCGATTTCGCTTTTTTTGTTCTTCGGATAACTAACGTCAGCAACCACAGAACACTCATCTAGAAAAGTACCGACGTGGATTTTGTCCTTGTGACTTCAGCCCTGAGAGTGAAGGCAGGGCTTCTTGCCAGGGCCTCGCAGAGACGTTAAGGTATTATCCCAGGGACGGTTTTAACAAAGCAAAGCGTGAAAAGATGCGTTTTTTTCAACAAGGTTATTAAAAAGTAATCAAAATATTATCCAGAATTGTCGCCTTTGCTTCTTTGTAAATGCAAGGCCACCTTTTCTTGCTTACAGCTTCGCTTCAGGTACCAATTGCTTGAATGTTAAAGTTATAATCCCATGATTTCTGATGCACATTTCTAATATTGGACAATTACATTAACAGTCTCAGAGAGTTTGTTTCCTCGTTTCATTTCGGGGCATTGTAATTGGATTACATTTTTGATGCACATTGAAAACTGGTAGACATAGGAGACATAATTAAATATCAGAACCGTATCCATATAATATATGTATGTTTATGAGATTCTCATAGCCTTGACTGAACAACAAACTATATCCGAACACCAAACTATGGACCGCGCATGTTCCCTACCTCGCTTAACAAGATGTCCGTTGCTTAGTCGACTTTCTGCCTTCGTAACCGATAGGACGTTGATAAAATTCCTAGACTCTTCTCTGATTCCAGTTCATTTTCCTTATTGTGCCTCGCAGGATCAGCAAGTGAATGATTTCCTTGACAGGTTGACCTCTGTTCGATCCCTTAAGATAAGATAAGATAAGATAAGATAAGATAAGAACAACTTTATTTATCCCAAAGGAAATTGTTGTGCCAGAGTTTCAAGCAAAACATAACAATAATAGATAATAGTAGGAAGGAGGGAGAATAAGGAATACAATAAAATATAAAGTGTCAAAGTTAAGGCTATCAAGTGTTTTAAGGTCTTGAAAAGTACAATTAATACATCGTTGTAATGTGTTACATTTTAATAGCCTTGGTGGCAGGCTGCTGTTTAAGTATTATAAAATGTCCTTGTAATACTTCACATACTTCAGGGTTTGTTATTGTTTGTTGATTGTTTTGTGTTGCCCCCTTTCTTGCGGTAATGGCGCTAGCCGCCTCCTATAGGTATGTCCGTCTAGTCCAGGTGTGCCCAATACGTCGATCGCGATCTTCCGGTCGATCGCAAAGGTAGTGTGGGTAGATAGCATGGAATTAAAACGTAGACGCCAGCTTATCCTCCTCACTATGACATTTTTTTTTCACTTGACTGACAGTCCGTCTGTCCGATCTGACCTTTTCTGACACAGGCGTCACTACGCGTGTGCACATAATGGCGCGTTCTAGCAAGCTAGCGAGTTAGCTTCCAATTTATGTCTTCTAAACTAGTGGGTATAAAAATGAGTTGGGGAGCCGGACCAAGTAAAAAGACTAAAACGTATCACTACCATAAGGGAAGGGAAGGAGAACTTTTTTTTTTATTCTGTCATTTTCAAAGTACGCTTGCCTCATCTACCAGTCTGCCATTGCTATACCGAAAAAGGGAAATGTGGAGCGGCATTTTCAGACCGTTCATAAAAACTACGACACCGACTTCCCTCTGAAAAGTGAGCCGAGAAGGAGAAAGGTGAAGAAACTAAAATCCCAGCTGTCGGGACAGCGGTCATTTTTCTCACAGCTAACTAAAACTATGCCGCTGACTCCATTCATGTCGTCAGAATAAGGTATTTACCGAAAAAGTATTGTGTTGTAGAGTGCCATCAGGGTTAATGCAGTTATGCAAGATCCACAAACATTTATTGTGTTAAGTATACTCAGTAGATATGCAGATAAATATATATATTCAGCATTTTTAGTGGAGATAGATCATTTTCACAATCATTTGAAATGTAGGTCAAGAGGCTAAAAAGTGGCACAACACACTTTCTAGTCGATCTAGTCGTATTTTGGGGCGGGATGTTTTTTTTCATCTCGCTGCCAGTTATCCACCGTCGACTTATTGAGTGTTCTTTGGACACGGAGACAGTTTCCATCACGTTGAATTTGTTTTTTTTTTTTTTCCCTTTTTTTTTCTCTTTTTTCTAAAAGCCATTTCTTTTTGTAGATAACAAACATGCCAAAAGGAAAACACATCCAGGTGGTCCTCACTTAACGACGTACTCTGTTAATGATGACTCGGATTACAACAAAATCAAAATACGCATGGAATGCACTGACAGCGGAGTCGTGAATGAGTACGTATTGATCACGCTTACAAATGATCTATATTCATGCAAATATAACCATGAAAGAAAAAAAAAAGATAAAATAGTATAGCACAAATGACCTATTAGTGTGTAAATACCGTACAGTATAAAACAGAGGTGGGCAAACATTTTTATCCGCGGGCCGCATGGAGATAGTATATTAAGACAGCAGGTCGCAATAATCAAAACTTTCGCTTTATACCATACCATTAAAATTAAAAAAAACGTTAATTTTTTACTTTAAATTAATTCATTTCAAATCGACAATGTTGAAACACCAAAGAAAATAATTTTTTAATGATGAGAATAAAGTGCATAATGAATATTGATTAAGATAAAATTTTGCTGATGTTCGTGGTAAAAGAGCTCGCGGGCCGCACTGGAAACTCGTTAGGGCCAAAATTGGCCCGCGGGCCGTAGTTTGCCCACCCTGGGTATAAAAGTACGCAAATACGGTATGTTCTGTACCATGTTGCATCGTACTGTCAGCCGTCGTTAAGTGAGGACGGCCTGCATACGTACGTTTGGTGGACATTTCGTTGCTCCATTTTGCCTCCAAGCCGACAATTTTAACCAAATATCAGCATTATATCACAACCTTCAAGAAACAGGCAAAAACTGTTCTCTTTCAGGACTTTTTACTGCGCTGATGCCCCAGATCAGGTTAGGCAGCAAGTTAGGCTATGCTGTGTGTGTGTGTGTGTGTGTGTGTGTGTGTGTGTGTGTGCACGTTTGTGTATGTCTTTGTCCAAAAAAAAAAAAAAAAAAACAACAACTCACTAACCCAAGCTTACTGTTCTTTATATTTCCTGTGCATCGTGTATTTGCAGTCCGTATGTCCCCTATTGTAAGTCGCTTTGGATAAAAGCGTCTGCCAAATGCAATGTAATAATAATAATAATAATATTTATGTCAAAGCTTTACAAAGCATGTGACCCCAGCAGCGGCTCGAGGTATAAAATGCTATATTTTCTCCATTTTGAGAATCGGATGTGTTTTCTTTCTCGACCCCTGCCTCTCCCTTGGCTGCCCATCATGCATGCCAGACTGAAAGACGGCTTCCCCTTCCCGTGTTTTCTCTCCGCCCGGGTGTCATCCACCCCCACCCCCGCCCCCTCCTCCGGCCTCCCCGTCGGAGGGCACGGGGGCCACGCTGCATTTCTGCACATGTATAATTCAGGAAGGGAGGGAAGGACGTTTAGCTCTGCGTTATCAGTTCAACGCCCGAAGGGGAAGCGCGACGCCGCGATGACAGCCGGGTTTTCATTATACAAAGGGATTGTTATTTCCTTTTGTCTCAGGCCGCTTGCTTTCACACCTGTGCTGAAACAATATGATATATCCTACGGTATGCAACGCTGAATGTGAAGTATTTACGCAGACGATATATTTAGAATAACTTTGCAAGTTGAGGTCAAGGGTGCTTGAAGTGATTCTCCAGATGAGCCGGGGATCCAAACAATTTTAAATAGCGGGCAGTAATACGTTCACCCGATCGATGTGTTTCCATGGATTTTGTGGTCATAGCAGCTGTTTACCGGCGTTTAAATGTTCATGGGAGTCACGTGTTTCTCTGCATTACAAGTCACCCGAGAATGAATCCTGTAAATAAATCAGGTCCGGTTTGCAACTTATACGGAAACGCGTCAATATTATTCTTTCATGTTGAAAAATATATGTCATAACACAACAATTCTTCCGGTATTTCATTGGCTGAGGGCTCAGAATAGACACGAGCCTCAATTTGTCGTTGGATTTATGACTTCCAGGAAAAAAAAATCTAAAAATATTTAAAAAAAAAACGTGTTTCCTTACACCAATGCAGGTATTATAGAATATTCTAATGTTTATTATTAATATTTTAATTGAATGTATTTTCCCCTCATACAAGACGGCATTGGGGTGCAATTCATGATGTATGCATTATTAAAAAAAAACTACAAAAAAAAGTGATAACATTTATTTAGTTTTGCTCCCATATCATATTCATGAACTTCTACACAATTGAAACTCGGGATTAAAATACTGTTTATGACCATGGCATTCTGCACCGTGTCCGCTGTGCAAGCAAAAGAGGATAATCAAAAAAATCATCTGGCATCCAACTGTTTAGTTTCTCCAATATCTCTCGTTATGCAGACGACACGTTGATCATCAAATAATCGGACGATATAAACTCGATGCTACCTCCCATATGAAAAAATTTATAAAAAAAATAAAAAAAGATCCTCCCATGGTAAACCTTTATTCCTTATATCTTCAATCTTTCCTGCAAGACCTTCATTTCTCCTAATTAGTTTAATAAATATTATATTTCATCAATATGAATGAAATAATTCATAAATATTCAAAAAATGCATGAATTCAAAATTCATATATACACCAAAATACATATCTTTGAAACAATTACGTCCAAGATGCTCGATACGGCAAGCCCTCATCTCAAGCGAAAGGTTTTATTGATTTGCACTGAAAATAAAACACTTATGTCCCCAGCAGAAAGAGTCTCTCGCTCCCACTTTGAAAAAAGGCCCCAAGACAAGAGCAAACCCATTTACCTGCCAAACCTATTTACACCGCTTGGAAATCTATTTGGCCATCTGGCCTCTGAGAGATCCTTTATCCCTAGGAGTTTTCTTGTCTCCACACATGTAAGAAGTCAGTAAAAAAAGAAAAGAAAAAAAAAAACCTTAGTTGACTCACTTTGAAGATATTAAGAATAAAAGCAGGGGAAGGCTCATTAGATCCATTTCTTTCTTTTTTTTTGTTTTGTTTTTTGTTTTTCAACCTAATCAGATCAAACGATCTGAGAATATCTATATTTCTCTTTGTTTTGGATGATGTCTTATTTCCATATGTAAGTTCAGGCTATGAACCATCTGGACTCTCCTTACTCTGAAGTGATATTCCCTCCATTGGTTTCCATACCTGGTATCAATTTCCCGCCCGTATCCAGGTTTTGTTTTTTTTTTTGGTCCACCTGCTCACATGTACTTTAAAAAAAAAAGCAAGATATGCATTTGCACCAGCTGAACGCTTGCGTACGTATAAAGGCTTGATGGATGGAATGGACAGTAAACCAGCTGATGTCGTGGCGTGAATACACAAATACCCGGGACGAGTTCTGACGGATACAATAAGGAGTTGAAGCACAATCAGCGCCCGGTGATTTGTCATATATCAGATTCATACCGCGCTTATTTCCAGATGTGAATGAGGCCCGGAGTGGATCTGATGGTAATTGAGTCCTGGTACTTTTTATTCTTTCTTCACCATATGTATCTATCTGTGTCACGTGGGAGGAAATCATAAGGCTTGATGGAAGTCATAAAATCTCATAAGATGGACAGGGAGTGAACGACGTGAAGATGTCGGACGCCATCTTTTCTAAATGAGCCCTCTTTCTTTGGCGTTCGGACGAAAGGCAACGGCAGCTGTAAGTTGCGCCGTCTCCCGTTTGTTAAGAATGCCACACCCCGTGGGGAGGAAGCGAATCAATCCCTCATCCCCCATCGGGAGCAAGAGATCAATTTCACAGTGCTTTTTCTCGGCACAGTTCTCACTAATGCGACGGGTTAAATTTGTTTGAATCCTGACGGTAACAAGCACGGAGAGGTCGTCTTGCCGTCATGAGCACCTGGATAGGAAAAAAAAATTGGTATAACAATGATAATGTGATGATGGCAAAAAAAATCCCATCCTTGACTTCATGATTTTTATTACATTTTGTGTCATTAGGAAATCCTTATACAATGTCTCTGCTATTCAAATATTTGCAAGGATTTAAAACAAAATGGAAAGAAATCAAATAATTTGCTGAAAAATCATCATTTTATCCTCCTCAGTCTTTCATTCAATATGATATCCATGGTAACTGAAATAATCGCTTTCTGATAATCTGTATTTTTCCCTATTTATTTGTTTCTTTACACTATGATGGACTTGCGTAGCTTTTCATCTCACTAATGCGACAGGTTAAATTTGTTTGTATCCATGATTTTTATTACATTTTGTGTCATTAGGAAATCCTTATACAATGTCTCTACTATTCAAATATTTGCAAGGATTTAAAACAAAATAGAAAGAAATCAAATAATTTGCTGAGTGGTCTCTTGACGCCTCCATTTTGGGGATCAAGAGTTGTAAATCATCATTTTATCCTCCTCGGTCTTTCATTCAATATGATATCCATGGTAACTGAAATAATCGCTTTCTGATATTCTGTATTTTTCCCTATTTATTTGTTTCTTTACACTATGATGGACCGGCGTAGCTTTTCATCGCGTCGATAAAAAGTAATTTGCTGCGGTTTCAAAAATAACGAGGACACCGCATCCGTCAGCGGGGAAGAAGGAGCTGAGCCAGAAAGCAAAAATCTCTCCATTTACCGACTGTTTACGGTATATTTCACCTCTCGCAAACGGTCACGACCTTTTAGAAATACCTCACCTGGTTTCAGGTGATGCAAATTATGCATGACACAAATTCCCCATCTACTGTATGTAGATTCATACAAACAAAAGGCATTTCGGCTAATGCAGGCACATGCAAAGCTATGTAAAGCTATTTAAAAGTATAGTTAGCGAGGAACAGTGACACAAAATAGAAACAAACTAGCAAAACTATTGCGCGGCCATTCATATAGGTTATCATTTTCGATCGTTTAACTCATTTAGCGCCAAAGGATTTGGCAGGCATTGCCCGCAAGGTTGAGATTCGGTGTCTGGCTCATTAAGATAATAGACTATCAACAGGTGCTTAGCAGAGAGTAGACAAGAACACGAGATAGCACTTTAAGATTAATGAATAAATAATCAGAGACGTGTTCGTCGTCGGGCGAAATTCAAATTGTGGAGTCGGATACACCGATGTGCGTGTGTTTGGAGGGTCTCTGAGGAGGCCTCAAGTATCTCCTTCTTCTCCTGACTGCATTATTACCGTAAAAAATATAATCTATGCAACCTCTGAATGCATGTGTTTGAGTCAGCGGTCTTGGCAATCATCATGTCAATGCGTGAAGTGTTGAGGTGAGATGAAAACGTGAGACGCACCAAGTCCTTTGTGCTCGCCAACCCTTCCGACCGCCGCCGTTCTCAAAGGGATTTGCGTCGCTTTGTCGCGCCGGAAGACGAGGACGACTCCCACTCCCGTTGTGAAAGGATCAAGGTTTGGTCGGCGTTAACCAACCCCGACGCGTTTAGCTTCTTTTTTGACGTCTGTTTTCCGATACTTCGCTTGCAAACTCTGCGGAGAGACGGAAATATGGAGTTTAAATGAATATGAGACCCTAGTTAAGAGGACAGAATGTTATTTATCAGCCCCGATCGACTCCAAACATCTGGACGATCGGATGAATGTGTGAAGCTTGGATGCTAGCGGGGTCGCCGTTGTTGTTGTTGAATTTGTTTATTCAAAAGTGATTCCTGTGAATCCCCGTTGGGTGATTTGTGGAATCCACCAGTCGTTGTTCTGGCAGGGGGTTCGAGATGATGTCTGAATTTTCGTGATGTACCAAATCACTGCATCTGGTGAGATAAAGTTATCAGACATTAAGAAAAGTTTCAAAATATGTCATTGACATTTCTTACATGTACCTTTCAACGAAGCCGGTTGACCCAACCTGCCCCAATAATACCTCCACAGGCAGGCATTTGGAGTGGTAATTCATATCTGGGTTCTGCCTGGGAGTGTTTGGAGGAAAAGCGGCGGGGTTTGGCCGAAGAGGCGGGGGGTTCTGGTCATAAAATGCAGCGGGGAGTTTAGTCATGAGTGGAAGTAACAGCGAGGGGCGTATAGGGTGACCGGCGGCCAACATCCGACGAGCCGTTCCTTCCCTCGTCGGACAAATTCAGAAATACAGAACGCGGATAAAAACGCACAGCACGCTGCCTGAGGTCTAGTTTTTGGGAACTATTTGAATAATCAGAAGCTTCCTATCGAGCCGATCTGCCTCTTTTGCCTCGGATCGAACACCAATCGCATTAGTGCGTCTGGGATTTATTGCTGTAATACGGTTCTGTTAAGTATTTTTTTAAATTAATACCATCACACCATCAGCAGTGTGTCAGTCACGTTCCGAACAGCGGGACGCTGGATTTCACCCAAATGAAGCGAATTCGTTTTGTCACGAATCAGCCGGAGGAGCCTATCTCCGAGGAAAAAGCTCCAAACACGTCTTATTTGATGTTAACATCTATGACAAATACAGATGGCCCGTCACTGAAAGATGAACACGTTTAATTTCGAGACAGAGAATCCTTCAAATCTCCCCGTGGACAGAAGTGAGAGTAATCTCTGCTCGAGCGCCGGGGTAATTGTTGCCACTGGACCATTTATAGCGAAACCCAGGCAACAGGTGACACGCAGGATAAGAACCGGGAGGCCGACCGCAATATGTGGGTGCAATATCTCAAGGGTTCAGCGCGCCGGGAGCCACAAAAAAAACGCGCAGAATTGCCGCCGCCAATCTAACGGTACTGTTTGCGAGCGCATAAAGAAAATTCCGCCACTTGAGTAAACACAGCTAGAAACGCAACGTCCATACAGATAACACCAGAGGGGTACGGGTGTGATGTGGAAAAAAATAACGGAACACCGACAGGAGGAATTTTTACGAAGGTTTTACGAAGGTGCCGAAAGAAGGCACTTGTCCGCCGAGACGGACTGATTTGTGTTTGATTTTGTCGTTTTTGAACAGCTCGAACCGCCGGGTGTTAATTGGTAATTACCGGCGTGGAGCTGCAGGGAATGAACATAACGTGGGCGGGGGAGCCGTGCAGAATCAGAGACTTTTGCAAAGCAAGAAGAGACAAATTCAGAGGAAGTGAGAAAACAAAAGAAAAGGAAGGAAAGAAAATTGCCTCCCGGCTGTGGACGGACAGCGCACGTTCCTTACCTTTGCGGCCGCGACGCGGTCCTCGCGCGTGCCGACGTGGACAATTTGTTTCATCCGCTGACTGCGAAACTTAGCGGACAGGGTTGAAGCGCATGGCGTTTTTCTAGCGTTCCTTGTCGTTGACGGGTCCCTTCGGTGGCAAAAGGGTGCCGTCAAGGAAAAAGGGAGTAAGTAAGAATAAGTAAGAATGAAAATGAAATTGTTGTGCCAGTTACAAGAAAAACATAACAATTATAAATAATAGTAGAAAATTGTATGAACAGATCAAAAAAAAAAAAAAAAGGAGCTATAAAGTGTCTAAGTAACAAGACAAGACTATAAAGTGTCTTAAGGTCTTAAGTACCAGGTGAAAGATAAGGAGTGCATAGGAGTATGAAAAAATATTGCACATGCAGCTGTTATAAAATGAAATATTGCACGGCTATGAATATATATACAGATAAATTGTTACAATTTACAAGTGGGTGAGATTTTTTTTTTTTGTGTATTTGTTGTGTTCCGGCCTAACTTGGGCCAGTCGAACTTGTTACGTGTCATGGGGATGATCTGGTTGGTCCTGATCAAGCCGTCTCATTCTATCCCTTTATACATCTTTGAAATGTGTTACATTTTAACGGTGACGTGCGATGAGGTTCATGGCTGGTGAGGCGCCGACGTCATCGGATTTACAAACATATGAACCCTACAGAGTTGCTCATTTAATATATCATATCAGCATTCTTTACATATACAAACTGTAGCATTTAAAAAAGCGTTATTATCTCTTACCTTTACTTATAAATGAAGTCCTGACGCATTGATAACTTGCTTGAAGAAGTCTTCCGTTTCTTTCTTCAGTTTTAAAAGTCTCTCTGTCTCACTGCCAGTGAAGACGGTCGTCCTTGATCGGCCCTGTTCCGACTGTTTGTTTTGAGTCTTTTCGGTGAGAATGAGCGCTCCGCCGATGTTGTCGTAGCCGGAATTGTGACTGCCGGCCGGAGCAACTTTGTCGCGTCAGGAACAGTTTGAATGAGATCCTTCTGGGCCAAAAAGTTGAGAAGCTGCCCAGGAGATTGACGCTCATCCCTCATTGTTTGTGAGCTATGCAGCTTGACGAGATCGTCAAAAAATAGCCGGATGGCTGCACTTGACTTGCTAACTGTTTACTGTAGCTTGCTATTGCTAATTCTATTATTCTGTAGCCGAGTAGTAAAAAGGATCCCTGGGATCAGCGGTGCCTCCTACCATGAGGCACCGTCACTGCGTGCCTCACTTAATGTCTCTTCGCAGTTATGATTACGACAAACACGAGAAATATTGTTGTCGAAAAGCATTCGACACATCAGCTTAACTATGGAAATTCAGTTCATATATTAAAAGTGCGGTTTCAGTGCATAGCATGCTTGCAAGGTTAGCAGAATCATTGCAAAATCCATAGTGGGCTCAGCGGGTTGCTGCGTCACCGCACGTCTCTTTCTTCATATTTAAACGGTAAATGTGAATTTTTTTTAGTGATATTGAAAACAAAAAAACCTAAAAATGGTGAAGCTACGTGGAAAATAACTTTATAGTACAAATCACTGAATAAATATAACCATTTAGTTTATTTTTTCATTTTGCATTTTTTTCTTTCCATGATGACAGGTGAGGCCCGGCCTCCCCTGCCTCTACTGACTGCACCTCACTGCATTTTAATATCCTTGGTGGCAGGCTGCTGTTTTAGCATTATTGAAATGTCCGTGTAATACTTCATGTTGTCGATTATGGGCTGACTGCCTCCTATAGGTATGTCCGTCTAGTCGTATGTCCAAGAACGGTTTGTTTACTCTTGTCGAGTATGTGTCCTTGCTGCTATTTGTTCTCTGCTTTCATTAGAACTTAGCACGTTTTGTTGGAAAACGTTGTTGGAAAATGGTGACAGTTTGACCTGGGTTTTCTAGTAATAAAATATTTTACAGGAATCTCCCCTCCGCCTCTGCATTTTTGGCCTGATCCACCATCGCCTAGCGTCTGTTCGCTGTGTCTGTTTGCCTGTCAAAGTGGAATACACGCAGATTTCCATCAAGAGTTTAGTTGTAAAGATGTATTTGCTATGGGACTAAATTAACATCTTCCAGCTTTTCAGTACACGGCATGTCTTTATCAAGGCAAACAAACTAAATGAGAAAGATGTTGCTCTGATGGACGCAAACCTCAGAGCACACATACGCGATGTTGTTTTTGCTTTTCATACACCAGACAGCTAAAAGTTACATGTTTCTTTTTATCCTGTCGCACCTTTTATGCCTCTTTATTAATCTGATGCTATTCAGACGTATAAACATACACCAGGACTAAGACGTACCCGGAAAAATTGATAAGAAATACACAAAACGCGCAACAGAGATGTTTAACGAACAGTATCTTCTTCCGATTCAGCGGGGAACATTTCTCTCCCCCTTGTTTCCTGTCACCTGTCTGTTCCATAAACTGTTTGCGCCCATCTCCGATCTCCCTGATTACGGATATATAAAAAAAAAAAAAAAAAGGTGAAAGATAGAAGATAAACAAACGAAATATCAGTCGACGATTTGTCAATATTTGTCAAAGCATTTGGTTCAAACCCGGCATTTAAATCCCCCGCAGTCTTTTAAAATCCTCCACGTTGACGTCCATGACCTTCGTGCTAATGATAGCATTGGGCCACAGCGCAGAGGAGGGGTCTGATAAAGGAGGACGACTGAATGAAAATTGCATGTACTGCCAGTTGCTGATTATTAGTTTTAGCCAATGATTTTTTTGTGAGTAAGACCTACGCTTATACAACTAGAGGAGCATTCTTCATAGGTGTCAATATAGCCTTGCGGAATTTATGGCTCTCCTGGAAGTGATGCCAGATTGGTTTAAACCCCTGCACAGGAACTGGGGAAGAATCATGAAGGGTAAAAGTAAAAGAGATACCACCAATTCCAAATAAGGTGATGTTAAAGTAAATATATCACACTGAAAGACCAAACCATGCTCAGAAATGCCGATCAACTGGACTTAGTTCCTCTCCTCAAAGACATTCTTGTGGGGAGCCTCTAGTATATCTGCTGGGCTTGGGTGTCGGTCCAAGTTAGGATGGTTCATTATGGGAATGAATTAGTTGATTAAATTGAGTTGTGTTAATAGGTGCATCATTTGTGCAATTTCCAGGGACTCACCTGAGTTGGAATCTGGGCAGGTGACTGAAAAGCTAATGGTTAGATTGGCTAAAACAAAAGAAATCAGCTACTTCTCTTGGGTCGAGGTTTGGATGGGAGTAGCAGGGGTCCGCTTTGGGTTTTCGATCTCTCTGGTTGGTTTGCAGGGTGCAGATCGATCTGGTACAGGTGTGTTGATCTGTCTTGGGACGAATCTCAACACGGCGTTGTATGCGGGCGAAAGCTCTTGAAAGGGGCAGCCCTTGTCGGTGATGATGGACTACAGGTACTTACAGGTACTTTGGGGTCAACATAGCACAGCTCGCCTACCGGGCAGCGAATGGGACGGCCCCGTCATATCTTCAGGATATGGTCGAGCCACATGTCCCTACCCGTCCCCTCCGATCTGCCACCTCTCAGCGACCGTCCACCTCATCGCTCCGAGCACCTGGCAGCCGATCGAACCGGTCTCAACTCTTCTTGATCTTGGCTCCTCGGTGGTGGAAGGAACTTCCGAACAAGGTCAGAACAGTGGGGTCGCTACCCATCTTCCGCCGTGAGCTAAAAGCATACCTCTTCACCAAGCACTACCCCACTAATCGCACTGAATGTATGTATGTATATGGTTTTGAGATGGCTATTTGGTAGAGTGTTGACTTCTGACTACCGACTACTGGTACTTTGGATATTCGGTGACTGAATAGCACTTTTTGTAAGTCACTTTGGATAAAAGCGTCTGCCAAATGACTAATGAAAAAATGTAATGTACGCTGCCTCTGTACACATAAAACAAATGGCACTGGACCTCCTATATTAGGTTATGGCAGAATCTATTCATGTGTCAGACATTGAAGTATGTAATTTCCTTTCACTATGAGTTTGGGCTTCGTCAAAAGAATCTCCCTGTCCAGTCACCAGTTATCTTGTGAGGCAGGTTTGATAATTGGCAGTGCCGGAACAAAAATTGCCCCGCGGGGAATGCCGAAAGCAGCGTTTTGCACTCATGTAACCATGAGATTGCCGCAACCGTCAAATCGGTATATGCATACCGACGAAGAAAACAAACAAAAAATCGGGTCCTTGCCGCTAATTGGTTGTTTGTCCAGCAAATTTAGCCGCGTCGCTGCCTGGCCCGCGGCCAGCGCTCACATCCAAGTCTTCGCTGCTGCAGTCACGGTGAAAACGACACGGAGAACAAGGCGCCGAAGATGCTTTCAGATGGAGAATGCTTTCAGGAAGTGGAAATCTCTAGTGAAGATGAACAGGAACATCAGTGTTCATCTTCTTAATAGTAATAATATGTGTTTCTATCCAGTGTGGCTGAAGTATCAGATCATTGTGTAATCGTGAAAACAGGGGTACCCCCGCATACCGACCGCCTCCTTACCAAATGTGTCAAGAAGAAATCCACACCAACATTTAGGACTCAGAACCTGAAGAAGAAAACCGTGTTGTTTAAACCCATTTTTTTGACGAGATGCTTTATACGTCAGGAGACTGTTGTCCAGAAAAAACAGGATACTTTCCAGCGGTGAATTAACAAAATGAATGCAAAAACCCAAAAAGGGATTGTGTTTACGGTAAAAAACACTCACAGTGTCTGTACGATTAGAATTGATCAAAGATTGATTAGAAGGCGGGGGTTTTGTGAAAATATATTACTTTACTTTTCTGTGTGAAACGATGCATGTCTATGCTGTAGAATCCAGCAATCCCCAAACTTTTTTGTACCAGGGACCACTTTAATGCATGAAAATGTTTCCACGAACCGGTGAGGGGTTCAAATAATAAAAACGTTTGTCAGTTCACCGTATTCAGTTCAACAATTACACTTTATATGTGGCATTTACAATAATATTTCACTTTAATGTCAATCATAGCTTCATTAGCAAGCAGATCACCGCGAATAATGCATAGCGGGCGATGAACTCGTAACTTGGGTAGGAATCCAAATATTTTCTTTTAAATTCAGCTTTCTTTTTGCTAGAAGTCTGCTACACTTCCGTGGTCACATAATTTGCTCGTTTCCTCCCAAAAAAAGCTCTCAGGCGACTTTTGTTTGCGGCTCATTTCCGGCTCATAGCGCAAGCTAGCTCACAAGGGCTAGCTTGTGCTAGCTGATGGGTGAAATGGCGCAACAGAGTCAAGTACGGCGGTAAGACAGACACGTTTTTTTTCAAAATAAGATCAGGAAGGTCTAATGAAAAAATAACTCAAAATAAGAATTTGAAAACCATTTTGACCGCTCTTTGTTATTCACCAACTTTCTTAAAGAAGGCTCCAAAAAACTCCGCAACAGAAAGCTTGTTTCAGCAAAGCGAATATGAGTCACCCTGCACACGTCCATCTTTTGGAAACGATAACAATAAATGGGGTTTGCATGAATGCGTGATGAACTCTGGAGAGCTGGAGGGTTTTAACCAAAGAGAATTTACTGGATCCTGCATTATGAGAGTTAGCACAGTCCAAGGTGTTGTGTTGAGAGAGCAGCGTATCTGTGACGTATGGTCTCACCCAGGATGCTGCCAAATTACATTGTAGTGACAGCAAAATGCACAGCAGTCAGATTTCCACAAGCGCTTTCTTGATTAAACTCGGGGCAACCTGCTCAGGCATGTGAAGCGCTTGATCGTTTTTTTATATCCGATAACTAATCTCGGCTTTGTTTTGGGTCCGGCGGAACTCGACGTTTCGCTGGAGAACAAAATTGAGACTAATGACCGCGATGCAGACGGGCGAAGACAAGGAGCTCGATTGATTAACGCAGGTGTACTTCATTAGCGAAGGGACGCAAAAGACCCAAGAGTCAAAGTCACAAGCGGGGAAAAGTCTAAAAACTGTCACTTAACTTTCTCACCTTGGTTCCTCTCGCGTTGTTGTTCCACACCGTGTCGTGTGGATGCGGAAACATAATGCGTCACAACCTCAGCTCAGGTAAACATGCACCTTCGGGAGCGAGGATTTTTCGGGATTGGAGATCAATCACTTCAGGATGTGTCAGGCAACGGGGTGTTAACTTCAGAAAATGAGGCCCATCTAAATATACTGCTCAAAAAAATAAAGGGAACACTTGAACAACACAATGTAACTCCAAGTCAATCACACTTCTGTGAAATCATAGTGTCCACTCAGGAAGCAACACAGATTCATTTTGACTTGTTTTAAGGACATTACATCAAAGTTGGATCAGCCTGGAGTTTGTTTTTACACTTTAATTTTGAGTGTGATTCCTAATCCAGACCTCCATGGGTTGATACAATTGATTTCCATTGATCATTTTTGTGTGATTTTGTTGTCAGCACATTCAACTGTGTAAAGAGCAAAGTATTTCATGAGAATATTTCATTCATTTAGATCTAGGATGTGTTTTTTAAGTGTTCCCTTTATTTTTTTGAGCAGTGTATAAATGTTTGGAAAAAATACGAAAAAATACTACGACGATTAAAGAACAACGATTTCTACCGATCGGCTCTTGCAATTACATAACAAGCCACGAGAACCTAAACCCGCCCAATATTCGGAAACTCAGAAATGAAGAAGTTCTGAGATGAGGGATGAAATGTCTTCCAGTGAAGAAAAATTCAAGTCCAGTTGCCACGACGAGACGATTTGGACAAGGATGTAAGTAGTTGTCATCCATCTTCCAGTCACAGCTTCTTCATCACGTTTTAGCCAAACCTCCTCATAAGCCCCGTGTTGGATTTCTGAATTAATTCCAACTTGGATGTTTTTGTTCCCCGTATAATTGAAAGACAGGTCTGGATTCCGTTTTTAAAAAGCAGGCAAAAATGAGGCGCCGTCATGCCCTTCGGATTTAAGTCTCACTAAACAACATGTGAACCTCCTGCATGTTTTTGGACTGTTGGAGGAAAGTGGAGAACCCGGAGGAACCCCAACTTCACGCAGAAAAGCCCCCTCTTGTTGGACCTTCTGGCCGCGAGGCGAAAGAACTGAGCACTGCAGCAATCGGCCGTGCAAAGCTTTATAAAGGAAGAAAATAAAAAACAGATCAGCGCATGATTTCATTTGAAGATGCTTTGGATACTTTTCATTTCATTCAATTTATATCTCCTAAAGTGCGTGTTGCCTTGATATTTTTTTTTTGGATTTTGGATTCATTTGTCCCAACAACGCCTTACAAGGATTTAACCCAGCAGCCAGAAAATAAAGAAAAGTTTACGGGAGGTCATCCAAATAGTAGAATACATTTTTTTTTAAATATCTCTTCTGAAGTGGCGATGTTTCTTCTAATCTAGCGGGTTCAGTGAGACTTAAATCCAAAGGGCACGGCGGCGTCTCATTTTGGCTCACCTTTTAAAACAGAATCCGGTCCTGTCCTTCAATTACACGGTGAATAAAAACATCCACGTGGAACTAAATTCAGAAATCCAACACGGGTGTTATGAAGAGGTTTAGCCGAAACGTGATAAAGAAATGTGAATCTCACATGTGAATGGAAGAAGGATAACAACTTCTCACATCCTTGACCAAATCTTCTTTCCGAGGCAACTGGACTTGAATTTCTTCACTTGAAGACGTTTCATCCCTCATCCCGGAAGCTTTTTTCAGTTCCTTTCTTTTCAGAAAGGAAGAATCCTCTGGGATTAGGGCTGAAACGCCATCAAGCGACAAAACTCAAGTCCATTTGCCACAACAAGAAGATTTCAACCATGACCTGGAAGACCGAGAACCTCCAGAGCCCCGCTTCTCACATCGTACTTTCTAATCACTTTGGTGCACAAGTATGCTGTTTATATTTTCCCCTTTCTTCTCGATCTGCAGAGTCGAATACAGAGGAGAAACATTTTAAGAGTTTGGATTTTCCTTCCTCACCTTTTGGCCTCCGGCTCTGGGAGCTCCGTCACCCTGCAGGTGTGTGACAGGCAGCCTTTATTCGACAGCAGTCCTCCAGCTGTTCCACAGCTGTCAGAACGGTGTCATGTTGGAATCATTACCGGCATGATCTTTCCATCTCCCCCTGACCTCGTTGCCTCCGGAAGCTGGAAGGGCGCCGTCTGGACTCCGGGGGGACGGGAAGCCACTCTGACAAGTGACGAACGTTTGATCGGAACTCAAATCTGGTCCAATTTAGAATCTCGGCCGTGACAGGAAGACGGGCTCCGTTAGCGCCCTACAGGTTCAAAGTGGTGGTTTTTACACTAGGTTGCATTCACGAGCGCAAACCGATGGTGGCAGAGCTGCCATACGAGGCACTAACCAGGCCATTGGGAGCAACTCGCGGTTCAGCGTCAATTACCAAACAAGAGGAATGGGGGAAGGAACTGCCAACCCTCCGAATTCCAAATTAAAATAAACTCCCTCTCCGTTTTGGATTAGCGGTTAGCGGTTGCATCTCACAGCAAAGCAGGTGGTGACATGAAATTTAAAAATAATAATAATAGAGTGCAAATGTGAAAACCTCTTATTTGAAATCTGTCTAATAAGAAAAATCAATTTCTGTCACCGCAGGAGGGATAAACTTACCGGGATGCGCAAAGCTACCGTGGATAGTGGCAGTGGTTGGCCGTCAGGGTCTGCACAGCCTTCTCTGCAGGCCTAAAAAAAACTGAATCACAGACTGATTTTAATTACAATTGAATCTTAATAATATTTTGAATCTCGAATCTGATTAAATAATTCCAAATGGTCTGTTCGCTTCCTTTCATAGCTTTTTCCCTGACTGTGCTGCTTCCAGACATGCATTTTCATTGAACAAAAAGCATTTAACCAATCAAATTTCAGCTGTTATTTGTTGCCAGGTGGTGTCAAATTCAAAGAAATCTGCCTGGAGGCCAGCAGAATCTGATTCACGGGCACTCTGGCGAAAAATAAAAGTCAATGAAACTGTGTCACAACTCAGATTTTGAGTTGTGACACCAAGGCCTTCTAGAAGGCTACGCTAACGTCAGTGTGTTACACGCCTTTTGACTGGATCGTCAGAGAGCGTTCTAGCCAGAGCGAGCGAGCCGCATCTGTAGCGAGCTGCATGAACACAATTATAGTTTGTGCAAAACTTTTCTGGGGGGAAACCAGAGTGGATCTAGAACTTAGTGAGCAAGTGCGCAGGGAAACACAGCTCCACAACAAAAAGATGAGGAAAATTTGAAAAAGACTGAAGGTTTTATAGCGGCTCTTACCTCTGACGAGGCCACGGCCCTTTGGCTCAGACCCGCAAAAGCTGCTGGTTTTAAATATATCGGGAATCCTGGCGGCCTTCTCGGCGATTGTGAGTGACATGTGAGACCGACCCCCTCCCAAGGTGTGTGAGTGTGTGTCTGGAGCGACTGTCAGTCTCCCCATTCACGTCAGAAAGCAGAAAAAAAAACACTAAACACGCCTTGCATATTAATTCACCATCCAAAATATACAGCCAGATATATATTTAACACAACATAGCCTTCTTCTAGGCACCTGTTGTTACTGCTTTTTTACTGTTTAGCATTCTGTTATCTATCTTTATCCTTATTGTTGTCATCGTCCTTTTGATTATCTCTTTTATTTATATTTATATTCATATTTGTGAATGTTGCGCTGCTGTTACAAATCAATTTCCCCTATGGGGATCAATAAGGTATTTCAATAATTATCATGAATAATTACTAGATGGTACATGTCATGTCAAATCTGCACGTTCCTCTTCAAGTTTCTTTTTTTCTTCTTGTTTTATTTACAGCCAAGCGTTAAATGTTCCTCGCCACGTAGACGGCCATGTAATATTCATACATATGTACCGTATATATCGCGTTTAAATTATGCATGAGGCCGGGCCGCCACCTGTACCGCTGGAGAGCTGTCTGAGCAAATAGCCAAGTGTTAATCATTCCTCCTCGCAGCACGTGTTTATCTCCAATGGCAAGCGCGCACACATGACTTGTGTGTCCTCAACTTTGATATGTAAGCGTTTATCGCCAATGCACGTTATTACACATGTTACCACCTCTTGAGATGTTAAAGAGAGCACCCTTTCTCCTGTGAAATTTGCATTCTGACTGAGAAAAATGCATTTAATGTGTGTTTCTGTGATATCGGCTTCACTTTGTGACAGTGGTCAGTCGACGCTTTTTGTGCGTTCAATCGAGTTTATTGATTGGCGATGGATATGTTCCCCGGGAAAGGGGCGGGATCCGGTCAGCTGTCAATCACAGGGACCTTATAGACACACATTCATTTAATCTGTTGTGCGTTTTTGTTTTTTTTTAATTCAGGCAAGTCATCACAGTAGTTTCAATTTTTTTTTTTTTTTTTTTGCAATTTTACTTTAAACCTTGCAAATATTATGAAAATGCTACAATGCTACAGTTAAAAAAAATTCTAAGTCTAACAAAATAATATTAAAATATTCTTATCGTTACTTTCACTTCCAGTGCTGTCACTGAGCCAATCAGAGCCCAGGATACTGAACACCGTGCTCTGGGTGGTCGCCACCCTAGAAAATGCTTTTTTCCACATAAAAACAATTTTAATTCCAACTTTTATTAGTGAGTGGGATATTTTTAAGCCAACCTTTTGGCATCACAGAGACGTGCACACACCAACGTGCAAGTGAACCAGAGGTCATCCCTGCACCCCACGGGGGATTTAGTGAATATTAATATCTTGTTGACGGTTTTCTGTTTCAGGCTCAGTGATGATTGCCGTCTGCGGAGGTTGAGGGTTCTGGTGAGCGGCCGGCGGGGCCGACGAAGCGCTCACGGTCACGCAGAAGTAAGAAGTCATCCGTTTTTCGCCATCTGGCCCGTCACCGCGCTGGATTTTTTTTCATCAATACATTTGCCGCGTCAATTCCTGAAGCGGCGAAACGCGGCCTTCCATCTTCAGCCGGGAGCTGACATTGTGAGAAGGAGAAATTCATTTGTCAGCGGAAGCAGAGGAGTCATTATTTTAACTC
Organism: Fistularia commersonii; assembly: GCF_037954325.1. Lineage (NCBI taxonomy): Eukaryota > Metazoa > Chordata > Actinopteri > Syngnathiformes > Fistulariidae > Fistularia > Fistularia commersonii. Next base: position 10,689,003 of record NC_141300.1, on the reverse strand, counting down.
TGAGCCCTTCGGAGGAGGGCGGCGGCGGGCGGCGAGGCTTAACTGCCATGTTTTATTCATGGGAGCCCATATGAGGGGCTTTATCCGAGGCCAGGATGCGGATGGAGGGGCGTTTAGCTCCTCCGGCCCGTCATTGCTCCCGGGCGTCGTCATTTGCGCCGGACGTCAGTTGTAGATCCCGTTTTTCGGGATGTTAATTGTCGCCCAAAGGAGGACCAAAGTACTTTTGGTACTAATTGTTGTCATTTCAACTTTATATATCGTCCTGTGTTGTGAAACTAAATTGTCCTCTGCGTCGTGCTAATTCCAACTAATTCCTATTTTCGGCGCTAACGCGGCTCCTACTACTACATGTGTTGTCATCGAAACAGAAATTACATGATTAGCAGTTTTGGGACATGATTACAATGATTTATGATTTTATTTTTGGACATGATTACAATCATTTGCAGTACTGGTGTCACATGATTACATAATTCTACATTATTTCAGTACTCAAAAGTAAATAAAAAATAACATGATGAGAAAAGTAAAAATACATGGTGACATAATCTAAAAACAGCTATAAACACATAACATGATTAGTATCAAATTAATATTGACATTTGCGACAGTGCAATTGCCATTAGAAATTAAGTAACAGTGTACTCTTATAACATGATTACAATAGAACTCATTGAAACTATTGTACATGATTGCACCAACATGATATTAATACATGATTACTTCAGCATCATGAAGTCATTATGACATGATTACCATAGCGTTCAGTTGTAATTAATACCTGATTAAACACATATTGCTTTAGCACCAAGCAGTCATCAACACACTTTGCACGCAAAAACACACATTATTACAAAATTGTATGCAGCTAGTCAGCATTACATGATTGATCGGTTGCCATCTACTCAGGCAATATTAATACATGATCACTTCATCACTTCCGCACATAATAGTCATTAATACATGATTAGTACTCAATACTCTTAAATAGGTGATTACTTGAATACCGAGTAACCAGTGTACATTTGATACATGGTTACTATGGAACCGAGTAATCGTAAATACATGATTGCATTATTCCTATTCACAAAGTATTCAGTAGTAAATTATTACATGATCACAAAAGTAACACATCATCAATACATGATTGAATGATCCCGATATGCACAGCATGATTACTCCAGTATATCAATACATGATTACTAATCAATACATGATTAGTTTTGGGCAAAGTAGCCAATAAAATACATGATTACAATAGTAATCAGAGGTCATTGCTATTTGAATGGACGCCTCGTGTACTTTTGATACACAGTGTTCCATAATTACTCTCCAGGGAGTGCCGACCGGCGGCCGAGCCGAATGACGAACTTCCAGCTCTTTTCGGCAGGTACGTAGTCGAGAGTTCGAGCTTGCGTTTCATCCTTGAGGACGTTGGTGACTCGGAGGATGACTTGTTTTCCGCCTGCTGGTCCAGCCAACCCGGTCTCTACTTCACGTGAAGGTCATCCAGCTCTGAAAGACAACCCGGGGTTAAGCTTCATGCGCCGCTTCGGAGGAACGCTAAGTGTTGGAGTCGATGGCGGCGTCAAAATGGGCCGTAAATGATTCAATCTCGCCCTGATTAGCGCCGTAATCGCATTAAGACGCCGCCATTTAAACAGCATTCTCCGGAAAGCTTAATTCAAGGGGTCATGATTGGAGTAGGTAATAATCAAATTACAACGCGCAGACACTTCCTTTCTTAACAACCTCATTGTACACGAGTAAGTACGCCCTAGTCACACGATGACATCATATTCTTGAAATTGCAGACGGCATAGGATGGTGGTTTGTAGGATGTCTCCGGTGACAAGGAAGATCGAGAGGACAAAGATAGAGGAGGAGTGTTGTATGGTTTTCAGGGAGGAGTTGAGAAAGGCAGTTGGTCCTGAGGAAGTGTCTAGGAGAGGCAGCAGTAGAGTTTCTGACTAGATTATTCAGCAGGATCTTAGAGAGTGAGAAGATGCCTATAGAGTGGAAAGGAAGTGTGATGTGCAGAATTGCGGCAACTATAGAGGGATAAAGTTGACGAGCCATACAATGAAGTTATGGGAAAGAGTAGTGGAAACTAGATTGAGAGCAGAAGTTAGCATTTGTGCAAAACAGTATGGCTTCATGCTTAGAAAGAGTACTACAGATGCAGTATTTGGTTTGAGAATGCTAATGCAGAAGCAGGAGAAGGAATGGGTGGAGAAAAATGTACAAGACAGTGGTGTGAACAGTGATTCTGTATGACCTAGAAACAGTTACAATGATGAAAAGACAGGAGGCAGAGCTGGAGGTTGCAGAGATGAAGATTTTGAGGTTCCCTTTGGGAGCGACCAGGATGGACAGGATCAGGAATGAGTCTATCGAGGAACAGCACATGTTGACTTAGATGGTTGGGTCATGTGCAAAGGAGGGATATTGAATATATTGGTAGACGGATGCTGGAATTGGAGCTGCCAGGCAGGAATTCTAGAGAAAAACCAAAGTTGATTTATGGATGTGGTGAGAGGATATGAAGGTGGTTCGTGTGAGAGAGGAGGATACAGAGAATAGAGTTAAATTAAAAAACAGTAAAGGTTGATTCGCTGAAAAGCTGAAAGGAGAAGAAACACCATTTGGAAATTTCACAAATATGAGGCCACAATGGTTCGCCGCTGCTTCCCTTGCAACATCCGGGGAACCTCTGGAGATTTTAATTTGAAGAAAAAGAAACATATCTGCTAAACATGCACCTTTGGTAACGGTGTTCCTTTTGCTATGGTAACCCTGGTTGCGCTTGTTTCCTACCTTCTGTGAAGGGACGCCTCCTGCATGCTCTGCGTCCGGAGTCCTCGTCCTGTTCTTGGAAAGCGCGCTCGTCCTCTGAACCCAACCTGGCGATCTCCCGTCATGAGCTTTTGCAGATGCTCCGAGTGAGTCCAATTTATACACCCGGGGATGCTGCACCACAGCTTCTCCTTTGCTTTGCTCCCTTTAACCTTTTAATCCTGACTTTAAGGCAGGATTTAAAGCAATCTTTAAATCAATCTGACACCCGGTCTTTGTGACATCACAGCTAACTGACAGGCTCTTTGTGACATCACAGCTAACTGACAGGCGGTTTGTGACATCACAGCCTGCTGGCACGCCCCTTTGTGACATCCCAGTGGCTTTATTCCCTTTATACAGAACAGCAAAGGTATTTTTCCCTTTCAGCGTTCGTTCCTGTGACCTAAAAAAGTTCCTAAACCTTTGTTATTTAAATAACAAAGGTTCCGCCTCATGTCCAACCTCAGGTTAATGAGTGTGTTCATTCCCCCAAACACACACACACACACCTTTTTTTTTTTCTTCAAAGCCAGGGTTTTTTTTTGTTGTTTTTTTTGGCGAGTTGTACAAAGAAGAGCAACAAAGACACTTTGCAAGTTTTATTTCATTTTTTTAATCTAATTATCATTATTGACATTTGTTCCATTACTCAAAGAAAGCCACTGTCTTGTGCATGCACAATATGAAACCACCAACCGGAATCACCATCGAACATCAGATCACGACTATAAAACACACAATGTTATTACTTTACAACACACTGAAAGTACAACAGCAGCTCTCCAGGGCTAAATTAGGACAGAGTTACACAGAGACAATAGCAAGGCTAAGGAGTCCTGCTCTGCTACGGTCCGTCTGCCCTCACGCTCATTTACAAAACGGTTTTTAGCTTGCAGCACGATCGAGGGTTTGTTTAAGTGCACACAAAAAATAGGACCTATTGTTTGGTTCTTGCGACAAACACGGAGCCCCGTGTCGGATTAGAAGTCAGCCAGATAGGAGGCATTCAGGCCATAATCCCAAATCTATTTGTCAAACTACTTAGCAGTCGTTGTTGTTTAGCTTGGTTGTTTAAACGGGATTTATTATGGGATCGGAATATTTACATCAAAGTAGAAAATGTATTTATTTATTTATTCATCACTTTCGCCTTTGGATTTGCAAATCGAGCTACAAAAATTACAGGGGGTTCAGTATTGATAAGCTTATGTTTAAAGTCAAGTCATAGGCAAAGAAACCAAACAGAAAAGAGAAAAATAAGTAAAAAATATAAAATAAATTATAAATAAATAAATAAATAATAGACTAATACTACTACTTCTACTGTTACTGCTACTACTACTACTAATAATAATAAAAATAATGATAATAATAATGATAATAATAATTGTTGTGTTTTACAACAGCAATAGTGTGATTATCATGAGTATTATTGTACTATAATTGAATTAGTATAACGATTATAATAACTCTATTAATAATAGTAAAACTGATAATGATGATGATGATAATAATTAATATTGTTGTTAGCTGTTCATTTAAAGAAAAGTCTGCGCATCATATGTTGTGGCCCTGAGGCAGATGTACATCAACCCAAACCCTTTTCAGTTAATTCCACATAAGAACATCCTAACAGCTGAAAGTCGTCCCCATGGTGGCAGAGGAGCTAGATGAGCTCGCGTTGGAGAGGTTGATTTAGTTTAAATGCTTTGCACTTGCTTTTAGGCCTTTGTATTTGTTACGGAGAGTTCGTTGTTTCACATGCATGCAAGTCTTGGTTCAAGGTAGCGCTAATAACAAGCTATCGCGCCACTGACTAGTCTCTTAAAAGCGTTCATATTCAAGGTTCCCAATCCTTATATCAATATACTTCTCCAAGTGCCAGAGATCCTAAAAAGCTGGAAGAAGTTTTGTAAATAAGTAAGCCATGTCTTGATTCTTCTCAATTAATCTAAAGCGTTATTAAATAGTAACAATTTATTCGGTGATTATAAAGGTCATCCGCACGCAAACAATCCTTTGCATTTACACTTTGAGTTTAAATTTAAAGAAATTTTATGAACCCGGATACGGTTGCAAAACGTTGCCACTAAGTAATCAGTATACATAAGAATATTGTGATAAAGTTCTTTATCCTCTGTAATGCAATTAAAAAAAAAAAAAAACTTTTTCATGATATTCTAATATTTTGAGATAGGATTTTTGAGTTTTCTTAAGATGTAACCCATAATCAGCAATATTTAGATAATAAAAGCCTTGCAATATTTCAGTTGATTTGTAATGAATCCAGAATGTATCACATTTTTGTTTTTGTAATTGCATTACAGAAGATAAAGAACTTTATCACAATATTTAAATTTTCTGAGACAGTCCTGTATTTTGGCACTTAGCAGGTACATACATGTATCATGTAATCCCACAGCCGGTTACTTTGGCGCACAGCGGCAACAGAGCAGAGTAACACGCGTGTGGAAAAATATCTACAAAATAAATACTATTGGTCCGTCTTCATGATTTGATAATACATATCAGTGTACCATGGTTGCCAGGTTACTAAACTCCACTGTTGTGTAGAAACCCAAACAAATGTCCATCGCGCTCAAATATTCAAGTCGGTAGAAACTAATTCAGTCACGTACAACACTATACATTTTCATTTACGCAAACGAGTAAATACACAGGACCAACTGATAAGAACAAATAAAAATATCTGTACATCCGGTACCTCCTTCGGGAGTTTCATTTCAGGTTAAGGAAATATTTCTTAATTCAGGAAGTAAATGTTGGCACGTGCATTTGTGATAACTGAAGGTCCTCGGTCGTTATATTCTAATTGTGAAATTAGGTTTATAACAAATGTATTCATTGATCTTACGCAACAAAGATCAGTGGAAACAGGAGCAGCAAAATATACAGTTTATACAGCGGTTCATCCCTTTTACACTGTTGGCTGACTTTCATACTCCCCGGTGAGTTGCAGTTGGAGTCATAACTTTCTTTCATATTAGAAAAATAAAGTGTTTCCTCTTAATATACTGCTATGATATTGCCGTGCTAGTATACGGACGAGATTAATGCTCTCAATATTCGCTGTGACAGCGGTTGGGGATTTGCGTCTGTCTCTTAATACATACTGTTAAAGTGCATGTTTTGGTTGAAATTAATATTAGCGATAAAATATTTAAACAGATGTCATGCTTTCAATACAGAGGATGCTAAAGATCTGCATTTTAGCTAAAGGCCTGATACCAGACTGAAAGTGCTCTTTGAATTAATTCTTTCATCATCTCGTACTTTTATATAACATTTATTCTAGGGCTGGGGCTTTAAGACATTCATTTTGATGAATTGCATCTGAAAAAATTACAGGTTGAGAAAATAACTCATTTTAATCTCATTTTAATTTGCACCACGGAGCATTGCGCGTGTTGGAGGGCGGCACATTTCACCGATGCACCGTGTGGTAACAAGATGGACGAGGTAGACGGGACGCGACGGGTTAAAGGGAAATTTAGAAACTTCCAAATGAAAGTAAAAATAGAAGCGCTGTTCTTTGGACTTTAGGGCGGGAAGGAGTTTGCATTTCACAGGAGCACCTTTACCTTCCATTAGCACCTAAATACCAAACAGGTAGCTAGCATGCAGGGTGGTAATATTAGCTTGGTATTAGCACGCAAGTTGCTAATGCTAACTTTGCACAACACGCAGGTTAGCCATAATAATTTAGTACGCGTACGCAGGCTGCTAATGTTAACTTCATATGAGCATGCAGGTCGGTAATGTTAACTTTGTACGGCATGCGGGTCGGTAATATTAGCTTGGGTAATGCTAGCTTTGCCGCAGAGAATAACGGCGATGCTAATGCAAGCGGGCAGAGCGTCGCCAGTCAACGCTCGACCGAATGTCGACATTCAAAATTCAAAAACGAAATATCGAAATCCACGGCTGATAAATGGACCTGTTCAACGGCAAGATGGATCTTTGTGGACTTCGGACAACTGTCCAATCCATGGTAGAAGATCGGGGCTTACAGAAGGCGCTTCAGATCGATCCAGCCGATGAGAAATACAAACCGCCATTCAGAAAGACAATGTCAAAACAAATCCGACAGCTGGATGAGGACGGAAGATGATTCTGTTGAGGAAACACTGACATGTTTTCTGGACTCATCTACTCATCAGTGTAGAAAATAAATTCTGAATTTTAAGCTCGTGTATATTTATGCGATTAATTCATTAATTACACAGCATCCTGATTTATAATCCCTAATCCCACCCCTAATTGATTCACGTTTACGCTGCATTAATGTGTGTGTAGCTTCTGTGGACGTTAAAGGTAACTTTAGCCACTTCCTGTCCATAAACCCATTACGTTGTTTCTTTTATTTCATCTCCAGGACAACGGACGTAACAGGCAGGGAATTTTTTTCAGTTTATCGCCGGCGTTTGACAGGACGTGGTTTTGGGATTAGGGATTATTATCCGAACAACAAGACGATTGTTTGTCTTTCTGATATGAAGTGGAGTAAAAGTGTAAAAGTACAAGTTTTCTTCTTCTTCTTTCTGGATCAGAGATCCATAACATCTATGTTTCTATTAACGAAACCCCTTTCTGATTGGTTTCTGCATGTGTGTCTGATAAATCAACCTCGTTTTCATCACCGGATGGAGGCGGATGCAGCTTTGCACCGCTGGCCGTCTCCGTCGGCCCCAGGTCCGAAGCGCACGTGGCCGCGGGAGTTTCCGCCTTCTCGCCTCTGGCTGCTGTTACCTCTTTGCAACCGGCTCCGTTCTGCTTTGCTGTCGTTTCAGGACCGGCGTTCGGGATCACCCTCTTCGCCGTCTTATCGGTCCCGTTGCTGCCGGCCTTGGCGGTCCAGTGGTCCCGCGTGCAGCTGAAGCCGGTCTGGAACACCGACAGCGTCCTCTGGTTCCCTTCGGGCTGCTGACAACGGTACAAGTTGCGAAAGGCGCAGCGGAACTTCTGAGACATGGCGTTGTATATCACAGGGTTGATAGCGCTGTTGGCGTAGATGCATATCCGGCAAAACAGGAGAAACCAGGCGTCCAAGTAGGGCGTGGACACGAAGGAGTTGATCAGAACCAAGGTCCGGTAAGGCATCCATAGCAGAGCGAAGAGGATCACCACGACCGCCAGCATCTTCGTCACCTGCAAAGTGGACACGGATTATCATCATTAACATCTCAATTATAAATACATCTTAATAGTCCGATTTCCTCATTCCATATGAGACATGAACAGTGGAATTCCACAAATTTGCGAACGGATCATTTTGGCCGTCGGGTTTATTTCATGAGAAAAACATTACAAAGGTAATCCGAGCCAGTTAACTTGCCAGATTACAGATTAATGGTGAACAGCGGCCCATTCGGTGTAATCCCATCGGGAAGCCTTCCGGGGAAACAGCAGGGATTTTCACCCCTGAAATGTCAAAGCGTGGCTTATTCCCCCTCCCCAGCCCGGCTCGCCGCCATTGGCCGGTCGCCATAGCAACAGCTCAGACATTTCCGAGCACCCCCCCCACAAGACACAGGTGGGAGAATAGAGCCGGAGAGCCTGCAAGACTCCAGTGATTAGTCTTATCAGCTCCAATAACGCCGCGCACCTTTCACCCGCATCCCCTTGCAGCCTCGCCGCCGCCACATCCATCGCTTTGCGATTTCAAGCCCACCTTTCACGCCCGTAAAAAGCAAGGGGGTGGGGGGAGAAAAAAAAAAACAAAGTGCATGTTGCTACCAAGCATTACGCCATTATTTCTCCTGTCAGCAAAGTCATATTTGCGATAAGGGACAGCGGCGTAAGCCCAGATGCGGCTGCCTCAGCAGGTAGATAAAGAGCAAATACCTGGAGTTTAATTGAACAGTTAAAGAGGCGATGCAGGAATGCTTTCTAATTATCTCTGCCCCGCAATAATGAGACTGGAAGCATCAGGTGGCGGAATTTTAAATACGCGTATTATGACTAATTACGTGTCTACATTTATCAGCGGCAGAGTCCAGGCGTGGACGCGCCGTTATGTCGAGGAAGTCAAAAAAAAAAAAAAAAAAAACATTTTAGCCTCCTCATGTCTAATCAGATCGCCCCGGACAATAAGCTTCCTCAAAACGCACTCGAGAAAGATCACAAACGTGAAGCTCTAAGAGATTAGCACAGCACGCTAATCTCAACAACACAACTGGATTTAATCTTGAAGCATTTAAAAAAAAAAAAAAAAAGTGCCATTCTTTGGCGCGGTTTATCGAAACTCCCATCAGAGGGAGCCGCCCTATCGACAGATGAATGGAAGAGCGTGGAGCGCCCATTGAAAAACAGCGAGGGCCAAATCATCTGTGGCGTTACGCGCACTTCAATGCAAATCCCGAATCACATTATGCAAATCTTCTGCTCTTAGATGGAGCTCGTCGAACGTGACAAGATTACCATCTTCTCTCTGTCGGAGCGCAAGGAGTTCAAGCTCGCCGAGGCCAACGCGTTTCACGCCGTGGCGGAATATCAACCTATTACATCAGGAAGGTGAAGTGCTGGGATCCCGAGGAACTGGGACTTTTTTTTTTTTTTCTTTAACTATCAGCTTGTGGATGACCTCCATTAGCAGCAGTGACACCGGAACTAATTGAGATTGGAGACGAGAAAATATCCGGTGGCGCGAAACCGTCCAGTCTTACCTTTACGTCCTGAATCTTGCCGATTTGCAAGTAGGGGGATAAAAATAACAGGAAAAATAAATCCCAAATATTTACCACACATTAGCAGATACTAGACTTTATGTTGTTTTGTTTTTTGTTTGTTTTTTTCAAGTGAGTTTGATTTGAAACAGATCTGATTCCACGTTTTTGTTTTTTTTTACACATGGGAGTGGGCAATTAGTTCCTCGATTTCCCAAAGTTCTGCCGATCAATATCTCAAGTGGGATGAATCAGTCTTGGCGGACTTGTTTGCTCCAACTTCATTTCCTAGTGTTGCTGGACCGCGTTTTTTTTTTGTGCGATATTGCTTTCCTGTTTGTTAGATGTTCTTTGTTTGAGTCTCATTTCTGTTTGTGTTCCACGGCAGCGTTATTAAAAAAAAAAAAAAAAATTATTTGTGCAGGCAAAACAAAGGAGATGAAACGGCAGTTTAGAAAAAGAAAGAAAAGAAAGCAGCTTGGGCAGGAAGCTGAAGGACGCATTAACAGACAGGTGAAGACCGTGAACTACACAGTAAGTAAAGCCAGTCGTAACGCCGGCGAGGGAGGATTACCAAAATCAAACAGGAACTAGACGCTGAAAAAACCAAAGCAAAATTATGCAGCAGGTCAATCGGAAAAAATTGGGAAAATCGCCCAAATGTATCTGTATATGTGGCCCTGCAATCGACAAGCGACAATATCGATATTGTTGCCAATAATTCGTCACTACTTCGTCAACTGAAAGGAACGTCTTTGAGGGATTGAATTTAATTCTTTTTAATTTAAGCCCTCCTGAAACCCACAGCGAATGCGTTGCCTGTTTTTGCCTGTTTTTTGTAAAAAAAAAAAAAAAGGATGTCACACGAGAGTCTATGAGAAAAGTCTAGCAATTTCCATCTGGCATGAAATCGCTAAAAAAGGGGCAGTTCTCAAACAAAGCGCCATTGCAAGGTGATTGGATGTCGCGTTCAGAGATAGCTACAACGGTTTGAACGGGCGTAACAGTGATGGAATGGGATTTTAAAAATCCCCTCCATTTATGCACTTTGGTGGTGCTCAGATCACCCTTATGAACAAACCGCTTATGGTCAAAATTAAAATTCGGGGTCTGCAAACAGTGTGAGGGCATGATATCACTTTTGAAAGTCAAGCCGCGAAGGGGCTTACCGTCAAAGGGAAACACATGAAGGTAAAAAAAAAAAAATTAAATTCACCACTGAAAGCGTTCAGGTTGGATAATAGGAATTTTTCTCGAATCTCTTAAAGGCGCTTGAATCTCTTATTTAGATATTCCTCAGCGTCTGCACTTCCTGCTTCAGGTTCGGGAAGGTTTTCTCTGGGGAAACTACTACAAAGGGGTTTCGGCGTTAAAAATCCATCCCTCATCGGGGGGGGACGGGGGACGGCCGCCTCTTTCCTCTTCGCGCAATTACGCCAACTTGGCTTTTTGAAGGAAGGAACAAAATGCAGACGGAAAACTATACCCCCCCCCGGATGGGGCGTCCCAAATAAATAAAGGTCGGATAAAAGCAGAGGCTGTCGAACCAAAAAGCCCAAGAGAATGCAATATGAAAGGGAGGGAGCTTTCTCGGTATGAAGACGGTTTGGCTGAGGCCATTACCAGGCTGAATTGCCTTCGGGGGGTTTCGTAATAGCCGGGGGACGTCGGCGGGGATGAGGTACTTCGGCGGGGGAATGGATAGCATCATCACCCTGGTGTTAAAAGGGAACGACCGTTTCTACACCGGCAGCGGATGGCGGACCTGACCGCGGACGACCAAGGTCAAATGCGATGAAAAGCTATCGCACCGCAATTACTTAAAGGATAACACCGGCCGTAACAACAAGAGGGGTGCGAGTTGTCGATGCGAGGCTCAGACCTGCTTCCTGGACGAGAGGGCGCTCTTCGGACGGTTCTGGCGACCTCCCTTGCCGGCTTCGGAGACCTCGCGGCAGCTGCGGCGCAGCGTGGTAGCGCTGGTGTCGGGGTGGTTGGGCAGGGGGCTGCGGGGAGGAGATATTTGCATTTTTAAGGAAAAAGTTTGATATAAGATGCATTTTATGACAAAGGGATCGAAGGTCCGAAAGGACTGCAGGATTATGGCATGTACTCGTGTGAACACCAGATGGCTACCTTGGTTAAAAATGGATTCAATATCCCAGATAATTATTTAAAAGACATACTTTTCATGAACCTGTTGCACGATATCTCCATTTATTGTGGAACTCTAAACTGACCGATTGGTCCGGTGTTCCTTCTACGACTGTAGTTGTCTCATGTTGTCGACTCTGATTAATGGCAGCACCATTTGGACCTGCCGGAGTTGTTGATGCCCTTGGCAAATCTAAAAGGCACCCAAACAATTTGTCTCTGCGATTGGGTTTGACAATGGTGGCGTGGAAAAGAGGTTTCCGTTTTTGTATAAAATCAAACCTGCGCTGATCTGGATCCTCCTGTTTGCCTGGAATATCTCGGTCACTTCCAAGTGAATATTTGTTGGAGAAACAAAACTTTGCATGTGGACAATAAACCCAATGATGGAAAAACAAGAGAAATTTTAAAATTTGGCCGCACAGCGAGAAGGTCCCTGGTCGAATGGAGACGTGAATGCTTGTTAGGGCGAATGCTTGTATAATTCTCTCTATGCGGTCCATGGGAACCAGCCGAGGGCGAATCACGTCTTTCGCCCAATGACCCAATGGCTCGACAAATGAAGGAATTAAAATATCTTAACATGTTCTTTCGTATTTTCCTTGGTCTATTAAGCTACGCTGTGGTCGAAATCGCTCCGTCGCTCAGACAGGAGTCACCTGAGGTAGAGGATGCGCGCTATCAGACCGTACAGCACGATGGCGAGGAGAAGAGGGACGACGTAGAAAATGGCAAAGTCAATGAGGTAGATGGGCAGGTAGAGCTCCCGCTTCACCTTGTAGCCGCACTGCACGTGTCCGTCCTGGTTCACCTGACAGACACGGAAACAAACAACAATTTAAGAAAAAAAAAAAAAAAACGATACAAGAAGTGGCGGTTCAAGGCTCTTGAAAGTGACAGGAATTGAATGATGCAGCTTTTAGAGGTATTTAAACCTTTTTTTTTTTTCAACCTTTTTTTTTTGGCGGTCCTGACTCTCCTGACTCGTACACTCAAATGTCAGTACCTTATATGAGCGAGTACTACAAGCGCATTGCAATACAGTGAAGTGAAATTAGTGCAGTTGAACTGACATTCTATCTTGGATTCTTTAAAGTGAATGATGTGCTACATGCCAAGACTGTCTACATCAGGGTGGGAAAACTACGGCCCGCGGGCCACATCCGGCCCGTTGGTCTTATAAATCCGGCCTGCCAAAGATCGATACAGAATTCATACTTGATGTGAATGATTGAATGATCGGATCAATGAATGGGGGGGATTATTTCATTTTTGGAGCTACTTGAGAATTTTCCTGCGCTGAATGACACAGATTGGCTTTGTGATTTATCCTTTACTGTGGACGAACTGACACACATGAATGAACTGGACATGAAGCTGAGAGGGAAAAACTGGTTTGTGCATGAAATGCAAGCAAACGTCAGAGCCTTCAAAACCAAGCTGGTTTTATTTTCAAAGCAAATGTCAAAGTATGATATGTACTGTTAATGGTTGCTTTTTTTAAAAAAAAAAAATTTTTTTTTATATGTATCATATCTTGTGCTGATCCGGCCTGTCTGTCAAATTTTAAAAGTCAATGCGGCCCCCTGAGCCAAAAAGTTTGCCCACCCCTGATCTACATGCAGGCTTCTGTAAATGTACCAGGAGCTATCTGGAAGAATTATGTGGATACAAGCCACACTTTGCCTTACAATGACATTTAAAATGTCAGAACTCATTTGTTTTCACTGAATGTTTGTGAAAGATTTGTCGGTATCAGTATCAGAAAATGCCATTGTGCTAAAAAAGCATAGCATGCCACTTATATTGTACCAGCGCACAAGAGTAACTTCATGTCTTCTCATTTGTCTCATTTTCCAGGACGCCTCTCATAATTTCTACTTCTTGTTCTCTTTTCGGCTTTTCCCTTCAGGGGTCGCCTCAGCGAACCAACCTTCTCCATCTAACCTGATTCTCTGTATCCTCCTCTCTCCCACCAACTACTTTCTTATTCTCTCTCACTTCGACCATAAATCTTCTCCTTGGTCTTCCTATAGACCTCCTGTCTGGCTGTTCCAATTCCTGCATCTGTCTACCAATATTTTCACTATCCCTCCTCTGTTCATGATCCAACCATCTCAATCTGGCTTCTCTGAACTTCTCTCCAAAACATGTACAGGACTGCCTCAGAAAATTAGAATATTGTGATAAATTTCTTTATCTTCTGTAATACGATTACAAAAACAAAAATATCATACAATCGGGATTCATTACAAATCAACTGAAATATTGGAAGCCTTTTATTATTTTAATATTGCTGACTATGGCTTACATCTTAAGAAAACTCAGAAATGCTATCTCAAAATATTAGAATATCATGAAAAAGTAATTTTTTGTTTTTTTTTAATTGCATTACAGAAGATAAAGAACTTTATCACAATATTCTAATTTTCTGAGACGTAACATGTGCTGCTCCTCCGATAGACTCATTCCAGATCCTAACCATTCTGGTCACTCCCAAAGAAAAACCTTAGCATCTTCATCTCTGCAATCTCTTTCCAGCATCCGTCCACCAAAATAATCACTCTCCCTTGTTTCTAGGTCTGCCTTCTACAATAACTACCATATCTACCTCAGCGTAACTTGTCGTTGTTTTTTTATCTCTGTGACAAATTACTTATAATATTTTGTATTCTTGCACTGTTGATCTTAGCTATTTCAGTGCTCTGCATATGTGATCATATGGCAGTATTGACAATAAAGTTGACTTTAAGCACTACTGGTAAAGTTTGTATGAGGTTGTTTGAGATGAGATGAGATGAGAACAACTTTATTTATCCCGAAGGAAATTGTTGTGCCAGAGTTTCAAGCAAAAACATAACAATAATAGATAATAGTAGGAAGGAGGGAGAATAAGAAATACAATAAAATATAAATTGTTTGTGCCTGTCCCTGCTAATCCTCATACCTCCCTCTGTCTCAATCACTTTTAGATCTCTCTGTTGATCCCTCCCATAAAATCTTTCGCTGCGGTTGAAATCAGTAGAATCGTAAAACATGTGCAAAGCGTCCAATTAAACACATTTCCCCTGACCTTACTGTCCACCAGGAAAAACCAGAGGATGCAGTACACGCAGGTGAAGATCCAAACCACAGCGATGATCCGCTTGGCCCGGGACACCGTGCACACTGTCTGAGCCTTCATCGGGTGGCATATCGCAATGTACCTGCAAGCGGTAAGAGGAAAAAACAACGCGCAGACGAATTGTTCGTTTCAGATGATGTTGAAACGGTATATACTGAGTTTGCTAGCAGAAACTATTATTTTCCGATTTAATAACAGGCACAGCTAATTGTCCCTACATCGGGACACTGTTAAACCCTTCAGGTTTATTCTTCAAGATTGTACCAGTTTTGTCAGAGGTCAGTATTTACTTCTCTTACGATATCCGCCCGTGTTTTCGGGTCATTCCGTATCACTTTTTGCCGTATCAATGTTTTTTTTCCGTGACCCGAAGGCTGCAGCGGGCATCTGAGGTAAGTGGACGTACTACGTAACCGTTCTTTTCTGGTGGCCGCGTCCGCCGCGGATGTAGAGGTGATTCGATTGTGTCTCCAACAAAGCTGTGTGTTACGTAACCTGGGCAGTGCTCTTGTAACCTATCCTGCTAATGTTTTTTTTTTTTGAGCTATATCGCCCATTACTGGAATGAGCTGAAGGGTACATCCAGCGGAACAGCCAGCGCTAACACCCTCCCCCTTGAAATACGAAACGAACTGAAGGGGCTCCTTATTTCCACTGGGTTTGTTTTGTTGCTCGTCTTCGACGCGGCGTAAAATCCCAACGGAAACGTCTTAGTAATTTGTCCACCCAGACTTATTGATCCGAACAGTTTTCCTCCCCCTCCCTCGTGTTTCGTTCTTGCCATGCAGGATCGTTCTTCTTCTCCGATCCCCGTATTTCCGAGCTGGTGTCGGAAACTACACGGTGTTGATTTCACAGATGATCGCCGAGCTACTGAGTTTAATTTGACAGCTAAATAAAAGTGTGGAGTCAGAGCTGCAGTGCTTTTGCAACGTACCGACGAGAGTTTGCCTTTAGCTTCACCCTCACGGTGAGTTTTATCCATTCATTTATTATCTATACCACTTAACCTGGGGGGTGGAGCCTGTTCAGGAGCGCTCGCCAGTCAATATCTGGCACTATTAAAACATACAACCATTCACTCAATCATTCACTTGACCATTCATTCCTTCATTCGTGTTTTAGAGACTGATCACCCTGTTATTCAAAGGTCAACCGTCAAACGACAAACGGCGAGAACATGTAGACTCCACCCCAAAAAGGCCCCCTCTTTGGAATCCAACCAGGGACCTTGTTGCTACGAGCCAACAAGACTCCTCCGTGAATTTCCAAACAAGATTTGCCTCAGAACTGTCAGAGCTAGTAGCTGCAAAAAAAAAACAAAAAAAAAACCTCCAAACTATTTTCTGGATGGAAATGTTTCATAGTTAATTTGGCAACAGCTCTTAATCTCTACTGAATCCAAAGAAGCTGAATTAGCGGAGTGCTCACCACCGCAACGCCAATTTTTAAATCCAACTCAAAACCCAAAGGGAACAGTTTCGATTGGCGACGTGTTGGCGCTCACCTCTCCACGGTGAAGGCGGTGATGGAGCAGGAGGACACGTTGATCCCCAGGTACTGAAGGTACGTGATGCCTAAGCAGCCAGCGTGTCCGAACACCCAGGTGCCCATCAGGCTGTCGGAGATGTTGGGCAGCCCCGCTGCCACCAGCACCGTCAAGTCGGCGATAGCGAGGCTCACCAGGTAGCAGTTGGTGGGCGTCCTCATGTGGCGAGTGGTCAGGACCACGAGGACCACCATGATGTTGCCCACGATCCCCACGCCGCACACGACCAGCACCAGGAACACCGAGACCGTCTTGTACTCCAGGGATTCTGCGACGCCGGAGCTCAGAGAAATGTTAGTAGGGGTGTCCACCCTGGAGCTCGCGTTGTCAGCCATGTTTACTCGTGGCTAGTCTTCCTGTCCTCCCAGAGTTTACATAAAGGCGGTACTCATTGAAGAAGTGAAGAACTAGTGACTAGTGAACAAGGGACTCACTGGCAGAGGACGGGTAGTCTTCGAATACCAACGGGAGCATCGGACCACCGTCCCCCTTCTCTTGACCGATTTATCTTTCTGTCCATCTCCATCCGGCTCGCTCTCCTTCGCTCTGATGAAGGCAGGGTGACAAATAGGATCTTGATGGTGAATTACCTCGGACCGTCCAAATGCCTCTCAGGCACCTAATTGGTCACCTGGAATTAGAAAATTAGTTGGGTGAAATCAGGTGGAGAAGGAAATTATCTTTGAATTGACTTTGACTTTGCTGACTTCTATCAGCACACACACACACACACACACACACACACATGTCAAACATCGCACTTTCTCATCTTCTCCATCCATTTCCTCAAGGAGTATTAAGTTTTTGTTTATTGAAGCGGCTGCAAGAATTAGTGGCACGGCTGCCTTCTGCTTCTTCTGCTCCTTTGAGCTGCTCCCTTCATGGGTCGCCACAGCCAATCGCCTCCTTCTATCACCAAATCACTTCCTTCCTCTTCCACTCCATCCACAAACCTCCTTTCTGGTCTCCCCAGATCAGATCTTCACCATCCAGTCTTGACTGTAACTCCAGAACATCTAACATGTGCCTACATGCTGGTTTAAAAACATCCCAGATATTGGGATCCTTTAGCCATCATGTCTTCAGATACGCTCTCCCCAGCTACTGCTTTTCTTTGCTGGTTCGATACATGGGGATTCTGAGCTGTCCCAGGCATCCAACGATTCACCATCTCATTCGCATTTTACATAGAACCATTCACTCCTTCATTCACACATTTTACGGACGTGTCTAACCGTTCACTCATCACAGAGACATAACCACTCTCATTCTCAAGTCATAGAGACAAAAAACCATTCACCATCTCATTCATATACCATTCACTCATTCATAAATCATAAAGACACTTACAACCACTCATTCATTTGAGATATACAACCATTCGCTTCCTAATTCACATGTCGTATAGAGACATATTACCATTCACTCATTCCCAAGTCATATAGACAACCAACCACTCACCCTCTCATTCATGCATCATATAGAGACCGTTCATCATCTCATTCACATATGATATAGGACCATTCACACATTTTACAGACGTCCAACTGTTCACTCACTCACTCGTTATAGACATACAACCACTCACTCATCCACTAGTTATAGACACACAGCCATTCACTCCCTGACACATCATATAGAGACATAAAACCATTTACCTTCTCATGTATACATCATAAGAGGCATACAACCATTCACACATTCATAACTCACAAAGAGACTTACAACTAGTTAGTCATTATAGATACACAACCAGTAGCTTCCTAATCCACATGTCATATAGAGACATACAACCATTCACTCATTCAGAAGTCATTTGAGACATAAAAACCATTCCCCCTCTCATTTATACATCGTAGATACACAACCGTTCACCACAGCTAATGTTATCAGGGGACAAGTAGGAGAGTACTTGGTGTACCATCTGGGAGGAAAGTAAATGAGGACACTTGGTGATGGAATGAGATATATTCAGAGAAAGCGGTTAGCAAAGAAGAGGGACACTGAGGGGACTGGATAGAGCAGACAGGAGTCCAGGGAGATACAGTGCAAGGTAACGATAGAGACAGCAAAGGCAAAACAAACGGTGTACGATGACTTGTATGCTCAGTTGGACAGTAAGGAGGGAGAGAATGCTCTATACAGGTTGACAAAAGAGAAAGATAGAGATGGAAAGGATTTACAGCAGGTCTGGGTGATTATGGACAGAGAGGCAGCTGGTCCTGATGATACACCTGTGGAGGGATGGCAGTGTCTAGGAGAGGCAGCGGTAGAGTTTCTGGCTAGATTATTCAAGATCTTAGAGAGTGAGAAGATGCCTGAGGAATAGAGAAGAAGTCTGATGGTGCCCGTTTTTTATTAAGAATAGACAGATAGGAAGAGAAAGAGAGGAACTCTGAGGAAGTCTGGAGTAGCAGAGAAGTATGTTAGACTAGTGCAGGACATGTATGCTAGCTGTGAGACAGTGGTGAGGTGTGCTGTAGGGGTAACAGAGGAGTTCAAGAAGGAGGTGGAACTCCATCAGGGATCAGCTCTGAGCCCCTCCTTGTTTTCAGTGGTGATGAACAGGCTGACAGATGAGGTTAGACAGGAATCTCCATGAACCATGATGTTTGCAGATGACATTCTGATCTGTAGTAAGAGCAGAGAACAGGTTGAGGAAAATCTAGAGAGGTGAAGGTATGCGCTGGAAAGGAGAGGAATGAAGGTCAGTCACAGCAAGTCAGAATATATGTGTGCGAATGAGAGGAACACGGGTGGAACGGTGAGGCTACAGGGAGTAGAAGTTGGAGGATTTCAGGTGCTTGTGGTCAACAGCCCAGCAGAGAGTGTGGAAAAGAGGTGAAGAGATGGGCTCAAGCAGGTTGGAATGGGTGGAGAAAAGTGTCAGGGGTACTATGCGACAGACGACTATCGGCCAGAATGAAAGAAAAGAAAAGGTGTACAAGACAGTAATGAGACCAGCGATGCTGCATGGCCGAGAAGCAATAACAATGCTGAAAAGACAGGAGGCAGAGCTCGAGGTCAGAGAGATAAAGATGCTATGATTCTCTTTAGGAGCGACCAGGATGGATAGGATCGGGAATGTCTATCAGAGGAACAGCACATGTTAGATGTTTTGGAGAGAAGGTCAGAGAAACCAGACTGCAGACTGTACGGTTGGGTCACGTACAAAGGAGGGATAATGAATATATTAGTAGACGGAGTTCTCTGCACCTCCTGCTCTGTCTCTGCTGTTCGCTACATTAACCACATGGGTATTCTGATGTGTCCCATTAATGTGGTAAATTTAGATGCCAAACAGGGAAAAAATCAGAAACCTCACAGTTTCAGGTCATCGCGTTTTCTCAACAAATTTCGAGCTTTTCAACTAGACTCAAGGTTTATCAGCTCGGCTCGGTTGGCCTCGGGAGCCGGTTGAACGGCGTCTCGCGAAAACGTCATCATCTCCGTTCGTTCGGCAACCTGCGAGCAGAATATCAAAAGCTGTTCCGCACGTTCAAACAAACTTCCAATGCCGTCAGATGGTAGTCAAGGTTTTTCCATGGAAACACAAGTGGCTAAACATAATCGCGCACACACACACACACAAAGGTGCAACAACCTTTCCTTGCATTCCCAAAGCTCTAACAGTATGCTGCCCCCTAGTGTACACATTGCAAAATTACAACCGCAAGCACCGCAAACACACATCCTTAAAGTTTTTTTTTTTTTTTTAACTAATCGTTAACGAGGTTTTGGAGGTCAGCGAACGACGAATCGCTTGGAGTTTGTTTCGAGGTTCTGCACCTTGCCGGAAACCAATTAAGCAGAGAATCTCTCCGAGGCAACTGTTGCTCTTTTCGCTTTTGGTCTCCCACTCTGAGCCAAAGCGGATGGAGAACCTCCTGAGGGCTGCCTCCAAGAGATTGAGGTGGACATGAAATGAAAAGTAAATTAGTTTCGGTATACTTTTTAATTTTTTCAGGTGTCTTTCACTCACCATCACACAAACACACACACACACACACACACACACACATACAGTGACTCAATAGAACTGGCTCTTGCACGTTTCTGACAATCCATCAAAATGCAGTCATTGAGTAATTTCAGATGTTTTTGCTGATTTTCCTGCAGAAATCAAAGCTGATTTTTTTATGTCATATTGCTTATGTTCAGACAACGTTTTTGTCCCAAAATGCCATTTAAATGTATGTATTGCAAATTTTTGATTGTCCACCACTAAATTTTGGTAGTCCACCACTGGATTTTGGTAGTCCACCACTGGATTTTGGTAGTCCACCAATGGATTTTGGTAGTCAACCACTGGATTTTGGTAGTCCACCACTGGATTTTCATCACAATCTAATGGCAGAAAATTGACTTGAGCTGAGTTAAAATCTGGGTGTTTGAAAGTTTGGTGGATTTTGGTTAGATAACATTCATCCATTCTTTCGTTCATTATCTATCCTGTTTATTCTGCAGTCATGGTCGCAGGGATGCTGGAGCCTTTCCCAGCTGTCACTGGCCGATAGGCCGGGTTCACTGGACCGTTTACCAGTCAATCACAAGGCCACATATAGAGACATCCAACTCACCCTCTCATGCGTCATATAGAGACCCACAGCCACTCACCATCTCATTCACATATCATCATTAACCACTCATTCCCGTGTTTTACAAAGACAGCCAACCGTTCACTCATTCAGTCATCATAGAGACACAACAATTCACTCATTCAGAAGTCATAAAGAGACTTACAAACATGCACTCATTGCAGACACACAACCTAATTCACACGTCATATAGAGATACACAACCATTCACTCATTCACTGGTCACGTGCAACACAACTCCTAGCGGAATATAAGCATCAGGTGACGTCAGACGTCACAACATCCAAACCGTGTTGGTGTCCAACTGAGGACGGCAATACGATAAATGATCAGATAAAGTATTGACGTATCAATATGTTTGTCAAACACTGCGTGATGTGTTGCATCTGTCACTCGTCACGTAAGAGTGAGCAGAATAATTCTCTGGAAAACCAACATGTTTAAATGGATGAATGACCCTTGCCTGGTGTTTAAACTAAACTCCTGCATTGAATTGTGTCCCATTTCAGCATTAAATCGTTTCAATCTGCACTGAGCTTCACACTGGCCGAACAAATAAGCCCATCAACCTCCCGAATTTAAGCTCCTATTTCTATTTAGGATGATGTTTTCAGCTCGGCTTATCCTGTGACATCCAGCCATCCTATTTGGTTGTCCGTGATATTAGAAATTAGCCCAAACCATGGCAAGTGTTTAGATCCTGCCAGGGTTTCCATCCAGGTTCAGACTCTGGCAGCTGTTCTATCCTTTCGGTTTCTTTTTTTTTTTTTGCCTGGTGGCTCAGCAGGTTTCTGTTTCCCTCGAGTCTCAGTCAAATCCGGTCTGCAATTCTGCAATTTAGGCTGGGAGACGAAGATTACTGGACTAAGAACTTCATATTCAGGAGCTGTTCCTTCTGTTTCAATGTGTATGTAATGTGTGTAAAATAGACACACACACATACACACGCACATATATATGATAATATTGGATAAAATAATATCATACATAATTCTCAGTAACACATAATAATCATTATTATTATTATTATTATTATCATTATTATCATTATTATCATTATTATCATTATTATCATTATCATTATTATTATAGCAGGATGCATGCAAGATTCAATAAAATTAGTGAAAAAACAGGCTGCTCTTAATTTCATTTTCATTTTCCAATAATAGTTATAATTTTATAATGATAAAAATAACAGTACTGTTGATAACGGTAATAAATTATAATAATAAGAATCATAGCAATGAAACATTCAAGATTTAATAAAATTGGTTAAAAAAAACGAGGAAAAACCAGCATGAATCTATAGTTGGTATTTGTCCTGTTGTATTAGTTTGTGTCCTGCTATGTTTTATTTCGATTTTTTTTTCATTAATTTCAATTTGAATTTATTTGATTACAAACGACTAATACTGCAACTATTGCTACTACTACTACTACTACTACTACTGATAATAATGGGGATAATAATAATAATGATAATAAAAATGATAATGATAATAATAATAATAATAATAATGATATTCTTTCCTTTTGAAAATTAGGGCACTGCGTCTGGTTACTAGATGACAGAAAAGACCATAAAGCAATTCCAAAAAAAAAAAAAAAAAAAAAAAAAAAAACACTAAAACTTTCCCCCATGATATTCAGCAAATCGCTTTAAGAAGTGCGCGGACTCACCCGGTTCTCCACTGCCGGGTCCGGGTTCTCCCTGCAAGCCCGTGAGTGCGCGTCTGGAGCGGGCGGGCGCGTCGGCTCCCGCCGTCCCGGAGCTCCGTGCCTGCGCTCTGAGGGAAGCAGAGCCGGACTTTCAAAATACAAGCTTCTGCCTTTCACAATAAGGCACAATGAGACATTTAAACCCCGGTTGGATGGATTGAGGATGACGTGCAAGCAGACTTGTGATTATTGGTTATTGATTTTTTTTATGCAGTTTTATATTTACAGGTGTTCATATAGGCTTTTGTTTTGGTAAGGGATTAACCTACTGTTGACACTGAGGATGAATTCAACAGAAAAAACAGCAACTTTTTTGTTGCTTAAAAAAAAACAACCAAACAAATGTGATTTTCATGGATAGTTCTGCAAAAATATTGAACTTTCATTAAGTAGAAACAGCGACCAACGGTGGACATGGTCCAATGATTCCACACAAAAACAACCCCTATTTTGCAAAAAAACAGTAACCAAACAAATGAGTTTTGTAATCATAATAATAATGACAAAACATTTTCTGTAAAGCAGCTTCCTTAAAGCAGCAAACCCAAAAAGCTGCCTGCTTCTGTGTGCCATCATTGTAAATAATAATTATGGGACAGCCTCATCCATTTTGAAAAGTATTTCTCCCAAAAAGTTGAACTTTCATAAAGTAGAACCGATGACCAATGGATTTCACAAAAAACAGACACTTTTTTGCAAAAAAAAAAGAAGGAATAACCAAACACATCTGGTACATGGTTTATAACAATAATTATGATAATTATAATAATAATACAATTTCATTAAGGTGCCTTTCTTTAATTGGAAAAAGCCAAATAATGTATGCTTCTATATGCCGTCATTGTAAATAGTAATTATACGCATCGTCATTCATTTTTACAGTTATTTTACAGGTGTAAAATCGTTAAACTGACACCCACGTTTTTGGAAAAAAAAAACAAAAAAAAAACAATAGTGGTATAATAATTAAATAATAATAATAATAATAACCCTCAATATCACAAGTTTACATCCCTTCTTTTCATATCTAAACTAGACCATGTTTACTTTTTTAATGTTTTTCATCCAGAAGCGTATACAATTGTATTTGAGTGACCTAGAAATACCTCACCAAAGTAAAAACAAAAACATAACAATTTCCTTTTTGCAGTTTACTATAAGCGTAGTCTCTGTTTCCAGACGTGTATAAACAAAGTCATTCATATTTGTCTTTCTTATGTATTGACTTTTATAAACAACACCAATGGATTTTTTCTTATTGTCGCTGTTGGATTTGTTGTATTGCCGCTAACAACAGCTTAATCACCGTAAATGTTTTGAGATCATTGTGTTTGATACATAGAAGCAGAACACGGTGTCCAACATAACATATTGATTGTCTTTCTTCATTTTATAGCATTGTCTTTGGGGGATTGCAAGGATCAGATTCTGCTAAAGTGTGTGTCTGGGTTAATTTATCCTAAAACAATGAAAACAAAAAAAAACAATGTATGCGCTGTTTTACATGCACTAAAGTTTAAAATCTCCTTCTTTTGGCTTTTCCCTTCAGGGGTCGCCACGGCAAATCAACCTTCTCAATCTAACTCTTTTCTCTGTATCCTCCTCTCACATCAACTACCTTCATATCCTCTCTCACCACGTCCATAAATCTTCTCTTTGGAGGTCTTCCCTCTGGACCTCCTGCCTAGCAGCTCCAATTCCGCCATCCATCTATCAATATATTCTCTATCCCTCCTCTGTACATGACCCAACCATCGCAGTCTAACCTTCTCTCCAAAACATCTAACATGTGCTGTTCCCCTGATAGACTCATTCCTGATCCTATCCATCCTGGTCTCCCAAAGAGAACCTTAGCATC
This sequence comes from Fistularia commersonii, assembly GCF_037954325.1. NCBI lineage: Eukaryota > Metazoa > Chordata > Actinopteri > Syngnathiformes > Fistulariidae > Fistularia > Fistularia commersonii. The sequence continues at coordinate 10,664,474 of NC_141300.1, read as the reverse complement.
TTCATCTCTGCGACCTCGAGCTCTGCCTCCTGTCTTTTTGTCATTGTTATTGTTTCTTGGCCATGCAACATCGCTGGTCTCACCACTGTCTTGTACACCTTTCCTTTCATTCTGGCTGATAGTCTTCTATCTCATGGTACCCCTGACACTTTTCTCCACCCATTCCAACCTGCTTGAGCCCATCTCTTCACCTCTTTTCCACACTCTGCTGGGCTGTTGACCACAAGTACCTGAAATCCTCCAACTTCTCCACTCCCTGTAGCCTCACCGTTCCACCCGGGTTCCTCTCATTCACACACATATACTCCGCCGTGCTGCGACTGACCTCTCCTTTCCAGCACATACCTCCACCTCTCTAGATTTTCCTCTACCTGTTCCCTGCTCTCACAACAGATCACAATGTCATCTGCAAACATCATGGTTCATGGAGATTCCTGTCTAACCTCATCTGTCAGCCTGTCCATCACCACTGTGAACAAGAAGGGGCTCAGAGCTGATCCCTGATGGAGTTCCACCTCCATCTTGAACTTCTCTGTTACCCCTACAGCACACCTCACCACTGTCTCACAGCTAGCATACATGTCCTGCACCAGTCTGATATATTTCTCTGCTATTCTAGACTTCCTCAGAGTTCCTCTCTTTCTCTTCCTATCTATGTATTCTTAACTAAAATGGGCACCATCAGACTTCTTCTCTATTCCTCAGGCATCTTCTCACTCTCTAAGATCCAGTTGAATAATCTAGCCGGAAACTCTGCCGCTGCCTCTCCTAGACACTGCCATCCCTCCACAGGTGTATCATCAGGACCAGCTGCCTCTCTGTCCATAATCACCCAGACCAGCTATAAATCCTTTCCATCTCTATCTTTCTCTTTCGTCAAACTGTGTAGATAATTCTCTCCCTCCTTACTGTCCAAGCGAGCATACAAGTCATTGTGCACCGATTGTTTTGCCTTTACTGCGACTAACGTTACCTTGCACTGTATCTCCCCGGACTCCTGTCTGTTCTATCCAGTCCCCTCAGTGTCTATATTTTTCTTCAGAAAAATATGAGGATTTCTAAGGTCTTCACTTTGTTCTCCACACTTGGAGGCTCCCACTTGCTTCTGGACATTTTTCCCTGTGCCCAAGTGAAAAGTGAAAAAGGGAACAAAAGCTGTTTTTTTTTCCACGGTCATATCACTGAGTGCTTCTGCATAAGGCGCTTCTACCTTGTTTCTCGAGTAAAAACACAAGTGATTCCCTTTGGCAAAGCACTTCATTTGGTCCCGTTAAGCCTCTCATGTCTGGACTTTCACGGTAGTTACTCTCATGATCCAGGTCTTCTGTCTTCACTGGCTCAAGCATCGTCCTCTTCTACCCCGATCATTTAATCTGCTTCAAAAAACACGCAAAGAATTCTCTGTTACAAGGAAGATGGCCGTGGGAAGCTATTCCCATGACGGTTATCGATCTAAGTTGCCTGAGATTACTTCACGTTGACGCTCAGGCGGCTAAACAAGCGCTGGAGACGGATGGCAACTCGTCCCCATTTTCGTTACAACCTCGGACATCTCTTGTCCGAGAAAGATGTCAAATCGTTTTACCTTCATCATGTATAAATCTGTATCTGCGTGCACTTTATACTTCACTCCTAATAGGTGTTTCACTGTTTGGCCACAGCTTTGCCGCAGTTTTTAATCGCAGACTAATGTCGACAAAGTAGTGGCCATTTGATTTGACAACAGTTTGAAGAAACTGAGACCGAGGCTCTGATGCTGAAATCGGGGACAAAGGTGAAAACTCCCTCTAGTGACTAACTGTGTTTAGTGCAGCACAGTTTGAGGGTTTTTTTTTTCCTGTAAATCACTTTTTCAATGGGGAGAATTTTATCTATGCTTGTTTTGAATGACACAAACAGCCGACGTGTGTGGAATAAACAGTATTTGACTGTTAAGCTTGCGTCTTCTCTTTATTTAGCTGCCTTGCTTGTGTTGGAATGGTGATGGATGACATGATTGTCCACATGACACAGTGTCAGTTTCCCTACGAGGGTCTATATTTAGCCGGGGAAGGGGACAGGGTGACCATTGCTGATTCCAGCACACACACACACACACACACATACACATGCTCCTCGGGCTGTAGCTGAAAATCAGCTGGTTGATTAACACAGCGTCAATGAAACAGGAGGTGAGTTTAACATGTTATTTCCCCATTTAAGCCCCTTCTGTCTTTTTGATCCTTTTTCAAAATGTCATTTTTTGAGGACTCTTAAGCCGCTGTAGCAGCTCGACGTGGAGAGCAGCGATGCAGCCCGGGGATGTATCTTGACCATGCGTCAACCTGAGGTTCCGGTGGCCAGGTCGGGCCTGGAAAGCCCCGACCCCCTTGTGAGAGAGGCTTTCTCGATGGCCTACGATTACATAGACTATGTCACCACGGGGGGTGCGGACGGCACCATGGGCGCGGCGCCCTCGACCTGCACCGCCGCTTTGCGTCACGCCGGCGACGAGCTCCTCGGCCGCTTTCCCATCTTCTTCCGGCGCTGGCCCCGTGTGTTCCAGACCGTGACGGAGGAAACGGCCTGCCCCACCCTGCTGGGCATCCTGGACGAGCACTTCTTCCCTCCCGTCCCCGGAAGACGGCGTAGAGACCTGGCCTGGAGCGCGGTGCTGTCGGTGTACGTGCTCGCCGGACAGATGGCGCTGCACTGCAGCAGGAAGGGAATGGACGCCGTCCTGCCCAAGCTGAAGGAGTGCGTCGGGGCTTACGTGGAGACAGTCGTCTGCCCTGAGATTCGAGAGAGGGGAGGCTGGGTGAGTTCACTTCCCATTAAATCACCGCTCAAATAATAATGATAATCATAATAAGAATGCTAATAATGGTTAGCGGTGGTTAGCATTTGGCCGCACGGCACAAAGGACCCCTGTTTGATTCGACAAGGGGACTTTTCTGTGTGGAGTATGCATGTTCTCCCCGGGTTTCCTCCCACAATCCAAAAACATGCAGCAGGTTAATTGGAAAAAAATTTGTAAAATTGACATCTATCTGTATATGTGGCCCTGCGATTGAGTGGTGACTAGTCCACAGTGTATCCCGCCACTCGCCCAACAACAGCTGGGATGGGCGCCAGCATCCCGTGCAACCCTGAGTGCAGGATAAGCAGCAGATGATGGATAATAACAAGAACAACAATAATAATGATAATAATGACAATGATAATAATACAGTGCCTTTCTTAAAACTCAATGAAACTTAACAGTAGAGAACAGTGGATAAAATGCATCACAATAATGTGAAAGTATATATTGACTTTGACACTGCAATACAACTGCCTCTGAATGTAAGATAAAATGCAAAAAATTAAAAAAAACATTTAGAATGCTTCGCAAAGAAACAAATGGAAAGTAAAATTAAAATTCAATGGCACTACATGTTAATAAGCATGATATATCCATCAATAATAATGAGTTGAAATGAATCCTGAGTTTATAATATCTTCACAAATTCAAGAAAAGCTAACAGACAGTTCAGATAGTTTTATAGTTTTCCAATGTTAAAAAACATATTAAATAACAACTTCTCCCAAGTGTTTGTACATTATTATATTCTATTTTGAAATATGTATAATAAATATATGATCATAAATATTTTGAAAATCTAAAAAATAAAGCAAATAAATGATTTCATCTTTTGATATTAGACTAACGATGTTTGACATAAGTGTTTAATGTAAAATTTAAGTCTACATTTTTATGTTATTGTATTATCATCATTATTATTATTATTATCATTTAATCATATAATTATTATTGTTATTTCAGCCTAGGAAATTCTATTAGTTATAAAAGTTAAGGTGCAGTAAATGAAATCACTTTAATTTACTACAACTTAACTTTTTTCCGACTTCGTCAATAAACTTGCTGCCGTGTCATGACTTGTTGTAAGTGATATTTATAACTTTTCAGAGTGGCTTTGTGGCTCGCTTCGGGCAGAAGCAGGGCCTTGAGGAACGAGTGAAGACGGTATGCTGCTGGACGTTGTTCACGCTGACCCTCAGCATCCTCGCCTACTGCTCCTGGAAGAGGATGCTCTAGCCAACGCTGCTACCCGATGGCCACAAACACAAACTACATTTATCTGTCGGTTTTTGATGCGGTCTCTGTATCCCGGCCTCTATTCTTGTACAAATGAGGGACGGTAGATGCATACGTGATGTGAGTTGGGCTGCAAATCACCCGCCGGGAAACCGAGTGGTTTAATAAGAGCTGGTTAATCTGGTGAGATTCCTCGGGATTACGCCGGATGATATATTTGACATGATATGCTATCATTTAATTAAAGGCCTGAGACAATTACAAAACCTCAATACCTGTTTGGCCTGACTTCAAATTGATTTTTCTCCTCTTGGTGTTTGTGCTGTGTTCGTTTGTCAACGATTTCATCAATGTCTAGATTTTAATTATCTAAGACGACTGCTTTTCCTCTAATGTTTCATTTATTATCTTTTCAAGTCAGATCTTTTAGAATTTTAAAAATATTGGTCTCACTTCAATTTACTTTTAGTATCTAGTAAAAAATTCTAGTATTTTTTTAAATTTAAATGCATCTGTCGAATGTAACATTATTTGTTTTAACCCTGCATACAGGAATATGTGATGATTTTATTTAGTGATTAGTTCTATTTGAGTCTAAAATGCATTTTGTGATGTACTATATGTATGAAACAAAGGTCAAAATGAGTCCTTGCAAAAAATATCATTTTGTAATGGATTTGAAGGCCTCTAATCATTGTGTTTGTTGTTGAAACAATGTTTTTGTTTCTTAGAATTTGCACAGGATTTTATAGTTTCTCATAACATAACCGTTCGCAGTCAGACATGGAATGGGTCGATGCCATGTTTTTCACTGACCGCCTGCAAAAACTATTAAAAACAGATATAAAAACATAGCAAAGTCACTGTTGTGCATGTTAATATTTTTTGAATGTTTAGCTTTTTTAGATTTGCATTTTTTTCTAGTTATTCCACAGCTTTGATGAGTTGTGCAGGAACTGTTTTCTGTGTGGCAGGAAGTTCATCTCTGAAAATTAAAACATTAAATAACATTTAAAAATAACAAATGAAGATGCAACAACCAAAACATTATTTCAAAGTTTAGTTTTTTTAAGGGCAGCCATTCTTCTTCTTTATCGCCATTTACAGATTCCATTCTTCATCAGAGCTCAGTACTTGTGACATTACAACCCTTTTGTGACATCACATTGTCACCCTTTGTGACTCGGGTTTCCCTTCCACAGTAGCCTAACACCGATCTACCTGGTCCTGGTGCCAACACACCGATGGGTCGGGTCTTTGGCTGGTTGTCCTTGGAATAATCCTGCAGCAGGCAGGACTGGACTTGGGGCTGCTCCCAGGGACGATCGCTGACAGCCAAAATGACACCGTGTTAAAACAGTGGCATGGTGGTAGACAAGGACAGTGGGACTCCCACTGCAAATACTGTTTCATGAAATTGTCATATGATAAGGTCACAAACAGTAGGCAAATAACAAAATGGGACAATTCTGTATGTCTGACAACAGTCGTCTCCCAGAAGGTCAGCGTCATTGATAATTGATCCTCGAAGTAGCAAGACTGACTGAAATCAGACTAAATATCAGTTCACATAAGCCATGGCTTCAGACTACTTTCATTTTGCACCTCAAGCATAAATGGGATTTAAGCAACATTCATTACTCCTTGCAGGAGTATTAGGTCTTGGTTGTACAGTTGTCAGAATGTACGAAAAATGGAAAATTTTTGACATAATATGACATGTACATACTGTTAATTCATTTAGCGTTTTTTTCTGCACCAGCTGTTTTTTGCACATCTAGTTAGATACTGCACTGCATGTCTTTGCTCTTTACATGTGCAATGACAATAAAGTTGAATTGAAATCTAATGTAATGTAATCTAATCTATGACTTTTATTTTTTTTACCTTTTACCCCTTTTCACTTTTATTTTTTTGTATTTCTTTTTATTGTTTCATTTTAATCTGTATTTTGTGAATATGCATATTTCTGTATATGCATACGTCTGTCAGGTAAGACGCCTTAAATAAAATGTATTATGAATAGGATTATTATTATTAATCTCGAAAACACTTGTAACATTTTCATATCAAAATAGAGATTTTCTAGAAAAAAAAAATTGGAAATCACAATTTCAGAAACATTCAAGGATGGTGAAGTGATTTTTTTTCTCTTTAATTTATCAATACATAAGAACCCTCTGCCTTGAGTTTCTATTTTATAACAGAATCCACTGCACTGTGTGGTAATAAAGATTATATAGTTGATTTTTACTTGCACATTTTTATTGTTCTTTTGTTTGTTTGTTTTTATTAAAATGTGTGCTTTTCTCCGCGCGTATGTGTGTGTGTGCATGTGTGTAAACACACACATATTTATACATATGGATACATGCACATAGTCCGAATTTGTACGGCTCCATTATCAGGGCTCTTCCCTCACTGAACGCAAATCAGATTTGCCCCCCGCCGCTGTATCAGCTGTCAGCACGGCCTTCCATCTCACTGATCACAGATCAGTTCCCAGCCGGTTTAACCGCGGCTACCCATTCACTCGGCCGCCTTCAAGGCCGTCGCATGTTGATGACGTAAGGGAATGGCCTCCCTTGCCGTGTCGTGCGGGGTTTCTCTATTTTCTACACCGTAGCGGATGAATTCCGCCGCATTACATTCGCTGTATATTGTAATTGACGATACCGGCGTGAGAGGGCGATTTTAACGCATCGGTGCCGTCTTTTAAAGAGATCTGGGTCGGCAAGGTGAATTTTAAGCGTGTGTTTGTTCCAGACCGCCGAGTGTAGCTTACGTTGCTAGCTTACCTTCGGGGCTCAGACTCATTGTTAATTGAAAAACGGGCGATTGCATTACAGTTTCCGCTCCGTTCCAGCGCCCTTGCGGACAGATCATTACGCCTCCTTGTTAAATCGTTTATTTGTTAATAGACGTCCAGGAAGTCGTTTGCAAGCGAGTTCGGTGCGCTTGCTGTTTATCCAGCTCCCTCCGCGCTATGAAGTCACGGGCCTCGTTGTTAACTAGCGATTAGCAGCGTTAGCAGTCATTTGCGCCGGGGGTCAACTATGTTAGTGTTTACAAACTTGGATGTGTTGTCGTTTAATATACACACAAGTAGGTATATGTCGGACCCTTATGAGACGTTTGTTTCATTTTTGAATTAGATATCTATTTGGAGCCATTCGGTGGCTTGCATGCTAATGCTAAAGGGCTATAAAAAAATTGCAGCGTTACAATTAACCACCATTGAGCTAACCTGTTGTCTGTAAACATCGTCACCTAACACTGGGTGCCTTTTCAATAAATAATTTTCTCCTCACTTTTATTGGGATTGTCCAGTGAGATAAAAGATATATTATTTATATGTACATCATTTAGAAATATCGATAACCAAACAGTGCTACACATAACGCAATATGTCACAGACCATATTCAGGTTTGGGGCATTGTGAGAAATCTCATCTGGCTTATCCCCTATGCAGTTTGAAGTAGCTTGCAACAATTATCAATTTATGAATACTCCAATAATCGTACTAATCGGGTAATAGCATTTCAATGGGGGATTGCATCTGTTCAGATAGACTACCTCAAAGAAAATGTATTAAAAAATGACCTAAGTTAAACTACCAAACAGTCCAAAAGATGTTGGGCCTGATTATAATTTGATGATTTAAAAAGCTACAAATGTTTTTCAAATGCCGATTGTAACTGTTTAACTCTATTATCTTACAGACCATTCTTCTGTTTACAGTTGAATAGTCTCCAATGGATACCCCGGAAAGCCCCACCCAATCCCCTCAGTCTCCGGAGGAAGAGAAGGGGCTTTCTGACAGTGAACTCCTGGATTCTGCCGATGAAGATGACGACAGGGTCATCTCGGACAGCGAAATTATCCACGAAGATGAGAACGGCGAGCTGGCCGATGAGGATGATGAGGATGAGGCGGCGGATGGCAGAGTAAGAGGTTTTGGATTAGATGAGGAGTTGGAAGATGAAGACGAGGTGGTGCCCGACTTTGTCTCCGAGCCCGATGACGACGAGCCGGTTGGAGACGCGGGAGGGATGGGACCGGAGGACGAGGCCATCGTACTGATGGATGGGGATGATGAGGGTCCACATGGGGGCCAGATGGACGGAGAGGATCCCATCATTGATACGCCACTATCTCCAGACTTGGAGCCAGATCAGGGAAGGAGCTTCATCACGGAGGAGGATGGAGACGATGTGGAAGGGGGAGATGGTGACTACAGAAGAGATGCTCTTCAAAACCCTGCTTTAGAGTCAGCTGAGGAGGAGGAAGAGGAAGACAAGAGCAAGACTGAAGAGGAGGATGAAAGAATGAGGGCCGAGGCGAGGAGGAGAGCCGTCGTGGTGAGAGAGATGAAGGACGACTCCGCGTCTGTCTCAAGGGAGCTGGATGAGCACGAGTTGGATTATGACGAGGAGGTGCCAGAGGAGCCAAGCATTCCTACCCATGAAGACGAGGACGATGACGAAGACGTGAAAGCCGAGGAAGAGGACAGCGAAGAGAAGTCCCTCAAAAAGAAGGAGAAGAAGCCGATCCTCCCGCCATCTCCCAAAGACGGCGAACCTCGGAAGAATGACGACCCCAACAAGGGACCCGAGCGGGTGCGCAGAGACTCCTTCAGAGACAAGAAGAAGGAAGAGGATGATGGAGAGATAGATGAAGGGGAGATTGATGTAAGTCTATTTTCATTTCCTAGGGGTTATATGGGGATGGACAACACATTTGAAATATCAAAATTACAGTGATTTGATTAGCGTAATAGTTGATACATGATTTGTGCGACTGAGTTGCCCAGCCATTCAGTTCATATTTATTTGTGAATGGCAAGGCTTACTTTTCCCAGTAAAAATCTTTGTGGTTGCTCAGTGTAAATGATTGCATTATGATATTTTTTGTGTGTTTGCATATTATCTCTGCCCCCCATAAGTATTGGCTGCAGGATATAGGCTTTGTATTCTGTAAATTGGACTCTTTCTAATGGGCTGTAATGTATTTTCTGTGTCCACATTGAGATCTAGAAACCAGGACATGCAGTGTAAAACTCGTGCACATCTACCAATACAACAAAGAGCAGGGCTCGGTAAAACACAAGCTGGATGCTAGTGGTCCCTCATGCTGTTTTGTTGTGCCTTTGCACTTTTGCACTTTTGCTGTTTTTTTTTTACTGCAAAATTACTAAACATTTGTAAACATTGCTGCTATAGATCCCTGCACAGTCACCTTACTAGGATTTTGATCACATCGCATAGTGTGTGCCTCAACATTATTCTGATAGATGTAGCATATTAGTACATGATGAACATGGGGTCGTAGTTTTGTTATGTTGACAAGCAAATCTCGTATTTTAACTTTATCATTTTGTTGTTTAGTTAGCACTAAACACAAATTAAATAACCTCCTGAAATGTCATCATTTACTTACACAGCATATGTAACATAACAGTTTAAGATATCAGAAATCATCACATTGTGAACTAAAATTAAAGCTCCAGCCTCTTGAATTTTGTGAACCCAGTAGCTGGAACAGGTATATATTCTTTAGCATGTTCATTTGGATGATGGATGATTGATGTAGCTAAATATAAATTATGTTATGCACAGAGTCAGATCTTCGCATGTGTGAAAAAGCAGGAAGTTGCACTGGGCAAAAATATGTAAATGCTGATACATCCATCCCCCAACTGACTTATGCACTCTTATATAAGGAAAGACAGAATAAAGAGAACTCAAATCCGGGAACACTATTAGAATCAAAATCATTATGATAGGAAGTAAGCTAGAAAAGAAATAATGATATTATTTTGGTACATCCCCCAAACCTGCCTGGACTGGAACATAGTTTTTGTTTGTCTAGTGTTGTCCTTTTAACCTGCAGTTTTGAGTATATTAAATAGTAATGGCTGTATTTTTTATTTTTATTTTTTTCCTCTATTTTATGCATTTGTTGTATTTGGTTGGGGATTCTTTTCATTATTCATTTAGTGGTCTTCATCTCCTACTTTGCAGGCAGCTATCGTTGCTCTCTCCAGAGCAGGGGTGCCAAACTCAAGGCCCTTGGGCCAGATCAGGCCAACAAGCAGGTTTAATCCAGCTTGCCACACCAAAAGATACCAGGTTTTAGGGGGGATTTGAACAGTGGGTACAATAACAGTAGTTAATATGTCATGATTTTACCCATCCGATCCACTTGAGAATAGATTTTCCTCCATGTGGCCCCTGAGCTAAAAAGAGTCTTGACATCCCTGCTCTAGAGCCTGGAAGGTAGACTCATATTGTCACTCATATTGTTTTGTACCTGGCATTGCTGTTTTATCTTGTGCTTCTACAGTCAGTATTGTCAGATATTGGCAATGAAATGCGTAATGAATGCGTAGGATGCTCGCAGCCACCCCTTTAACCAGTAATTTTACCATTATAAAAGACTAGCTTGCATAGTGATGTTTAATTTTCTCGTGTTTTAACAGGATGATGACCTAGAGGAAGGGGAAGTCAAAGATCCCTCCGACAGGAAAATCAGGCCACGTCCTATCTGCAGGTTTTTCATCAAAGGTAGGTTCTGGGCAAATCCTGTACTAATGTGCAGTCCATAGCCTCAATGCTATCCGCGGCCTCTGTTTTATAATACGGCAGCATCGAAACTAGGCCCCGTTTCACTCGCTCAGAGAGAACTGAAAGAAAAAAAATCACAATTTGCAAAATGGATTTTCTATGCTGAGGGTGAGTAAGGTGACGTGCAACAACCGTAATTTTTGGATTATCGAGCGGACCATAATACAAGCCGGACCCCCTAAATACGGGGAAAAAAAGTACATATACATGCCGCACTTGACTATAAGCCACAAGTGTCCATTTGCAACGAGATATTTATACAGAAATTTTTTTAACTTCAAATTAAATATATGCAGTTTTTTTTTTTTCCACAAACAGTGCCTGTAACATGGCCAGTTAAAAAATTCAAAATACAGTAGCCTACCAGGAAAATTCATTGATCTCTATCCTCATCTTATTCCTGCACATAAAAACCACTGACGCAGTCTTTTTCATTGTTGGAACTGGACAGCCTCAGAATTCCTCAGTCACACACTTCCTTGGTCTCTTTTTGTCATCACTCTCACTTTCACTTGTGTAAACCACATGCGTATGTTTTGCAATGCCTGTGTAATTTTTTCCCGATGTGACGAGGCTAAATATTTTGCCGGCACGAGGCCCGGAAAAACCCAAAAATTAGCCGTATAATTGTTTAAGACGCAGTGTTCAAACCATGTTGAAAAAGTTGAGGCTAACAGTCCGGAAATATAATATATATCCTTGAACTGATTCCAATCATTATATACTAAAATGTCTAATTGTCTACCGTAATTCTGGATGCACCTGAATATAAGCCGCACCCACTAAACTTGAAAAACCAAAAAATATAATTTGTGCAGTAATTGATTTTTTTTTTCCTGACTGTAACACAGTGTGTTACAGTTGTGTTAACAGTCAGTTAACACAGCCTGTAACACAACTGTTTTAAATCATCATCATTGTTTACACTGCTGTGTTCAGAGCGTGTCAAAAAAATAGCAGCTCATATTCCAGAAATTACGGTATATCGTTATTATAACAGTACTTTGAATGCTTATTATGAAGTCATCGGAAAATCCAGATTATTATTAATAAAAAGGTAAACATGTTAAACAAACTGATCTTCAATTAGATGACAGCCCGTTTAAGGGCAATCGTAATTCTAATTTCTGGTATTCGCATATTTTCAAGGCCAGTATTTATTTTCAATGTAGCTGTATTGCCGTGACCAGACGCCTCTTTCTACTCCAAATGAGCTTTTTCTTTTTTTTTCCCCTGAAACATTAGGTGTTGGTTGTGTTGCTGTATAACTTGAAAAGAATCCTTCCGTTTTGATACTGAAGCCGAGTGTTTTTTTTTTTTTTGTTTGTTTTTTAACATTTATTAGAACATGTTCCTTAACAGAGTCATACACATTCTTACAAAACCTCATAACAAGATATACATTATACAATAATCTTTATAGGTCACTTATTTCCTCAATAGCTAGCCGAGTGTTTTTAATTCAACCCACACTAATGATTTGATGACATGCTCACAGGCCTTTTCAGTATATATTGTATGATTTTGCCATGAGATTCTCTACACCAGAGGGAGTCATTGTACTTCATGTTGCCTGAAGTGGCGCCCTCTGCACAGCATCTCCCTCACCGTGCTCAGTGTGCAAATATCGGTACCTCAGCTCTCTCTCCTGAACTTCCTCAGAATGTTAGCCATCCATATTTCACTATTAACTATTATCATCAGTTAAACCCACCAAAGTATTCAGTAAATCATCTTCTTTTTTTTTAATCAACTGAAATGATCTGAGATGTGAATATAGCAAATCTTTAAATCTGCCGTACCTCAGACTCTGGCATAACAAAAAGGTTCCAATGGCTGAAGTAAAGACATAATATTTTGCCTTTCCAAACACCACTTTGGTATTCTAAGTTCAGAGCAAGTGAACTGGTCTTTTTGTGTGGGGAAAAAGATGACCACTTTTCACAGGTCTGGGGCGAATCCCACATCCTTGTGGGATGATAAGTGTTTTGGCTGTTCCCTGATTCACAGTAAACCCCATGTTTTGCTGACGAAAGCTTAGAGGCAGGACTTTGGTGCTCGCAACTTGACACTGAACACGACCTGCATTTCACTCCTGACTGTGAAATGCAGTCAGTGAGCCAGTGTGGATATTTAACAATCCAATGTCTTCAGCTGACACCCAAATGAATGCTCTAAATTTAATTACATTGCTGTAATTATTGACATTTGCACTTCAGTCACAATTGCTAAAAAAAAATGGACTCCAAATAAAACCAATTGGCTTATTATGACTCAGAATAGCAGTGTATGGATGTCAAATATTCAAACACACATGGATATAAGCAGGAAAGCTACTGTCAACATGCAGCCAGTCCCTTTAACTTGGGCTGTTCCAAATATCTGCCGGCTGCTTCCTGGCGCCGATGTCGCGTAGAGCTCAACCTGGCAGCTTGTAATCGTGAGGCCGTTGTTTTTGCTTGGCAGCTCTTGAGCTGAGTCTAAAGTTGTGCACCCATCTTTTTCCGTAGGAAACTGCACGTGGGGTATGAACTGTAGGTTCATCCATCCTGGCGTGAATGATAAAGGAAACTATTCCCTCATCAGTAAGCCTGACCTCTTCTCACCCAATGGAGCACCTCCCGGAGGACCACCCCCGCTCTTACCCAACAATCCCTGGGTACGTCGCTCACATAACCTATGTAGGGGTTTGGATTTGTGTAGACTGAGAATTTGATTTTCTTCAGCAGAGGGTAAACATATGGGCTCTTACAAACATATTTGTTGTGTTTTTAAATAGTTGCATGTTAGCCAAGCGTCGCACCTACACTTAAGTTTGCCCTACCTCCCCTCAGTGACTATGTGTAAGGAGATCCAGGTTTGTATTTTTTATTATTTGTTTTTCTCCTGTCTGGATTTCAGGCTGGACCCACAGTGGAGGAGCTTCCTCCACCACCTCCTCCTGTGGAGCCTCCTGTGGAGAGCGCATGGGAGAGAGGGCTACGGCATGCCAAAGAGGTAAACGCCGCTACCGTCCCTTTCTACGGGTTTGTCCCATCCACGTCTTTGAGTCAACAGCTTGCACTCCCTCCTTTGCCTCGCAGGTGCTGAAGAAGGCCACCATCCGCAAAGAGCAGGAGCCGGATTTCGAGGAGAAGCGTTTCAACGTGACCATCGGGGAGGACGAGCGCGAGTTCGACAAGGAGAACGAATTCTTCCGAGAACGGAGCTACCGCATCATTCGCGAGTACGGCCGGCCGACAACGAAAAAATACGCGTGACGGCACCAGAAACGTAGTCAATTTCTGCCGCAGCAGACAAGTCGGGGCCAAATGGAGACTTTCTCCCTGTCAAATACAAAGCTTCATTCTTCATCCTTCAGCTGAATGTAATGAGAACACTGTGTCGGGTTATTCCCATTAAACCAAATAATTCCAACATATGTACATTTACAATTTAAGCATTGCACGTAATGTAACTTTTAACTATTCCAGCCAGTCCATAATACCCACACGGGATGTTTGCTTTGTCCCAGTGAGTGAAACAAACAGATTAGTGAAACAGATTTTCACTAAGCTCATTTTGTTTGTTCTTGCAGTGAAATGGAGTTCAGAGATCCAGTCTATGGGTGAGTGGGGAATTTACATGACCTTGTTGTTTTGCAAAGCATTGATGATTGATGAAAGTGTAACGGCATCATAAGTCCCCTTATGATAACTACAGGAGATGCGCAGATAAGGTGCTTCCCCCTCTCACACTTCCTGAAAGAATCAAAATTGAAAGTTAACAGTTGGGTTTTCATGATCTGTCTAAAGCAAGGATTGGCAATCACTGTGGCTTTTGAAAATAAATTAGTGTAAATTTTGTTTTTATTTTTTTTAATTAATGCAATTCCCAACTTGAAAATTACAGTGATTTTATAACATTAAAATAACGTGTGTTTAGCAACACTGTAAGCTGAGGTTTGGGGGAGCAAAAATCGCAATAACCGGTTAAACAAATATGTTAGATTGGCTATTTTATTCACAAATATATATTTCATTATGTATATTTTGCACCTCAGTACAGGCAAAAATAAATGACGGCATGCGGAAGCAGGCGGCATTTTGGGTAATGCCGGGATAATTGAATTGGGGATAATTGAAGTTGCTTTTCTTTTCTCAATATGATGGGGGCTCAAATAGACATTTGCCATTTGATTCAAAAGTGACTTTCAGCATTGTTTTTTTTCTTCCTTTTGGGAGTTTTATAATGTTTTTGTTGAATGTAGAAATGTTAGTTTTCTCAGTTGCCGTTTAGTTATTACCTAACTGCAGCACACTATTGTTTCCTTTTTTTAATACGTAACATAAAGAGAAAGAAAAATGACAAACAGTGTTAAACTCATTTTCATATCGTCAAAGGGGTTTTGTGGCTCTTGATGTTTTCTGCGCGTTTTCGGCGCGAGGGCTCTTTGATCGTCCATGGTCGCCGACCCCTGGTCCAATGCGTGTCTGTCCACCAGCTGAAAAGTTACACACCTTTTTTTTTTAAACGTTCCATTAAACACTGTTGCGCCGATGTCAGGTCTTGAAGTGCGTTTAGCATGTCAGCGCGTTACCTCCTTAGGGAGGGACAGTTCAGAGATCCCTGGCCGACGGCCAATCGAGCGACACGGTGTCACAACGGCGGTGAAAAGGTTGCGTCAGAGGTGTTTTGGGCCAAGTACGATTGCACAAGACCGACAGTGCAGCGCAGAAAATTCCAGACCTTTGTGTATACAGCATGTGCTCATGCTTGAGGAAACAGGTTGCTCGGCGGCGAACTTTCCTTTTTAGGAACATTGAAACATATGTAAACGATTATTGAAAAACGTCAACGGGAGCACGTTAAAGGCGACTATTATGAGGGTGAATGAAAGGTATCCTGGCATTGAGCTAGTGTCATATATTTCTACGTTGTGTAAATGAGGAGAGCACATAAGCCATTACGCGTGCACGCCCACGCAAGCATGCATGTGCGCAAGGGCATCTGAATTCCAATCTATTCTGCAATCAGGTTAATGTGAGCGTGTTTTTATCACGTCAAGGATTGAGCGTAGCGACTTCTCCCTATTCTCATTCCGCTCAATGGTCGCACCACGCCAGCGCTATGTCATGCTATGTTGCGCTATGTTACTCCGAGCAGTTGAATCGCATCTCATCAGCTGAACAAGGCCTCGTGAGACGGATGAAAAGATGTGTTTGCCCATCTGCTCTGCAACCGGTCCGAAGGCGATAAAGGGACGCTAATAAGTCATCGCAGAAAATTTGCTTCCTTCCACAGCGACCCGTATGCCGACCCGTACTATGACTATGAGATGGAAACGCTGTGGCGTGGTGGCCAGTATGAAAACTTCAGAGTTCAGTACACAGAAGCTCCTCTTCCTTACCACTATAGTGTGAGTATCCTGCACGGGAAAACACATATAGATATCATTGTAATTCTTTATCAACTGGAATTTTTGCAATAATAGCACGCCTTATGTCACAGATTGAAATGGACATTTGGCTTGTGCATACAGCAGGCTTTGTAGGGGTTGGAGTTATGGTTTTATTGTCAAATGTGATTTTGTTTATTAGTGCGATACCGTCTCAGTGTCAGACGTGGCGCCACATATTCGCCTCACTTTTTCCTCGGTCTATTTCCATTGATCCATTGCAGCAGGAGCGGGAGCGGGAGCGGGACCCCCGGGAGCGGCACCGGGACCGAGAGCGCGAGCGGGACCACCGCGAGAGGGAGCGGCGGCAAAGGGAGCGCGAGCGGGAACGGGAGCGCGAGCGGGAGAAGGAGAGGATGCGGCGGAAAGAGGAGTGGGAGAGGGACCGGATGAAGCGGGATGAGAAGGAGCGGCCGAGGATGCGTCCGCCCCGTGATGCCAGGCTGAAGAAAGAGGAGGAGAAACACAAACCGCACTCGCCCCTGACCCTGCCGCCAAAGTAAGTGGGTCTCCAGCGAACGCGAAGCGAAACCCTACAGAACGGGGAAAGTTTCTTTCCAGAGCTCCCGACAGTCTCCGCCCTTTTGTTTCTCGTAAGTTTCCCATATACCATTATTTGTCTTCTCTCAGACGAATATTCCCTGGCCGCACAACCTTTGCGTTTTACAAAGGAGGTTAATAAATCAGTGCAGTCCTGTTTGGCATTGAGACAATAACAGGAGCAAAATGAAATGACTTCATCACAGTCTAAACCGCAATGTTTTTTTTTTTCCTCTCCTCCATGCTGTTTCAACTGTCTTAAACATGAGTTTTCAGAAAATCCGTAGTCAAGCTGGGTCTGCTACACACCCAATATCTACTCATTTGGCTGTTATTTATTATTATTAAATCGTAACGTGATTTTTGAATTTTATTCTGTCACTGAGATTAATACATCACAGTCTTTCAAATATCACGTAATAAATTCAAATACAGTAGCCCCATGTGATGCGCACCTCGACTTTTTAACACCCATGGAGCCCATGGCGTTCTGCAAACATCATTTTGAATTTTCCCCTCGTGTTTTTTGTCCATGCCTTTTATATGCCTTCCTTAAAAAAGTGCTATAAATAGCAGCGAATGGGATTAGGAGTTAAAAATAGCACACTCCTTGTGTGCTATTTTTAAAAATAGCACACTCCTTGTGTGCTATTTTTAGCCTCCCTGTCGGTATTGCATCACACCTACGCACGCACGCATGCACGCACACCTCATGTCATCACTGCCCTTTGATTGCAAGTTTCAGTCCGTAAGCGAAGTGATAAGACTCATTCAAGTGTATATTGAAATTTTCTGATGCTTTTTGTTGTTCTTTTTTTCAATGGGAATAGCCAGTCCGAAGTTTTTAAAAGCAGGATCTTTTTTCGTTTTGCCCCTTTTGCAAGAAAATAGAAGGAACATCTTTATTTGTCTCAGTTCTGCATTCTCTATTTTCATTTATTATCCAAAAAAAATCAAATTTTAAAGTAAGGGAAAAAAATGTTTTCCCCCATTTCCTTTTTGTCCCATTTCCGTCACGATACCTTAGATGAAATGACCATTTTTTTAAAGAAGCTCAGGTTGCAAGATTTTTCAAGGGGGTTTTGAAATTGGAACAAATACATAAAAACGACATTTTGATTTTGCTTCCCAAGCTGAACCCTTTGTGCGTGTCTGTCTATCTTTGTGAGGAAAATATTGCGTAAATGTAGCAGGAGTGCAGGTCTCACAGAACGGAAAAAGCAAGTTGTCATGAAGGTCCAACCAATGAGATCCATTGTAATTTTCTATGTTTTTTTTTTTTTTTGGACGAAGCTGAAGCATCTCCATACTGCTGTAGAAGAAGGACACTTCCCATTCAATGTTCATTTTATTTTCATTTTCATTTTTTGTTTTCCCATGACTGCCGGAACACGACTGGAGCTGCTGCATCAGCAGTGCTCATTACGCTTCTTCAGTAGTGGTTTTGCATCACTCTGCACCAGTACTGAGTGAAACATCCAAAGTCAATATCAAATTGTAACCCTCTCATTTGTCCTCCCCAGCCTCGCTCTATCCAGCTTTGACTTTTCTGCCTTAATCTTTCCAGCAGACCAATGGAGCCCCCCTCAAAGAAAGAAATTGTTCCCGTCATGAGGCGGCCAGATGAGTGGAAGGACCCGTGGCGGCGGTCCAAATCTCCCCGAAGACGACCTGGCCTCGGCTCCCCGCCCCGTGGCCGCCGGCGACACCGACCCTCGGGCTCCTCCGTCTCCCTGTCGAACTCTTCCAGGTAGAAATCCCTCAGGTTGTCCTCGGTCGGAGTACCGGAGTGTCTGACAAAATATCCGTCGCAGCACAATTGTTAGCAAGCGGCGAACTTCAAGAAAGAACAGATTTCATTTGATCGACAGCCCCGATTTCGTGGAGGATGCCCGCGAATGACCGCGTCCACGAGGTCTTTTCGTTTTCCCCCGATGCTAATTTTCGGCAAACGCAAATGCCGTGCTTGTTTGGCAGGTCTTCATCTCACTCTTCGTCATACACCGGCTCTGGGTCGTCTCGCTCCCGCAGCCGCTCCTCTTCATTCAGTTCCTACTCGAGCCACTCCTCCCATCGCAGCTCCTTCAGCGGCAGCCGCTCCAGGTGTGTATCCGTGCAAACCGTGCGCTCCGCAGAGTGTAGCATTTGCCAGGACCTGACATGCTGACAGCCCTTTTTATTCTCATCCCACCTTCTTGGCATTACGTACAGAAATTAACTAATTTGACTCACTTTAATAAAATAGCTTCAATCCATGCAACTTTTTTTTTTTTTTTTTTGCGTGTTTGATGACTGCATTTGCCGATTCATAGGTCTCGATCATTTTCCACGTCTCCCTCACGAAGTCCCACAGCTCCGAGGAACGCGAAGAACAAACCCGACCTTCCCCCTCTGCCAGCCAAAGGGTGAGTTCGCGTTCACGTCAGTCGAAATCCCTAACGTCCCGTCTGCACGGTGGAAAAAGCAAGATATGCCTTTTTCCTTCGGAAGCGTGCTGCTGAAGCCGGGCGCCATGCCCCCGCCACGGAGGGACAAGCCCCCCATGAAGAAAGCTCCCAGTCCGCCTCCACCCAGCGGTCCGCAAGGGAGGCCCCCCAAACTGCTGCCGGAAGCGGGGAAGCTTCCCCCCAACCCTCGGGACGCCGGATGTGCCGGCGGAGGCGGCGCAGGGAGGCCCCTTCCACCGCGGGAACCCGGAAAGCCTCCCAATCCAAGAGAAGGACGGCGGAAGGAACGCCAGCAGCATCCCCCGCGGCGGTACGTTTCCCGGCCCTGTATACTTATCGGGTTTTCCGTGACACATTAATTCGCTGCCGCAGCAGGAAATTAGATGAACAGGATTAAGGGCTTCGACCTGGAAAAGGAAGTAACTATCTATTTTCTGTGATCCAAATTCTCTTCTCTGATCCTGCGCGACCAGTTTCCAGACACAACATTTGAGCATATTTCTTTTTGCATGAGATGATTACCTAATCAATTAAATGAACCAAGGTAGTTTCTGTTGGCAGCCTCCCACCAGGCATAGTTTCAGGGCAGAGATTAAAATTAAGTTGCTAAAATTGAAGTAATTTTGCCTTCTAAAAAAAAACAACAGAAAAAAATTGCCTCGTGGACTGGAATCAGGATGCAACCGCTTTCAACCGCTCTCATTCTCCTGCATGGCAAGGCCTTCGTTAAAATCCACTTTGGTTAGTTGAGGGACGGCGTTCTTTCATAAAAATGTCTAAATAACTGTCAGACCAAACTAATCAAGACAGGATATTTGTATTTTCACATGGGTTGTGATGCTTAAAAAACAAATTCAGGAAAGGGCTGAATCATCCCATCCGTCTGTCTGGGGCAGTTTGTGGATTTTTTTTATTTTTTAGCAGGGCTGGGAGAACGGTGCTGTTGCAGTATTGAACCCCCGATATGTGTGTGTGCATGTGAATGTGTGTGTGTGTGTGGGGGGGGGCATTCTAGTTACTGAGTTGTCAAAAAAAATATGCAGAATAGAATTGCACCCAAGTAGGGCTCCACCTTTTTCTACAATAAGTCATAGACTCTTGGCCTCATCTTATCACAGCTGGGATGTCATTGGATTTACTGATCAGTGAAACAATATAGGTTATGAACTTTGTTTGAGCAAAGGAAATCCTTTCAGAAACTCAACACAACAGAGATTTTTAATTAGAGGTCACCATGTGTAAATGCAATTACGCAGCTCACAATGATACGTGTTTTGACCAGGGACTGAACCTCGGTCCATGTCTGTTTTGACCTGATGAAAGCATCAGGAGACGCAGTAGTCCAAGGAGGCCAACGATACACATTTTCCCTTTGGCAGTTTGAGTTCAGATTAAAGAATTTTAGCAAAAGAATTAGACTAAAATTACATCACATGATGCAAATAAAGTCCCATTTTGACAGTCTATTGCAAACACTTCAATAAATCCGCTATATTTCACTTCACAAACGTCTTAACCCTTGTGTTGTCTTGCGGGTCAAAAGTGACTCACTAGCATGTTTAGCTGTAGAAAAAACACCTTAACCTATTTTTTCCAACTTGAAATTTTATGGCTTTTCCTAAAGAGACCTCATAATTAGAAAAAGTGATACTTGGTTTTTGTTTATGTTTCCATGTGGGCTGTACACCACAAGGGTACAGAGATTTTCTTATGGGTCATTTTTGACCCGCAGGACAAGGGGAGTAAACACAATGTTAAGATCGCACGAGGATTAACAGCCACAGTCTTTACAGATGTAACCATTATCATCACAACATAAATATATTCAAAATTTTTGTTTTAGATTGTCTTTACATGTTTAAGTTTGTATATACAGACTTTGGTCTGGTTGGTTTAACTAAAATGGTGTGGAATTTTAGATGAGATTTAAAGAAATGGTAAACAATGGAAACCGTTGTTTCTTGGTTCTCACAGTGAGTCAAAGTTGCGTTCAAATGCATTGGACGTCCGAGTGTCCTCGAAATCCCGGGGTAGAGACAGGAGCCGTTGTTGGTTGAAGCACAACTAAATTTGTTTAAAAAAATAAATGATGGAAAAGCAAAAAGACAGGTAGGAAAGACAAAAGGCAAAGGGATATCACAATATAGTAGCCGTCCCACTATGGAGGACATATTAGTGTCTCAATCAGTCCATTCTCTTACCCTGCCACTATTTCCGGTCCAGTATTTACAAAATAGCGTTTGCGTCACCTCCACAACAGGTAAACCGCATTTCAATCAAATCTGACCAAATTGAGACGTTGTTAGAAGTCAAGTTAGAAACGATACTGGGTGCAGCAGTTGGGAAATTGATCAGCCCACAGACCCCTAGAGATGCTTATCACATGAATAGTTTTTATTGTGCCATCGCAACCTGAAAGTACGCGCAAGGGAGTCCTCACCTTGTCATGACACCGCGAAAAAGGAAAGAATGATTCGCCGCCCACATTTTGTTTGACGGAGGCAATTTCCTCAAAGAAAGCGAGTCAGCAGTACGTGACGGTCTCGAAGCTGTTCTTCCTCCATGCCGTGTTTGGGGAAGACGGCTGGTGTGTGGGCTAAAATAGAAAGGAAACCCAGCTTGGGTTTCAGTCACTGTGAAGGCGTGGATTGTGGGTCATCCAGGGAAACCAGTTCCAACATGTGTTTATTTGGCAGTAGCATTCCTCAAGTACTTACAATTATCCATACATCAAGTGCAAAACTCCATAGCCTGAATTATTAACTTTTTCCCTTTTTTTTTTTTTGGCAACTGCGGGTGCTTAATAACTGCATGTGTATCAAGCGTCGTTTTTTTAACCTGGCAGATGAAATCACCAGATGCACATAAAAAAATGTGCCTCGAAACTGGGAAAAAAAAGAAAAAGTAAATGCAAAGACACGGACATTTGTGAAATGCACTGTTTGTTTGCTAACTATTATGAAACGAATGGAAACCGGTGCACGTGAGGAGTGTCGTTTGGAAACACAAAATCCACCGAGTTACGAATATCATTGTCGCTGGTAACTACAATCATTTTCAGGATCTGTTCAAAAGGCCATTGACTGAGTTAGCAAAGAATAGGTTATATCAAAATATGACACCATATACCATCTACCATATTGACAGGATATTTTGTTATCATGACGTTGGACGTCCTTCTGTGCGCCATTTGTCGGTTCTGAATAAGCGCCTTGATTTTCAGTGAGGAACTAATGGGTCAAAAAAAAAGCTTTGGTAAGTTAGGAAGCGTGTCAGCTCTCTCCCAGCTCCATAAGATAATCATTACCCAAAAACTCAAATCATTTGTAAGGTGTAACCCTCAGGAGCCAATAATCATAAAGTTGCGAGAGAAATTCCTGAGAGCAATGATTGAAAGAATGGATTCTAGGAGTGTTTGGCCCGAGTGAATAAACTTTGGCAGACTGCTGCTCTTTTTGAAAATGTTGTTGTTATTCAGGCATGACATCCATTGCCTTCTTGTATCCGTTGAGTTTAACGTGATCTCAGAAATATCATTTACAGCACATTTTTAAAAATGTGCTGTTGTGCCTATTGTGTTTTTTTTAAGTCTTGTTTTTTTTTTTTCTTTTCTTTTTTTTTTCTTTTTGTTTTTTTTTTTCTTTTTCCTTTTTTTTTTTTTTGGTTTTGTTTTGTTTTTTGACCTGTTTCAGGCGATCCATGAGCGGGAGTGTTAGTGGAAGTGGTAGCAGTTATACCGGTTCGAGCTCCAGATCCAGATCCTCATCCAACTCTATGTCGCGCTCACACTCTGGATCTAGAAAATCCAGGTACTAGCCAGTTTAATCACTGTCATTGTAAAGGATCTAAAGATCTAATTCCCTTTTTTTGTTCAATATCGACTGAGTTTTATTAACTTTATTGGTCAAAGGTCATCTCACTGGCCTGATTCAACATTCTTCTCACCAAGCCTCAACACCATAAATCAGCAACAGAAGGGCTACGCTTTCTTTTTTAAACAAATTCCTTTGGTCTTCAGGCCGTGTTTTTAACCTACTCCAGAACTAAACCTACCATTTTTCCAAATGTGGGTATCATTCAATCTTACATCACTGCGTAAACAATACATATCATTCTTAGCATTTCTCACGTGTGTGTGTGTGTGTGTTTGTGTGTGTGTGTGCGTGCGCGCGGGTGCTTGTGGGTGCATGCGCTGATTTGATACCGTAACCTGATAATTGATTCAATCTTCTCTTCTGCTTCCATGTGGTGCTTGTGCTGGTGAACGTGCAGGAAATCCAGGTACGATAACATTTATTGGGGGAGGTCCAGGGCTAAGAGGGATGTCCGAGCCATTGTGGGGCGATAAATAGATTAATCTTTACAATGTATCACCTCCCATTAATTACTTTTAAGGACATAAAAACAGATGCTTCTGTCCATCCAGAGTTTTCCAGTTGGCAGCCAGTACGCCAGGCTTTCCGAATGAATAGATATGGCCGAAAGTATTGGCCCACCTGCCTTGACTCCCATGTGAAGTGACATCACATCCCTAATCCGTAGGGTTCAATATGATGTCGGTCCACCCTTTGCAGCTATAGCATCCATCCATCTATCTTCTCTCAGCCGGAGAAGAGAGGCCCAGACCTCCCTCTCCCCCGCCACCCGGTCCAGCTCTTCTGGTGGGACCCCAAGGCGTCCCCAGGCCAGCCTAAAGACATAGTCCCTCCAGCGTGTCCTGGGTCTTCCCTGTGGCCTCTTCCTAGATGGATATGCCCAGAATGCCTCATCCAGAAGGCATCCTGACCAGATGCCTGAGCCACCTCATCTGGCTCCTCTCTCTGCGGAGGAGTAGCAACTCTACTCCGAGCTTCTCGCCCTACCTATAAGGGAGAGTCCGGCCACCCCGTGGAGAAAACGCATTTCGGCCGCTTGTATCCGTGATCTTGTTCTTTCGGTCACCACCCACAGCTCGTGGCCATAGGTGAGGGTGGGAACGTAGATCCACCGGTAAATTGAGAGCTTCGACTTCCGCCTCAGCTCTCTCTTCACCATGACAGACCAGTTCAGAGTCGGCATCACTCCATCCCTCACTTGTGAACAAGACCCCAAGATACTTGAACTCCTCCACTTGGGGACCTCCTCCCTGACTCCACCCATCTCCGGTTGAGTGCCATAGTCTCTGATTTGGAGGTGCTGATCCTTCACCCTTGGCTGCAAACCGCTCAAGTGAGAGCTGGAAATCATGAACTGATGAAGGCAACAGAAGCACATCATCTCCAATAAGCAGAGGCTCGATCCTGCAGCCGCCTGACGGGATCCCCTCGTCGCCTTGGCTGCACCGAGAAATTCTGTCCATAAAAGTTATGAACAGAATCAATGACAAAGGCCCCGGCGGAGTCCAACTCTCACCGGAAACGGCTCCGACTTACAACCGGTAATGCGGACCAAGCTCCGACAACAATCATACAGGGACAGAACAGCCCGTATGTCTTGGTATGCTGAAGCTTCGGTTCCTTTCACTGGAACTAAGGGGCCAAGCCCAGCTCCTGAAAAACAACCCCACACCTTAATCCCCCCTCTACCAAAGTTCACGCTTGGCACAAAGCAGTCAGACAAGTACCGTTCACCTGGCGACCGCCAAACCCTCACTCATCCATCAGATGGAGAAGCGTCATTTGTCTGTCCAGAGAACACGTCTCTTCTGCTCTGAGTCCAGTGGCTGTGTGCATCCGACGTTTCGCATTGCGTGTGGCGATGCGTGGCTTGGACGGAGCCTCTTCGGCCATTTTTGAGCTAATCTGAAGGCCACATGAAAGTTTGGTGGTCTGTAGCGACAGACTCTGCAGAAAGTTGAAGGCCTCTTCGCACGGTGCGCCTCAGCATCCGCTGACTCCGCTCCGTCAGTTTACATGACCTACCGCTTCATGGCTGACTTGCCGTCATTCCCAAACACCTCAATGTTCTTATAACACAGCTGACGGTTGACTGGAATATTTAGGAGCCAGGAAATTTCATGACTGGATTTGTTGCACAGGTGGCATCCTATCACAGTCCCACGCTGGAAGTCATTGAGCTCCTGAGAGCAACCCATTCTTTCACAAATATTTGTAAAAAGCATGCCTGGGTGCTTGATTTTATATACCCGTGGCCATGGAAGTGATTTGAACACCTGATTCCCATGTTGTGTGTGTGTGTGTGTGTGTGTGTGTGTGTGTGTGTGTGTTTGTGTTCATCCATCCATCCATCTTCTACTGGTCGCCAGTCATTCGCAGGGCCACATACAATTAAACATTCAATCACTTAGTCATTTGGGGCAATTCACTTTTATTAATCAATTAATTTTCCGAATCAACCTGCTGCAAGTTTTTTTGACTGTGAGAGGAAACCGGAGAACCCAGAGGAAACCCCAACAGACACGGGTAGAACATGTGAACACACTCCACACAGAAAGGTCCCCTTGTCGGAATCAAACCACGGTCGTTTTTGCTGTGAGGCCGAAGCGCTTGATGAATCAGGCTAGCGTGCGTGCTAGCTAGCTTGCGTGCGTGCGTGTGTTGAGTATCTATAGCTATAGGTATCATGTGTGATAGGATGTATTTCACATTCTGTCTCGAAACAGATTTACAAAGCAAAGCTGCTATGGGGAAAGAAAAAAGGCCTAGAGGCTAAACCCAGACGTGGCAGGACAAGAGAAGATGAGTAAAACGTTGCACGTCGGAAAGAAGAAGCAGCTCACGGTCTCTGTCTCTGCAGGTCTCTGAGCGTGAGCAGCGTGTCCTCCGTTTCGTCCGCATCATCCAGCAGCAGCTCTGTCCGCAGCGCCGACTCAGACGACATGTACGCCGATCTGGCGAGCCCCGTGTCCTCCGCCAGCTCCCACTCGCCCGTGCCGGGGCATCCCCGCAAGGAGCGGGGCCCGCCCGTCCGGGAGCGGCCGCCGCACAGCCGCGAAAAAAACCGGGGTGGGTGCGCGGAAGCGGCGGCCGCGGCGGGGCGACACGAGAAAAGGCAGCGGGCCGGCCTCCGCCAGTCAACGTGTGTTTCCCCCGTCTCCGAGAGACCGTCGAAGAAAGACGAGCCCTTCAGGGAGGATCGCAGGAAGATGGAGCCGTCCGGAGCCCCGCTAAGGGGAGGCGAACCCCTGCCGAGATCGGGGCCCGGTAGCCGGGGTGGACACCATGGGCATCCGCCTCCAGGGAACATGGGTCCTCCCGGCAACTACGGGGGCTCAGGCTCACATAAAGACATCAAACTCACACTCCTGAACAAGGTTACTTTCGCTTCTAAATTCAGCATATTTAAAAGTGTGTGTAGCCGCTCTTGTGTGTCAGCGCCAACACGATAGCCACGGTACCAACCGCACATTCTGGGTAGTTTGAAATTGCCCCATCGTATGCAGAAATGCATATATAAACTCGCCGTTGAGCCTTTCGGTGATAATGAAGCCATTACGTACGCTGCGTTTAAAACTTATGACCTCAGTGATCAGAAAGCGGTCTGCTTTCATCACAGAGGCATTTTTCATCAGACAAATATTGAAATCACCCTTTGCATGTGCGCTCTGCGTTCCAGCAGCAGGCGGACAAAGGCAACAGAAAGAGGTACCTGCCATCGGACAAAGACAGACCGGGTTCCCCTCTCAGCAAGAGAATGGCCATGTCTCCAGACAGAGGTGAATATTAGCCACTCGTTTTGCTTGTTTTTTTGTTTTTGTTTTTAATTTTTTTACACACATGCCTGCACTACACTTTGTTTCAGTATGAATTCCCATCAATTTTTTTTTTTTTTTAATCCCAATTTCTTCAGTATGAGCATCAAGCCCGGGAAAACACATATCATGTCTCACAGTGGAAAGTAAAGGTATAGAGGCATCATGATATGTGTTGACGTGCTAAATAGTGGTTTGCAGGAAATTATTTTTTTAAATGAAAAAATGTAAAAAGGGTAAAATGTTGTTGTTACTTTTAATTCAATCATTGCTAAACCTGATTGATTATGAATAAATTACTTACTAGTTTATGTATGAATGTGGCAAGATGCGCCTTTGTTCATATGAAACCCCCAAAAATGCTAGAAATGCTCATTTAAAATGAAATAGAAATAAAGGAAATAGAAAGAAATGTAACATTATATTGGTAGATTAGTTTTTTCTTCTTCTATTTTATTTTTTTAAATTCCTTGATATAATATTGGAAGTAGACATTTCTGTTTGTGTCCTTCTTGATATTGTTTTGTCCAATAATGCAATATTAGCCCCGATCGGAATCTCTCAACGTTGCAAAAAGGACCCGCATTGGCCTCCAGCGAGGCATCAGCCCTGCTCATGTGGCCGCCGGCCAAGAATAATCTCATTGAGCCTGGCAGGAAGTCGACTTTGACCCGCAGGCCACCCTTTTCACCCACTGTGATTCCTCGAATGCCAACAGCAAACTGGTTTGATGCTCGGGTTTCCTTCCTACCAGTTTGCCTCGTGATGACTTTCCTGCTGGCTTGCAAGCAAAAGCGGGCAGGGGATGGCTTTTCTTATCTTTTACCCGAACGCCTTCACCGTGACATAAACGTTGAACCTCTGAAACGCAAGATCCTATCTGTCCGTCAGAGGGACAGCACGTTACGAAGATATAGTGGATATAGTGAAAGAGGACATGACGTCCATTGGCAGGAGAGCAGAGGATGCTGCCGTTGATCCGCGACGACTTTAACCTTTTAACGGTCATTTTTTTCCAGGCCGTGACAAGAGGATACCAGGCCGACCCCCGCTCTCCCCTCGGATGGATCGCCCCAGAGGCCAAGGCTTGCGGCCCATGCCCCCGCAGGCTGACAGGTCAGCAACACCGCGCTCCTCCTGCGGAATTACATAAGCAAAGCGTCTTCGAGCAACAGCAAAATCTGCGCATTTCTCCCCATATCGGGACTTTCTTCTTCCGAGCCTGCCTGGATTCCATAAGACCAAATAAATAATATTCTTCGATCAAACAGTCATGTCGACAAAAATAAAAACCAATAGCTTGTTCTTATAAGACCAGTAGAATTCGCCACTGAGAAGCGATAGCTTTCATATAATCTGAAAAACAAAAGCACTTTTCTTAAGACTCTGGTTTTGGATCGTTTTTCTCAGGGACGGCTTTTGACATTGGGATAGCAAGCAAAATAGAACAGAATATTCCTCAAAGCATCCCACCGTGGGAAAACTTAGTCACACAGCAGAAAGTGGATTGCGCATTAGTGATTGTTAACGTGCAATCGCCGAGATATATACCGTATTTTCCGCACGATAAGGCGCATCGGATTTTAAGGCGCACTTCAATGAATGGCCTGTTTTAAAACTTTTTTCATATATAGCGCACCGCATTATAAGGCGCATAGAATAGAAACTACTGTAGTGGCCGGGGTTGCGTTATGCATCCGCTAGATAAAGCTGCATTAAAGGGAACGTCAACAAAACAGTCAGATAAGTCAGTCAGTCGAACTTCATCAGTAGAATACAAACCAACGCTCTGACAACTCCGTTCACTCCCAAAATAAGTTAAAATAAGTGTTTTCAATAAGGTACCGTACATACCGGTAGCTCTTACCGGTATTTGCGCCACCGTCGTTGAAAACAATGTTTTTCCTACTCCATTTGTCACAAGCTTTTCATAAAACCAAAGCGCCTCTAAATTCACTGATGTTCACGTCGCCAGCGAGCGCTGTTGCCTTCATTCGAATCGCGTAGAGACGCTTCTACTCGCTGTTCAACAACCCACTGTTTGAGTTTGTCCTCCAAATGTGACCATCTCGCTTCGATTCCCCAGAATCTCTGTTTAGTCTTCTTTACTTGGCGCAGGTCATCTTGTTGCTTCCTCCACTTCCGTACCATTGATTCATTAATGTTGAATTCTCTCGCTGCTGCTCTTTTCCCGTGTTCTACTGCGTGACTGATCGCCTTGAGTGTTAACTCTGCGTCATAAGCGGGTCTCTTTATACACACACAAGTACCGTTTTTACCGCTGCTAGCCATAATTAACTAATATTGGTCCATACATAAGGTGCATGGGATTATAAGGCGCAATGTCGGTTTTTGAGAAATTTAAAGGCTTCTAGGTGCGCTTTATAGTGCAGAAAATACGGTAAATATCAGGTCAGAATACAAAAAATAATGTTTGGGGGAAAAAAAAATGGTCCAGAAATGAAAATAAAGAACATAAGCAGTAGAAAATCAGTATTAACAGGCAAAAGTGGCAACTAGCAGCTACGCTTGCAGCAGCGGCACATATGGCTGCTCAGGTGAATGAATGAATGAATAAATGAATTAAAGAAGTCTATTGAGAGCCGAGCTGGGTGTTAAACAGCCGAACAGCGGCAGGAAACCTTGGTCCGTCGCTGAGGTGCTGCGACGATGACGTGAGCAGCACCTTCACTCCCGACAATCACCTGAGACGTCGCCCTCTGCTTCTCCCCCCTCGTAGGAAACGTCCCATGTCTCCACCGCCGAAGTCGTCCGGGAAAGGCCCGGCGGCGCTGTCGGGCAAGCCGCCGGCCCCCAGCTCCGCTTCGGCCGCGAGCTCCGGCTCCAACAAACCCAGCAACACACTCTCGCGGCGCGAGGAGCTGCTCAAGCAACTCAAGGCCGTGGAAGACGCCATCGCCCGCAAAAGAGCGAAGATCCCCTCCAAGTAACCCGAGATCCACTCTGTCGGCCCACCCGTCCGGGCCCCCCCCCCACCGGTCGGAGCAGCCCCTCTCATCCCAGATGGACGTGTACAAAAAAAAAAAAAAAAAAAAATTAAAAATAATGTATGGTTCTTGTATAAAAGGCTGGTGAACAAAAAGCGGCCTCCAGGGAAAAACCCGTCTCCAGAGCGTCCCTCGCTTCCCCCCTCGAAGCCCATGAATGTCAAGACTTGTAGAAACAGGAGGGGGGGGGGAGGCGTGCTGGCAAAGGAGCACGAGTCGGGGGGGGGAATCACCCGGGAATCACCCGCTGCTCCTCCTGGCTTTTGGGCAAAGAGGAAGAGGAAGAACCATCCTCGTGTCACACAGCTGAATCTACTACTTCTGTCTTTCTCCGCCCACCTGCCCCCCCTTTTTGTCATATCGTCGTCTTAGCCGTTCCCTTTAGTTTTTGTTTTTTTTTTCCCTGTCCAGTGTGGTGTGTGGAGTCGGTGTGATGGGGAGGGAGGGGTGGAAACGGGGGCGGGGGGGCGCAGGGCTTCTTCACTTCTCTCGCCAACGGGCGCGCGTTCAACCGCCGTCCCGTCCGCAATCGAACGGCGCCGTTCACTCGTCACATCTTGTACAAAAAAAAAAAAAAAACAACTAGCAGTTCAGCGGGACTACAGTGATGTGTGAAGTATTGCTTTTTTTTTTTTGCTTTTTTTTTTTTTTTAAGAAAAGAAAACAACAAAAAAAAAAAAAAACACAGAAAAAAGATGTTTTATTTTCTTTTTCTTCGTAGCTCTTCTCAAATGATTAAAAAAAAAAACAAAAAACAATGTTTTTTGGGTCACATTTGTAGTGAGGCGGAGAAAGAGAGAGAGAGAGAGCGAAGCGTGAAAGGCCGAACGGGGGACATTGAGAAACGAGACGTCTTGCTTTTGTGACAAAAGCCTTCTAAATAAACTATTTTGATAAAGAGAAGGATTATAGTCTGTTTTGTTATCGCCTACGCCTAACAATGTGAATAACGATGAAATCGAAATTCCACGAATGCCGCGCCAGGCCGTTTCGACCATCCCTGCTTCAAAATGAGAAAGAAAAAACAAGAAATTAGGAAGCACTCTTGTGTAGGAGTTGATAAGTTATCGACAAATGTGTTTAAACTGACCACTGTATCACAGAGGGAAACCTGTTTTTTTGTACACAAGTCTAAAAATATGATCTTTTTGTGATACATGAATTCATCTCACAAGAGAAGCAGGCTTTATATTTAACTGCCCCTGTTAACCTATTCTTACTGTTTCTGTTCAGGGTTTGCAAAAGACATCAAGCGTTGATGCTTTCTGGTGAAGATACACTGGATGTTCATGCAGAAGCCCACCTGGTGTGTGTCTGTGTGTTGACAGATGCATCAACAAAAAGCGAAAACCTAGTTGTCCCAGGATCTCCTAAGTGAAATTGATTTTTACATCTTTGCATTCAAACGAGCGAACGTCGTTTCGGCAGACAATCTCTGAAAATGTCCTGAGAGAATCTTAAAACCGGTTTATAACCAGATTCCTGTGCGCCCTCGCCCACGTCTCGTCAATATTTTTGTGATCAACCCCCCGCATAATACCAGTGCAACCTCACATGCGTGGGTTCCCCTGCAGACTTTCTGTCTTCGTCCCAAAAACATGCAGCGATTACTCTAAAAAGTAACAGAGGGGAATGGGAATGAATGGCTGTGTATATACACACTGAATGAATCATTTCTTTTGTAGTGGATCAGGACCGTTATTCATCTTTTCTTTTGTTTTTTGCTATTTTTTAATGATTCGGGGCCTTCAGGCGAAACCTAGGGCGTGGAATCTTAAGAGGTATTTTCTCATCGGGTTGTTTGACATTTGGGATTTCTTCTCCGCTGACTCGTAGATCGAGCCGCTGAAGAGCTTCGATCGCCACGGTGCTTCCTGATAGCTTTGCCCTGTCATGTTTTTTTTTTTTTTTTTTTTTACTTCCTCTTTCTGACTTGCTTTCCCTTCAGAAATAGTTTTTGAAATACTCCGGAATATTCCATCGAGCCTTTGCAGAAAAGATCTGCACAGATTTAATTACATGAGAGATGATCTCATTTGTTTTTGGAAACCCAGAGGCGGTGCAGCCCCTCCGGAGCGCCCAGGGGTTGCCAGGTGACGATGGCTTCCATAGAAACCGCCCGAGAATAAACCCAAGATGTCTGTTATTGCCTGGGATTCTGCAGGGAATTACAGGAGAATCGCATATTTTATTATATTTGCAACATCCTCGGCATTTTGCTTGAATCTGATTAGTATGACAATCCTTTCTGCGGGTCAAAGGTCGCACTGAGAAATCTGACCTGAAACTTGGAATAAAGCAGTTTGAAGTGACTCAGTGTGTGCTGGCTAGTTCTCTACATTTGCATTTCCCTTGACTATCCTAACACGTATCAGCTGCAAAACTCCAAAGTTCTCTCTCTGAAAACTCCGGGATTCGTTTTCAGGTCTCCAGATATTGCTTTTAGCATTTCAGATATTTCACGCGTCGCTTTTTCTTTCAGGGCACGACTTTTTCACTGCATGTGAAGGCTGCATGTCGTGGCAAAAACGCTGAAAATGTTCTTTGCACAGATGCACGAATACGTGAAGAAAATGTAAAAGTTGGAGAGTTTTTACTCCTAAATTAAAGTCAAGATAAAGATATCCAGATGAACACATGAATTTTGCAACATTCACCCATTTATTCCGTATCTTGCTTTTTCTGTAGTCAGGATCAGATGGGGAACTGGAAGCCAATCTCAGCTGTCATTGGGCGACACTTGGGGTTCCCCTGGATTGGTCGCAAGTCCATTTCATCCAGATGTAAAGACGTACAACCGTTCACCCTCTCATTCTCATCATATAGACACAAATGACCATTCACAAACAGGGTGAATTGCACTAGCGAGTGAACAGACATACAACTATTCACTCATTCACAAGCTGTATAGATACTTGAAACCAGTCACCCTCTCATTCACTTTTATGGACAATAGAAACACAAACATTCGCCCCCTCATTCACGAGTCATATAGAGATCAACAACCATTCACCCTCTCATCCATTTGTCATGTTGTTGCATACACGCATCATATAGATACATGCAACTGTTCATGGATAATACAGATATATAACATTCACAGATCACATAGATACAAATGACCACTCTGTCATTCACAGAGGGTGAATGGTTGCATGTCTCTAAAGAGTGAACAGACAATTATTCACTCTCATTCATACAGGACTGTCTCAGAAAATGAGAATATTGTGATAAAGTTCTTTATCTTCTGTAATCCAATTACATAAACAAAAATGTCATACTTTCTGGATTCATTTGAAATCAACTGAAATATTGCAAGCCTTTTATTATTTTAATATTGCTGATCATGGCTTGCATCTTAGGAAAAGGCAAAAATCCTATCTCAAAATATTAGAAGATCATGAAAAAATAATTTTTGTTTTTTTAATTTTTTTAATTTTCTTAAACAGTCCTGTAAGTCATATAGACATGCAACTATTCACCCTCTCATTTACAAATCATATAGAGACAAACGGCCACTCAGCCTCTCATTCGTCAGCCATATGAAGATCAACATTCCTTCCCGTGACCAATAGACACGCAAATTTCGGAACCAGCGACCTTCTTGCTGTCGACCATTATACCGCCTTAATTCCCGGCGTTCGTTCATCTTCACCGCGGCTTTTCCCACAGGAGCAGGGACCAACCCAAACTGGTGCTTGGCGAGGGGGAGAGGCTACCAGGGCAGCAGAGACAAACAACCGGTCGACTCTTTTTCCCTCCGATGGACAATTTGGGGTCATGTTACCAAACAGCGATGGAGGAAGCAAAAGAACCATAAGACCCAAACCCACTTTCCAGATCGGACCTTTGAGGTAAGAAGGGAAGAATATTCCTGGTGTGACTCCGGGGGTCTCAATGTGTGAATGAGAGGATGAACGGTTGCATGTCTCTACATGTTGCTTGAGTGAGAATCAGAAAAACCTTTATTTGTCCCGGAGGGTCAACTGGGAGGGGGCACATGGGGTCGGGTGAATATAATATAGATATAATAAAATACTGAACAGAATTGTGCAAATTATAAGAAGTAAGCTGCGCTCTGCATTTGTAAGATAAATATATCATGGGTAGCATTACACGGGGCGATGAGGGTGTTTGAGGGTTGCTGGGAATTGAGGACGGCTCTTGTTGCCACTCGGGTGTAATTCATTGGAATGGTCCACCAGGATTTTTTGGCTGTTTTTAAAATTTGACTGTCGTGGAAGTGGGCGAGAGGCCTGAGGGGTTGGCCAATTATTTTGGAGCCGACCAAGGCGGTATGCTCCAACCATTCCTAGTGAATGGTTGGATGTCTTAATATCACATACGCGGGACTATTGCGGCCCTCAAACATTTGAATATTAAAATGGAAGGCAGTGGTTTTTGCTCCTGCCTTCGGGGGATGCAAACAAACCAGATATTTTTTTTAAATTTCCAACACCACTCATAAAACTAGTGGTGATTCTCACGATGCAGATGTTTTGGTTTTCAGTTACAGTTTCAGGAACTTAAATCCCCGCTTATTAATGACGGTAAAACAAACGTGTCATGCAATCAGAGAAGTCAAGGCATATGTTATTTTTACAGAGCCAAATCGAAGTTGTCCGATGGCGCTTTCAGTGTAGAGCAAGTCTGGATCACGGTCTTGAAGATTATTTATTAAATAGAATAAAATATTCCTTAAAAAAGCAAATCAATGGGAAAATTTCAACTATTCACGGCAGAAAGTGGACAGTCCAAGAAAAGTTATCCAAAATAGAAAACTAAAATAACCAGTGTTAACAGTATATGAACAGGAAGGACTTGTTTAACAAGGTGCGCATAAATAATATGTTGACAATATATAAACAGTATAAACAAGTGTTTATACTGTTTATTATATATATCTATCATTAATGATAACAGTAGTGCTAACAGTTACATCAGGAGTTGGGAACCTTTTTGACCGGGAGAGCCACAAAAGCCAAATATTTCTGTAGTACTTTTAATGCACAAAAAATGAAATTTACTTTTAATGCGACCTCCTGTGCTGCATGGATTTGCTCGAAGTGCTGCTTTATATTTGACCGTTTCATCTATGCAATTTTATTATAGTGTATTAGACATACCGCAGATCCAAATGTAAATTCCTCTGTCCACGCAGCCTGGGATGCACGGTAATCGTCTTTTTTTTTCTTTGTCGCCATCTTTTCCATTACGAGGATTGATGCGGATAAAGTAGTTGGCTATTTCATAAAATTAATTTCTTCACCTTTACAATGACCCAGACGTGCTCGGAAGCCAATGGTTCCCAACCCGACCGACAGGTGACCGGTGAAATTTATCTTCAAAACTAATTTCTGTTTACTTTAATACGACACAGTATTATGAAGAAATCTTCTTCTTTCGGCTTTTCCCTTCAGGGGTCGCCACAGCGAATCAACTTTCTCCATCTAACCCTAAAATTATTATGAAGAAATATCACAAGTATTTTAAAATCAGTTCCAAACTGTTTTTTTTCTTTTTCAACTCAAAATTGTCTGGGAGCCATATGGCATCACCAGAAAAGCCATGTATGGCTCGCGTCATGACCCCTGAGTTACATGCTAATTTCTGAAATTATATACTCAAAGCGTCAGTAGTAGTAAAAGTAAAACCAACGGTGGACGTCTGGCGAGACGCTGCGGTAGATCGAGACACGTCCTGTGGGAACTCGCGTTATGAGAGAGCCCGAGGACACGGGAGAAGATATGAGGTAACTGTCAATCACTTGTGATGGCAAGTGAGTGCAAAATGAGAGAAGAGCATGATGGGATATTCCACTGAAGAGGAAGCCTAAGGCGGCGCAGATGTGCTCACCTGAAACAGAATGCATTTCACAAAGAGATACCGGCTGAACTTCTGTCCCGGGTTTTGTCCACCCCCGTGGAAAAAGCCAAGTTCTTCAGCTTCCCTGCAGTAGCAGGATAATAGGTAACTTTTCGGAGGCAAGGAGTGGCCAGGACGCAACGGGGCGGCTTATTCCATTGACTCACACTTACACGACGCCGTGTGTGTGATGCGGGGAAAGTGAGTTCTTGCACAATACTTGACTTCACATCCTTTAGCAATTTTGCAAACACAAATAATTGTGTTCGCTGCAAAATGCACAGTAGCGAAAACAGTCCTTGTTATTATCCTTATGTTATTGTTTTATAAATAAATTAAATGTATTTACATGGTGGGCTATGGTTGACTAGCAGCAACAAACCCAATAAACACCACTTGTGGGTTCATCTCATGCAGGGGGAGCCATTAGGCATTGTGCCATTTTCTTATTTTTTACAATTTTGTCCATAATTTTCACTTCACAGCACATGTTGAAAATGATTCTGCACTTTCTCAATGCTTTTTTTAAATTTCCAATTCAAGACCCCCCAACGTTCATGAGTCTGACATCATCAATGACATTGTTTACTACGTCGATGATGTCATGCTATTCATGCTAAATAACAATCAAGTGTACTTTGAGATTTTAGTGATTTTCTTGAAAGTGCTTCCATTAGACCCCAGTTTAATGAGAATAAAGGAAGTCTAACTTGCCTGTTGAGTCATTGGAGGAATGGATGCAGGTCCCGGTGTGCATGAAATTGTGCTATTATCATGTATTACTTCATCGGGGCCGCAGGGGTTCAGGTGACATCACAAAGGAATTGCCAAATATATCTGCTGATCTGTCAAAGCACCTGGCAGCCTTTATGTGGGTCAGTGAGATGGAACCCAGCCCAATGGTGATCTAACATCTGAAATTATATCTTACAGTTTTACAAAACCTGGATGACGTGAAAAATTAATGTTTTTCTTTTATTCTTTTGTCGCAACAAATGTAGTTACATCATCAAGGGATTTAGCATGATAAAGTACACTGCAGGATGCATTAAGCAAGAAACTCTCAGATTGTGTTATTTGCAGGAGTTATTTTCCACTGATACTTGGATGCCTATTATTATTATTATTATCATTATTATTACCATTATTATTATTATTATTGCCATTATTATCATGCTGTTGTTTTTTATTTCATTATTATTAATAGCATTATAGTTGTTAATATTGATAATATTTATTAATCGCATTTTTAAATCAACAAGTAGTTTAAAAGCAGTAGCTGTGAAACCCAAAAGCATTGCTTGTTCTATATTGGAAAAGTAGGGAGAATGAGTTTATTGGACCTTAGTGAAACATTTCAATCACTTCATAAAGTGTGGTATATACATATATATATATATATATATATATATATATATATATATATATATATATATATATATCAGATGCACATACCAGTATGGATATGTGTGTTTATATGTATGTGTGTGTTTACATACATACATATATGAGATGAGATGAGATGAGATGAGAGATGAGAACAACTTTATTTATCCCGAAGGAAATTGTTGTGCCAGAGTTTCAAGTAAAAAACATAACAGTAATAGATAATAGTAGAAAGGAGGAAGAATAAGAAATACAATGAATATGAATATGTATATATATATGTCCTTGTGTATACATAAACACACACATACATTTTTTAAAAATGTATATGATATGTGTGTTTATGTCTATATTTATATTTCTATATTTCTTTATTTATAAGTGCCTGAAAACAATAAGCAGCCTATGAATTGTGTCTGTGATGGCAGGTCAAAGGTCAGGACTCTGGCGTTGATGAGACATGAACGTCGTCCCATATGTCCCACGGTGTCACCACACATTAAATAATAATAAAGGTAAAGATTAGAAAAACAAAGCAGTTTATTTTGCGTTGTCTTTAAATCGTAGCCTCAGGATGTAATCTCTTTTTTTTTGTTTTTTTCATGCTTTTTGGTTATTTACCAAGAAACCGGTCTTTGATTCCCTTCATGTTGATGCCATTTAAATTACTTTAATACTTGTTCTATTGTGGTAAATCCCCAGGGAATTCACTTGTAACATTGTGTCAACAAAACAAACAAAATAGCACACAATTTTCAACCACACTTTATATTTTTACTCTGATTGTTTGTATGTGTTAACTTCTTTACTGTTATTAAATTTTATGACAAGTCTGGCACACACACACACACACACACATGCACTTATTCCCACTGACATTGTCTGCACACACCTTTGTTCACACCACACCCACACACACACACACACACACACGCACACACACACACACACACATACCTATGTTTACTCACATGCATACTCCGCATGTGTGCACGTGTGTGCATGCATGAATGAATCAGTGTGTGTTGTTTTTTTGGGGGGGGCGGGGCGCAGACGGGGATGCCATCGTGCTCACCTGTAACGTAACTTTCACCACCAGTAGGAAGAGGAAGTGCAGGGCTATTTCCTCATGCCGCCGGTTTTTCCCAGGCATATAAATAGAGGTTGTGCGGCCGTGATGGACAGCAAAGCGACAAACAAGCAACCAGAGGACACACACACACTCGGACACACGCATACAACTACCGACGACGTGATGATACAGGTGAGTGCGGCTCCCGGCGGCTCAAACACACACACACCCACCCACACACATACACACTCACGCCTATCCCTCAGCAGATCGTGTTGCTGAGCCTCCTGTTGGCGCCGGCGTGGGCCTGCAGGCTGGGGAGGTGCTACAGCGAGGAGGAGCTGGACTCGGTGGCGGAGAGGAAGCTGATGAGTCTCTACCCGCAGCCGCCGGAGCCGCCGGTTCCCGCCGAGTCGGACTCTGCGGCCCCCTGCATGCTGCAGCTCTTCAACCATCAGCAGGATTACAACGAGAGGTCCCTGTCTCCATGGAGATACGTGTGAGTGACAGCTTCCGTATCCCCCCCCTGTCCCACTTATCATGCAGGATGTTTGTTTACTGAAAAATGTAGATACAGGACTGTCTCAGAAAAATTAGAATATTGTGATAAAGTTCTTTATCATCTGTAATGAAATTAGAAAAACAAAATTACTTTTTCATGATATTCTAATATTTTGAGATAGGATTTGTGAGTTTTCTTAAGATGTAAGCCATAATCAGCAATATCAAAATAATAAAAGGCTTGCAATATTTCAGTAATGAATCCAGAATGTATGACATTTTTCTTTTTGTAATTGCATTACAGAAGATATGAACTTTATCACAATATTCTAATTTTCTGAGACAGTCCTTTATATTTTTTTGTCATGGGACTAGTAACTGATTGTTTTTAGTTACCCATCTTTGTTGACACCCCCCCCCCCCTCTTTTAATTTATTGATTTATTTGCTTGCTAATTCTTAAGCCATCTCTGGTGTTTTTAAAAGGAAGATCAAGTCTATTTAGTAAAAACCATACAAAAGCGGCTTAAAAAAATAAATCATCAAATGGCATGCCAAGTAGTGATAGGCTGTATCTATTCTGGTGTCAGATTGATTGATTTTGCTGTGGATCTTGAGGAAAAATGAAAGTACATATTTCTGCTCAACTAATTCAAAATGACCTGAATGAATTTGAAGCGGGCAAAACTACAATCCATGAATTCTATGAATATACTAATATGTACGAAGATGTTGAAATATTGATCCTGGAGGGATTTATATATATATATATATATATATATATATATATATATATAAACATATATATAAAACATAAAACATATATGTATATATATACTGTAAAATGTTAAAATGTAAGTAGCTATTTATATAGTCACGCTCCTTGACCTAACCAGGTGAAGGGTCCTTTAAAATTAAAATCATATCATAAATGTGTATGGATACCATAAATGATATTCCAAGCCGTGAAAGCCAATATAATAATTACACTGTTTTAAAGTTAATATCGACTGTGTAATCTAGTAGATTAGTCACATTTTTAAACGTCTTTGGGAAAATAGTGAAAACCTTCACCTTCATCTCATATATAAAGCAGTGATCCGTTCAAATCCACTCTTGTGTTTTATTGGGTCAAATTTAATTTTGCGTGTAGACAAAAGAAAATAACAGACTATCAACCTGAATTTCAACATTTTATCAACATGTGGAGATCCAAATGGAAAAAAGACTTAAAAATGTGTTCAGTTAAATTCCTCTATTTGTTTTGGTAATTTTTTTCAGTAATATACTGATGATAAAATGGGGATTTAGCTCTTCCTCCTGAAAATGTCATTAGATTAAAATAGCACCCAGCGTGATGTTTATAAACAATTGGAGAAATGTTGCTCACGGTCGCCCCTAGTGGCCAAAGCCAGAAGTACGTGTCCGAAAACCCAGCAAAGATATAAGCTTGAAGACTTAGCTTAAAAAAATAGCAGAACTCGCACTTAGAACAGAAAAATAAGATTAAAAATTATTATGAATATTATTATTTTTGATTTATTATATGTGCTCAGAAACGACACGCTGGACTTCCGGACATGTGATTGCCGGAGGCATTGGTGACGTCACAGGTGTGGAGGAGCGAAGAGGAGGAGGCGGAACCGCTCCACCTGTGACAAACTTTAGCAAACTTTTTTTTTTGTGACGCTGGCAAACATTATTATCACACAGCCGCTGCCGGTGACGTTAATTGCGTCACTGAAATATACCCGGTTGTTTCCCGGAAGCTACTTCCTGTTTACTTAATAGTCTGCGTCACGGTTTATTGACAAAGCGGCTCGCGCTCAGGCGCGCGTTAGAATTTAAAATTAAAAGTAAAAAGCCGAAAACGAAATTCAAAGAAAAAAACTTAAAATAAAATAAAAGTAAGATAAAATACACAAAAAACAAACTGTGTTTGAAAACAATCGTGCTTCTTGATTTATGAGCTCTCTGCAAAATTTCACAATAAAAATCTTGAACCCCCAGTGGCCACAGGCGGAACTACATTTAGGGAGTGACTAAACTGTCAGCATAAGTTGCAGAAACAATTAATTTGTTGTTAAACATAGCGGTGAACAAGACAGTTTAAAATAATATATAATCATAAAAGGGTAATATAAACATTTATAAATCTGTAAGGAAAATTATCCATGCACCTAAAACAAGCCAAACATCAGGATGAGAATTTTCATGAAAAAAGAAAACCCTTATGAAAACAACAACAATAATTTACATTTAAAAAAACACAGAATAAGTGTGTGGTCTTGTCCTCCCTGTGCAGCCGTGTCATCATGAAGGATCACTACCCGTCCTCCTACGTGGCCGCCAAGTGCTTGTGCACAGGATGCATCGTGATCAAGAACAAGTCGGGTCCGATGTTGAGCTACGACTACAACTCGGTCCCCATAACTCAAAGCAGGGTTTTTCTGAAGAGGGAGCCCTGCACCACCGGGGATGGGAAATACCAGCTGACGCCCGTCTCCGTGGATGTGGCAGTGGGCTGCACCTGTGCCAGGCCAAAAACCACCTAGAGCGCCGAAAGGGCAAGCTTAAGTACATGTGTTTGTTTTAAAATACACTTAAGTTCCCTGGAATGTCAGGGGTCCATCAAGCTGCTCTCGAACCTCTGCAGCTATATGAGGCTTTAAAAGTCAAGGTGACACCGGCCTGTTTTAACCGGGCTAATTATTTATCCATAAATCTCTAATATGTATGTTTTCGGTGGTAACTGTTTACGCATCTGCATAGTGCAGATTGAGGAAATTGGGTATTTTTATTATGTGCTTTTGTTTAAAACAAACGCTTTGACACTAAATAGCTATTATACAGATTTGTTTGACAGCTACAAATATTGAAATGACTCATTTATTGGGTTATATATTTCATGGCTATGAGAATGAAAAAAAAAATTATCAAAATGGTATGTGTTTATATATTTATATTGGTTTGGTCCCAGTGGGACTTAATCAAGTCTGAAGACTTTAAAATGACAGCTTCTTTGAAGCAAATAGAACTGTAAAGTGATGGAGACATTTTTACGATGTGTTTCTGTTTATTTTAATTGGATATTTAATGTTGCCATTTGAATTATTAACTAAGAAGGAGCCAGAGCCTAAGCTGTTTTTGCCAGTCGACATGTAAAATGTGTTACAACGCTACCTTAGAACGGTGATTTTCATCACGGTCGTATAAATCGAAGCCAAGAAAAAAAAATATCTATTAAGAGATTGCTGATGGTAATTTTATTTTATTTTATTTTACCTTTTGTAATAGAGCCAAACAATACTGGATTTCCAGGGCTGGTACTTTGAAGTAAAAAAAATCTGATAGTGGAAATGTGTCTGACTTTGTGTGTGAAGTACTAAAGTGCTGTCAGTGTCATTCATTTAAAGATCAAATTTCATTTAATCATTTGTCTGCTTGTATCTTTTTTTTTTTTTAACAATTTCTTCTTCTATTGTGTGGTCGAATGCTTTGTTAATGAAGACGAGTGTTGACCCTCGCTTATACAATCACTACTTTGCCTCAGAGAGAAAACTTGCATTAGTTGCCTTGAAAATGAATTCATTACAACTTGATAATTTTGACCGTTACTACTTAGTAAGAATGAATAAAACCTCATCCGGCTGGTTAGCAGTCATATTTATTACTTTATCAAAACATTCTTTACAAAGTGGTGACTGGTTAACCTTTTCTCTGAAAATCATTTGGGATGTGGAAGTTGTGACCGGGTAAAGAAAACAAGGTGCTTCTGCTTCTCGGTTGTCTGAAAGGAATGCGGGGGAACCTTCTCGCTTCTTCAAGTGGCAAACTTCTTCTGTTTGACAGCAGGAGGCAGCTGGGACACGATGTCCAGCAGGGGGCGCTCCACCACAACCAGAGAGTTGTCGTCCAGCAGATCCACGTACAACATGTGCTGGGGGACGAAATGTGTCATTGGTTAGTTCAGTGTTTCCCAACCACTGTACCGCGGCATATTAGTGTCCCGTGAGAGATCATCAGGTGTGGCGTGGAAAAATGCCCACTTTCACCTGATTGGTCCGAAAATTATTTCTCAACGCAAATAATGTGTCTCCCTATGTCTATGTGGGCAGCGTGACCATTCGATGACAACGGGTAGTG
This sequence comes from Fistularia commersonii, assembly GCF_037954325.1. Lineage (NCBI taxonomy): Eukaryota > Metazoa > Chordata > Actinopteri > Syngnathiformes > Fistulariidae > Fistularia > Fistularia commersonii. Next base: position 10,621,678 of record NC_141300.1, on the reverse strand, counting down.
AATGAACCTGTGCATCTGTGTATCAGAGTGATTAGTGACGCTTTGCGTGATACGTTTTTAAAATAAAAAGTAATTTCCGGACTGTTGAGCGCACCTCAATATAAGCCGCACCGGCTAGCCGGTAGCTATCTCGGGCTTCCTCCTGCGCGCTAAAACTGTCAAAGTTGAACGGACTCAGAATTTCCTGGTCATTTCATCGGTCCGATGTGACGATGATAAACGTTTTAGCGGCGTGAAGCTCGTTAGCGCCCCCCACCCAAAGTCCATACATTAGCCGCATCGTTGTTTACGTGAAAAAAGTCGCAGCTTATCGTCCGGAAATTACGTAAACAAACAGGCAGAATTGTCGAAAACTACCGAGACGAGTGAGAAAGCGGCGAAAACTTGCTACAAAGTTGCTGAACTCATCTCTAAATCCAAACAGCCACACACCGAAGCAAAACATTAATACTACCTGCCGGCAAAATCATTGTAGAAGAAATGCTCAGTTTTGGCGTTGATAAAAAAATAGCCCAAGTTCTCTCAAATAATACCATTTTCAGATATTATTGATGACGTCTTCGGAAATTGCAAAAAAGTGTTCTGGCAAAGTTGCACATCAGTGGGAAATTTGCATTGCAACTCGATGAATCTACAGATATTAGATATATTAGATTTCACACTAAGTAAATTGAGACCGCGGTTTCATTCTAACTCGTTAAAAAATGTTTTTGACATATTTATTGGTGGTGGCGGTGAGTTTTCTAATGTAAAATGTGCCGTGGCTCAAAAAAGGTTGGGAAACACTGGGTTAAAAGGACAAATTTACATGAAGTCTTGATTTGAACTCAGCGGTGGAAACGGAGCACCTTTGAAGGGCCAGGAATAAAAGCATGTCAAATCTGGATTTTTAACTATTTGCTCATTTGAAATTTTCGGAAAACACGGAAGAATCTATATAAATACCTTTAAAAACGTAAAATATTACTAAAAACAGCATGAATCTAAATAAATATAAAACCAGATCGCTGATCTGACACAATTGGCAAGAAGTGATTATCCTGTTGTTCAGGTGTTATTTGCTATTTCCTTTGTTTTTGACCCCCAGATCAAGCGACAGTGAAACGATAAATGACTAGTCTATTTAAAATAAAATAAATAAATAAATAAATAAATAAATAAAGATAAAAATAAATAAATAAAAATAAATAATAAATAAATAAATAAAACGAGAGGGAAGTGAAGCTGCGTGTGATGAACCACCTGGAAACTCTTGCATATCTTGAAGGAGTGACTGTGTCTGCTCCTCTCGGACTTGGGGAGGCGCATCAGATCCTTCTGATTGCAGAGCGCTGTTGATGCATCGGGATGCGGCTGCGTTAATAGACAAAAGAAGGTTATTCAACGCCAACGCTCTACCTTTTTTTCTTTTTTTTGTAAAACAAGACGAGGCGACGGACCAGGCTCTTGTCCAGGATGCAGAACATGTTGGAGTCGTGCAACAGGATCTGGGCCGGGTTTCCGGGGTTGAAGGTGACGCGGGTGACGGGCGCGTCACGTATCAGCCACGAAGGATGGAGACCTGCTGTTTGGAGCTTGCGACTCCAGTCCGTGTACTCCTTCTGCGCCAGAGAAAACTCAAACATCTGCACGGGAAAGACACGGCGACACGGTCAGAAACGGCCAACGCAACCTCCCTCCGCGCTCGGTGTGACGCGTACCTGCTGGTCGGCATGAATTGCAAACAGGTTGCCCGTCGTCGGGTGGATGGCGATGGCGGTAGGGCAGGAGCTGTACACGGGAACCGTGCAGTGAAGCTACAGACACACAAATAGGTGGTTGAAGCCCGTGACTCGCTTGACGGCAATAAGTAATTGTAATTTACATACAACGTTTTACCCCAAAATACTTGTCAAGATACTGACAAGTGTCAAGATATACTTTTTAATTCCTCTTCCCTCAGCCGCAGGGGATGTTCAAATCTTTGTAGTTAACAGTTAAGACAATTTATATTTCATTGTATTTCTTATTCTTCCTCCTTCCTACTATTATCTATTACTGTTATGTTTTTACTTGAAACTCTGGCACAACAATTTCCTTCGGGATAAATTAAGTTGTTCTCATCTCATCTCATCTCAAGATCATGCGTACTTTCATGTGTGTGAAGTACAGATGACAATATCTTAGACTAACTATTGTTGTTATTATTGTTCTTAAGCTGCCCGTACATCAGAAGACTTGGAAAAGACTGATGGAAATCATCTCATACTTGCTCTCATCTTAAGACAATTTTCTACAATTTTTCCATCGCAGCCCAGCCTCAGACTGAGATTTTACAAAGACTAAGAATCTTGCAGGGTCACTATTTACAAAACTACAGCTAGAATTCTCCCGCCATGCAATGTTTTCCGCGGGTCTTTGCAGAGCCTCTGCTATTTCGGTCCGTCGCTCGTCCTTCTCCACTTGGTTGTGATGCGTTGGGGAGTTGACGTCGTACAAGACGAGCCGTTCTGCAAATTGATCGGGGCGTCCTTCGCCGTTCTAATTCATCCTCACCGTCAACAAATGCCGGCGATACTGCCCTGGTGATAGTTTGTCTGCCAGGTTTCATGTTTCCTGTTTTGTTGGAGCTCATCTGTTGGTTGCTGATCGTGTTAAATCACCGAAAAAAATGTAAGAGTCTCTAATATAGTCGTAAACCGAAGACTAGACAAAGACTGAGCTCAGACTGCTCAGATTGCCTTCTCGAGAGGACGGGACTTACGGCAAATCCAGAACAACTCCTTAAATATCCTTCTGACCTTCAGTTTTTAGTCTGCGACCGTACAAATCTCTTAGCCTAGCATTAGGAGGAAAGTTTTTTCGGGATCCTCCCGAGAGAAATCCGTCTCTGCCCACCTTCAGCTTGTGAAGATTGTAGACGTGGATCTCGCAGGCTGTGTTTGCCGCCGCCAGCCATTTGCCGTCATCGCTGGTCGACAGCAGGTGGATGGGCTGCCTGGAGCCTGGATTAACCCGCAAAGACACACAAACAAACCCGTCGGATACACCACAGAAAGAGACGCCCAGAAAACTTGACCAGAAGTGGAGAGGCTCCTCACCTGACTTGGGCTTGAGTGTGTGCAGGTATTTGCACTCCGACTCGCCGAGGGACACGACCACCACCGAAGAGTGGCCGGACGAGGCGAAGAGTCTGGAGGAGTCCGAGGAGAAGCAGAGCTGCTGGGCTGAGTGGAGGACCTTGGGCAGGTTGGACACCTGGAAGGAGGAGGGAGCGTCAGGGAGGCACTCGGGAGTTCCGTTTACCTCCCGAACGCGATCGGACTGCGTAGATTTTAACCCGAGATGCCTGCATGGGGTGAACATGTTTGTCTAAAAATGCCACGTGCAACGTTTTATACCTTGGTATAAACATCATCATGATCCAATAACAGAAAGACAACATCAGGATGTGACCTCACATGCCTTTTTTTTTGGTCTTCAAATTTGGCCGAAATGAGTTTTTCCGGTTAATTTTGCCAACACCCCCCCCTTTTTTTTCCCCCCTCGGCCGTTTCACGAGAGTGGAAGCGCTCTGTGGGGCTCGAAAAATCTCATTTTCAACAGGCCAGGCTCAGAGCAAGAATTGTACTTTGGACACTTTTAATTGGGGACTTTCCGCGTTACGCTACGCGACTCTTGACGGCATGTGAAGAGGACGAGCCTCGCCTTTATGACGCTGACGTCTCCCTGCGTCTGCAGCCTGTACAAGTGGACTTTAGAAACGGTGGAGTAAGCCAGCCAGCCTCCACATGCGGAGAGAGCACTGCAGCAGATGTGATCCTGTCCCTGAGAACACACACACACACACACAGTAAATATGGACCATATCTGACACATAGAGAATACAAAATATCAGTTGTGATGACTGTAATTTTTCTAGCTTCACTATTTTGCTCTAAAACCAGGAAAGGAAATTGAATTGGGAGTTGATTAATTGTCTAATAAACGGGCGGATGTGGATGAAAACCCAGCGACTGGGTTCCCAAAGTGGCGAGGAAACAACCAAAACAATTAAACAACGGTCTCATCCTCAGAGGAAACACATCCCGGAATCGGCTGGAAATTATCCAAGTGCCGAAGAGCATCTACATGAAATCTCCCAAAGTGGAGTGGATGTTTTCCTCAACTCCCCGGACTGGGAATAGTCTGTTTCTACAGCTAAGTAAACATCCTAGGATCTAACACGCACGCACGCGTGCACGCGCTCACCTTCCTCTTCAGCATGATCAGTTTTTCTGGTTTCTGCTTAACAGCCAGACTTTCCCCGGGCTTCCCTGATAGCAAGCACAAGTAGTTCCATAAGTCACATATACTGAATCATCTGTGAGTGTGTGTGCATGCACATGTGTGTGTGTGTGTAATGCTCACCGTGCCCATCGCTCTCCCCAAGCCTCCACAGCTCCAAATGGTCGGTGAATCGGAAAAGCAGCAGCCCTGATTTCTTGGCGCAACAGACCAGGCTTCTCTGCAGGGGGCGACGACGACACGGCGGGTTCTCGGTTAATCTTTCCGAATTATTTTATTCATGCTGTTTCGCGGAAGATTTTTCTGAATTTATTTCGGGACGGGCAATTCGAGCACGGCTCGTTCTGGCGATTTTAAAAACTTTAAACATTAAAAAGAGGGAAGGGGGCGGGGGCCCAGTCTCCTTGGCGACGGAGTCAGATGTAAATAACACATGTCGTCTTTCTTTAAACGCTGACGCGTCGGAGTGTGTACTCACGTGCGGGAAAGTGACTTTGGTGAGGAGGGATTCCAGAGAGTGTTTATCCACTTTGCCCAGCAGATGGCACACTACCAGCTGCGTGTCCATACCTGGCGGCATTGGAACAAATGTTTATCTCTCTTACGTTCAACGCACATTGACAGGCTTAAAGCCGAGGTTGTGTTTCTGCAACAGAAAACATTATAAATAGCAATGTGCTTTATGGCAATTATTTACTCGTATGGATCCAATATATTCCAACTTGTGATATTTTACGGTTACCAAGACTTCTGTAAGCGAGCTCATAACTCTATTTGTTTGAATATCAAATAGATTTCCCCATTAAAATGAATAGAAACACCACACATCCATTCCAGAACTCTGCTTCGGAAAGAAAAACTGGGCTTTATAAGAAAAAAAAAAATTGAAAGATAATAACACATAATAAAAGAGAATCTAAAAGGCTTTAATAAACATATTTTACCTTGCAGATAAGAGGATAATGCTGGAGTCTTTTATTCCAACCTTGTTTGATGAACTTACTGGCTACACACTTAATGCGATGATGTATTGCTTAATGTAACTTGCACACTTTGCTACACTTGCTAAACTTAAATTGAGCGACAGAGTGAATGCCAGTCCTCTTTCTAGAATGATCAAACTGCCTCCAACTCCCTTTGAAAGGCTCTTCAGATGCCTCATCTGTCATCTGGCTTGCCCATGTTCTTCCACTGGGCTACAAGGTCAGTGTCAAACTCTCATCCCGCTTACTCGTAAAATAACGGCTATATCCTGGAAACTTCTTAAGTTGATGCACTCATAAGTCAAGGCTCCACTGAAATTCAGTATAGTGATCCCTCGCTATAACGTGGTTTACTTTTCACGGTTTCGCTGCTTCACGGATTTGCATCGTGCATCGTGTTCTGCATTCTGATCGGCTAAAAAAAGTCACTCCGCTTCTTCTCTACCTGTGCGTCAATAACGTTGCAGTTTAATATGTACACGTAGGTAAAACGGCTTGCCAAATTTACATTACGCACGTGCAAATTCTCTTGCAATTTCGAGTTTCTCTAAAACCAGTAATGTTGACAAAACGCTCTGGACCCGACAAAAACACCTGCGGCAGGGCCCAAAAGGCAGCGGAAGATGCTATCTATCAGATAAAGATAAACTTCTGGACATGCTAAGTGAAGGTAAAAGCTATGCGGCTGTAGGTCGGCACTACGGAATTAATGAATCTTCCGTTCGTTCCATAAAGAAGGAAGAAAAAAAAACATAAGGACGACAACAGCAATAAGTTTTAATAAGGATGTATAATAATTGAAAAAAAATAAATAAAGGTTTCTACTTCACGGATTTTGCCTATCACGGGTTCTTTTTGGAACTGCGAAAAACAAGGGTATACTGTTTTTTTTTTTTTGTATCACAAACAGTTGGGACTGTCGCTTTTAATTATAGTCTGAAATCAATACACTCTGCTCTTTTTGAGGAGCCTTCTCCATCCGTGGGCTCTTCAGTCCCGACGGATTGCCAGCGGACACTGACCTCCCGAAACCACGGCTGTGTCGAGGTGGACCAGCGCCCGGACGTCGTGCGAGTGGTTTTTGAAAGTTTTGGTTCGGACCCACTGCTTGTCCTGCTGGCCGAGGGTGGAGGGGAGGAACTGGAACTGGACGACGGTGCCCTCCGACGTCCCGGCCACAAGGCTGCTCCCGTCCTGGGAACATGGTTCGCACGTTTGAAAAGACTCGACTGGTTGTATTAAAAGGTATAAATCAAAATACATATTAAAAAAAAAGCATTATGAAATCGTTTGCTTCCAATTTAAGCTAAGAAAATGTGAAAATCTAAATTGATTCTTTCTGAAAACACATTTACATAGCAACAAGATAAAATAAGCACACAACATTACCAAATTAAAATGAATTATAACAACACTTTTAATTGAATAACTGAACTAAACCAACAATGAAAAAAGTTTTATCAAAATATGACACAGGAGTAACTGGAGACACTAAAATCAACTTTACCTTGAATACATTTCTTTAAACTAATTTTTTAGACAACACACACACACAAAAGCAAATCTTTGCACTTTGCAATTAAGTCCTTAAAACACTTTATAGCCTTGACTTTGACACTTTATAGTTTTATTTATATTTCTTATTCTCTCCCCCCCCCTTTTTTTTTTACTGTTTATACAATTTCCTACCATTATTTATTATTGTTATGTTTAACTTGAAACTCTGGCACAACAATTTCCTTCGGGATTATTCTTACTCTTATTCTTAAAAGTACAATTGTCACAATAAACCACACACTCACCGGGGAGAGCGACAGAGCCAGGACGTCCCACTTGGTGATGAGGTGGGTCCGGACCAGTGTTCCAGTGACTCCGTCCCACAGCTGCACCTTCCCCGTGGAGTCGCCGCTGACGACCACTTGGTCGGACAGGAAGACGACGCACCACACCACCACCTCCCTGCTCTTGGACGCCCCGGCTCCTCGTTCCACCAGCAGCCTGTGCGTGCTGTGACCTGAACCCGGCGCGGGGAACATCACACACAAAGGACTCGAGACGTTTTACAAAGAGACAAAGAGGCCGCGCAGCAGGACGGTGTCCCGGCAGCTCACCCGTCTCCGCATTGAAGATCCTGATCATGTCCGTCATGCCGGCGGCGAGCAGAGTGCCAGACGGGTGCCAGGACAGAGAGATGATACGACCTGGAGGACGGAGAGTCACAGGAATGGATCAGGAACAATGGGAGAACATGTCATCTCTCAGGAATTCTATCCTTCACACAGACAATGAGCCAACTGTGAAAAATGCAGTACAATGATAAGCTACATTTGTGATCATTTCTGGTCACTTTGTATATAGAAGATCTCAAACTTGAATCATTTGCTCACTGATGAATTAGTTGATTATCAATGCCTGATTACCGAAAAAATTAAATAAAATAACAAGAGACAAAAAAAAACAAAAAAAACTCAAAGTGGTATTTCATCAGGCCGGACACTCCACTAAATATAATCCAAATTAAAATATCAAAAATAAAAACATTACAGCTTTCTAACTGATCCTAATTATTTTCTGAGTGATATGGGGAAAAAAAATTCTTATATGCAGATGAACTCACTCATTAACAGAATCTAAGATCTGGATACATTCATGGTTGTTTTCTCAAATCTGCCTTTTGAAACTAACATGTCCAATAGCTTACCTGTTAAAAAGCAGTAGTATTAAAACACAACAGTACGACAATACCTCAAATAACGTTGCCTTCTTAAAATAATCGCCTGTTATATTTTCCGTTTTTCAGAAAACACAAAAAACAGACAAGTGTGTAGAATAAGGAGTGGATTTCGGACAAAAAAAAAAAAAATCCTGTCAAAAAAAAATCGTATATTCCAGTATTTCAAAGCTTGATATTGGATGTTGTTCGCATAAACTGGGGAAAATTCCCCGGGAAAAAAGTTACATCCAAATCTGGTTTACGTTCTTACCTCTCTGTCGTTCCAGGTTTCTTTCAAACTGAATACCCTCCTCAAGAACTGCAAATATCTTCACCGTTCCATCCTCACATCCCACCTGCCACAGGAACATTAGTGACCATCCCCACCCACACACAAACCTAGGAAACTTAAGGCAGGCAGAAGAGGCCTGATGGGAAGAGGCAATTTTTGACAACTGACCGCCAGTTGAGTTCCCTGGTTGTTGTTGCTGATGGCCCAGATGGGGCCGCCGTAGGCGTCCACGGTGTATTTAGCCCGGAGGTTCTCCAGGTCGTACTCTGTGATCTCTCCGCTCAAACCAGCACCGAAGAGGCGATCGTTCACCCAGCAGAGGTTTTCGACCCCATGGTCTTCCTTCCCGGGGATTATCTGCATGTTAGACCGCGGAAAAAAGCCTTAAAAATACAATATTCACCAGATTCCATTCGCAACACTGTGGACAGTAAAATCATTTCATTGCACAAGGAAACACGTTTCCGGTTTGTACATATATCAATGAAGACTTTGAACATTGGCAGAAACATCGGACGGATCCCGAACTCAATGCGGGCGGCCTTCTGTCTCAACTGGTCGAGGAAAATTGGACAGGCATTTGAGAAACCGTTTACATTTTCTTACAATACTATGCCCATAATTTGTTTTTATGTTTATGCTATCTGAGTTTACTGTGGACAGAAAATAAAGAGTTTCATTGTACAGGGAAACACATTTCCAGACCATGCATATGACAATGAATACTATGACTCTTTAATGCGTTTTGTTCTTGATAATAGTGGTCTTGAGGTGTTTACAGACCCTGCTGTGTGAAGCCTTCAATACAACTCAACTTTCTCACTGCTTGAACAAGTGCAATTCGAGAGGATGTGATTTTCAAAATTGATGGCTTTACAAGTCAGTAAATGTCTGGATTGTTGTCAAGGAAATCAAAATGTGTGAGCCCTGCCGGAGTGTGTGCAGCGGCTCCTTACCTTCTCCTGGAAGTACTTGTCGGTGAAGTTGAAGACCTCTAAGGCTCCATCGGAGCGGGCTACCGCCAGCCTCTCCGTGCGGCCGTTGACCGCCATGGCCCGGATGGCGCTGGGCATGTAGTCGAAGAACCGAACCCGGTGCACCTTGAACTCACCCATGTTGTTTTTTTTTCTCTATCCTTTCCAGAGAGTGAAAACTGACACTGGGAAGCGACAACGTGGGGTCGAGACCCCGCAAACCAACACGTGAACGCCCAGCGGCGTCCCCCAACCGGCCGGCGTCCCCAGCGGAAGCCCACGGTCTTGTTTACGAAGCTCAACTTAAACGGTAATGACGGACTTTAACGAACTATCCCGCCGTTTTCGTCCCGAAACTTTATTTCTCTATAACTTCACACCCTGCAAAACATCAGGGAGCCACGTTGGGAGCCTTTGAACCGGAAGTGATTGAAACGTCCCAGCCAGGGTGAAACGGAAGTACGTCATCAAACCGTGATACATCCAGCTGGCGGGAAATGAAATAGGAACGGCAACTTTTTTTCTGCTGCAAAACTGTCAATTTAGCTTAAAAAATAATTTAATAAACGTTTTCACTATTTTCCGTTTTGTACACGTCGGTGGAACTACGTCCCGCTTCCCGGGAGGAAAATGGTTCAAATAGTCATACGGTAAGAACACCGACTTGTCGGTCAATGACAGTTCGACATTTTATTTAGAATGTTTTTACATATAAAAAATATAATTTGTAAATATGTATAATAGAGAATCGCGTTTAGAGATTGGAATTTTTTTTATATTTGTGATAAATTTTGAATATCTGTCGAGCAATAATTTAATTCGCAAATATTAACCTCAGTTTTAAGTATTTGGTATTAGTTTTTATGTTGGCAGGTACAAAACAGAACACATCAGTATTGTAGATAATAACTCCCAACTGCACACCGGCATTCTTTAGATCTTGATATTTGTTATTCAGATTCAGGCGATGTTGATGTTTGGTTGTTGTTACGTTGTGCAGTTAACTAATGAAACATTAGTTTCTGATGATAATCGATATTTTTGTGTATCTTCATTGAAATTTGGTTGAATTGACATGCAGATATAGCCAATATTCTTTAGGCTCAAGTTGAAATGATATCAAGTCTGTTGACGTTTTTATATCAATTGGACATTTGGCATAATGGAAGTCTGTGCTGTTTATAACGTCGATGTATCTTATTGATCAGTATAAAATCAACCACTCTACCAATATCGGCTCTCCCCACGGCCAATATTAATATTGATTCCAAAAAACACAGCATTTAATAAAGGTCGATGGCCCTGTTTCATGCAGAGGAAGTGTGGATGGCAGCTGTCCTCCAGAGTGGCTGCTGGTGGAGCTGCAGGGAGAGATGGTGTCCAGACACAACTCTGGTCTGGCAGGAAATGTGATGGGAGACCTTCTTTACACCAAAGAGGTAATAATGACAATTTTACAATTTTTGACAATGAGTATCAAAAATAAGAAATTAATCTTTGGAAAATGTACATTGAAATAAGAAATAAAATCTCAAAATCCTTCTCAAATACCTAGCTCTTGTCAAATATAAAAAATACACAAAAATTGGTTAAAAATTTCATATGAAACAACATGAATAATTCAGTGATAAATAGCATAATAAGGAATTACTATATGTATAAATACATCAAAGAATTTGAGGAAAATATTCAATATAAAAGAATGACCAGAATTGTCGTTCAAAATTGCTGAAAATCAGATTAAAAATTGCGGCAACTTTGGAAGAAATGATCAGAAATAATTTTGATATGACCTGTAAATAAGGAAAACAGAATAGAAAATTAGTGCTGCGAAAAAGCCTCACATTGGCAGGGAATGTTTGGAAAATGCACTCTATATTGACATTCTAGAAGGAATTATCTTTAAACTGCAAGAAAGAGAGGGAATGTATTGATACTTGTCTAACCAGCTGGTCCGATGCTGAAAATGTCTTGTGTCTCTTGTCTCCTTTCTTTTAAATGTTTTTCAAAAGAACCTTATTTAGAAAAGAATCTGAAGTGTCATTGACTCATCTGTCTTTCCTCTTCTCTCCACTAGGGGGTCCCTGTCCTCATCATTGGACATCACATTCTGTACGGGAAGCAAGTCAAACTGGAGAAACCCTTCGCCGTTCTCACCAAACATTCCACCAACTCACAAGACACTGAAGATGCCACGTCAGTTCCCATGGAAACGGAAGCGGCGGGATCCACTTCGTACTCCGTCTCTGCCCTGATAAAAAGGAAGCTTATATTTAAGACGCGACCCAAACCCATCATCACTCATGTGCCCAAGAAAGTGTAGAGCAGCTGGACCAGGTCAGAGGTCATGATAGAGTAAAGAACAATCCGTCTGAAACCCTGCTGGACTTGTGACGGAGAGCAGTTTGATTTGTTGTTGCCTTACTCAATACAATCTTGTGCAAAAACCATGAATCTCCTATCGGGTCAGACCACATCTGGTTCAGTTCAGAGCTTTTCATGTTTCCAAGAATGCACTAGTGTCATTGTGTCATGGCAATTTTGCTTTCAGTGAAATATCCTTTATTTTATTATGTAACTGATTAACTATGTGTTTTGTATAAAACTTTAAAAAAATCATTGATATCCTTTTTCTAATAAAATAAGTAAAAATCAAAAAATGAGGGAGCCTTTCATCCTACAGCACTAAAACAGCATTTTTTTTATTGTTATTGTTGAATCAATAAGGGGAAAATTAAATTAAAATAATTTATTATGTCAAATAAGTACTTGATCAGCTGACTTTTCATGTTCCACAGTACGTCCTGTTTATATAGTTTTTACTGCATAATCGCGGGTTCTCATCTTCTGCAGATCGTTATATAGTGATGGGAAATGCAAAAAAAAAAAAAAAAAAAAAAAAAGAACGCGAGACAACCCTAAAAATGGCCGGTCAAAGAAAAGCTGCTGTTGAGTTTCAGATTGTGATGGAATTCTGGATTACGGTCCAGTGACAAGGCTGTTCCTATTAATAGAATTATATGGGTAGTTAAAAACGTCTCCTGAGATGTTTTAAACCTTAACTAATATAAACCTATGTAGTTTGTGTTTTTTAGAAAAATAAACGGTTTAGCGCTTGAGACGGTAAAGCAAAAGGACCATTTCTTTCTGTTGTATCCAGAAAAAACTAAAATAAAAAAAACACCTTTTACAAAAAACATTACTTTCTGCGCCATTTCAATCGGAAACACTCTTCTTAAACCAAGTGAGCTACATCACTGCTGCAGCAGGGAGCCGGAGAAGATCTGAAAAATATCCAGCTTATTCTGTCGACAAAGAGGGAACATGTGAACAGAAGGCGAAAGAAACTGAATAAATGGAGAAACAAGCTTCTGAATAAAAACAGTAACACAGAAATTGTTTGAAGACAAGAAATGTCTTTCTGCTTATCCTCCCTCATTTTATTCCTTGTAGATGCTGATTTCTGATTAACTGTAAGATATATTTATTTTTAAGGTATCTTCTCCCTGATTTGTCATGTAATCCCCCTTATTTTAAGATGATGGTTTGCGTGATTTTAGAATACACTTATTTATTAAGACAGCCCTTTTCACATTATTAAAAAAGAAATCCTTTGCCAGGGTAAAAAAAATTAAGGATTTGCAAATTAGAACTATATATAAAAAAAGTCTTTTACAGTATAACCCTTGTTGAATTTTTTTTTAATCCCAGTCTTATTGGTACAAAATGATCGATGAAAACAGGCAGCAATATATTTAGAAATTAGCCTGATGAATATCAGCATGACTGAGCACTTGATCAGCTGAGCGATCAGCAGGGCGAGTGTAAACACTGAAAATAAGTCAGACAGACTTCTGGCATTTGATATGTTGACTTATGGAGTATTTACAGCGTGTGATTGTGTGCTTGTGTGTGTTGGTGTGTTTGAAGGCGGTTCCCATGTTGTGTAAACCCAAGAGGTAAAATGGTGCCTTTTAGCGCCACATGTCTGAAGAGGTCGATTCATTCAGCAGTTGTAACGCCCCCGTTCAGACCCCCGGGGCCCCCAAAGCACAGTAAAGATCGGAAAATATAGCTTATTTTTATTATTTTCTTTGCTAATTTTAAGCTATTGGTTGCCCAACCTTGCAGCATCTCTGGTTCTAATTTCTGTTGGTGATTTTGTTCCCAAAGACTTCATGCATTCCGATTACTTCCAAACATTACATTATCAAAAATAGTCTAAAGGTGCTGTCTTTGGTGAATGATTATGACATAACATGGCAAAAAGCATGAGAACACACGATGGAAAGGATCAGCGCTTTGCTGCAGAATGTCGCTGGCATGTATCGAGTGAGCAAATAGAAGCAGCGGACATAAAAACAATAGATCAACATCACTTTCCATTTCTGAGATAATGTAAAGGTCCCTGCGCCGTCCACTCCGTGTCTACCCTCTTTGCAGGCATCATCATACAACTTAGCTGCATACAGATAGAAGTCATTAAAAAAAGGCCAACCGATGCCAAGATCCACTTCCGTCCGAGTTGGAGTGAAAGTGTCGGCAATGTGAGCGAGAGATAAAAATGGAAGATTGACAACGGCATGAATAAAAAATGTCTGCGGTCGTTAAAACGTGGAATCACGATGATTCTAGTATGAATGGCAGGATTGTGTCACAAGCAGTCAGCATTTTAATGACAGGAAAATTCCAGTGTTCCTCGATTCCCAGTGATGGAATTCTATCACCAAATATCAGACCACTTACATTGCTGGTTGACCGTCGAGTCTTAAACTGAATAATCTGTGCATTGATGAAATGTAAAAAAAACAAAAAAAAACAAAAACAAAGGCAGTGTGAAAGAGATAAGTACAAGAACTCTCTTGCATCCGGGTGTGAAAAACATTGTGACATTGTGTGGAAAAAAAGATATAGATAACCAAAGTAGAATGACTCGTGTCCTGCAGTAAAACTTTACTGATTGTTTGGCACTTTTACAATTTCAAAAAGCCACCACATGTGACTTATCTGAATCACTTAATTGAAATTACAGCTGAGCCTTACCTAAAAACCGAGAAAATGACCAGAATGGACAAAAATCATTGAGTGATTCAACACTGTTCAACAGCGCCTATGATACAACAGCATGTCACATGTCCGAACAGATTGTCTGTCTTGATGATTTGTAGCTGCTTTATAAAAATGAAGCTGTAGCTCATGATTGTGCTGTTCATGAATAAACTGTTCAAAGGCTCGTTTCAGAGCCAAAGGGTAACCGGACCTGTCACCTTCCTGACCCGTTGCACCGCATTTTCTGCATTTGTTTATTTCATTTGGCCATCGCTTGGATCGGGTAACAACTTTCAGCTTCTCCTCACGAGGACTCGTATCGTCTACATCGTCGGCAAAAGTCTTTATGAGCTTTCCTTGTGATGGAATACGAGTGTGGACCTTTTTTGCGGCAAACCTGCTTTCGTGAAAGTTTATTGCCTGTGATTTCTTCCTGCACCAAATGCAAAAAAAAAAAAAAAAGTGCAACAAGAATACCCCTCACCTACGGCGGCTACCGAAGGAGTTGCTGCCTAAAAAAGGGGGTTTGGAAAACTGCAAATCGGACAACTCAAACTACTAAAACCTTTCATCGGCTTTAGCTTTTAGCAACGCTAGAAAGTCTCCTCTGAGAATTTCCACCGTAACAGGGTGGAGAGGCTGGCCTGACTCTGTGATCCTGGTTTGGCAAAGGCAAGAGGCTGGTATCTTTAGACAAATTCCATATACAGAATTTGCAGGTGCAGGTAGCTGATCAGTGAGAGGGAAGACTGGGGCTTCTTCCGGGAGCCCAAACACGTAACATGAAGCTGCCGGTCGGCGGGTCTACCATCTCTGAGAAAGGCATCGGGTTGGGATACATTGCCATGAAGATGGATGGAAGAGGAAGGACTCTAGGAAAGGATGTGGAATTGTACCTTCCTGCTGGCAAAGAAGATATCGCCCAGGTAGTCACACCAACTAGATATAGCACCTCTATTCACAGTAACAATGTCTGTTTTTAATACCTCAAGGCAGCTGCAGCAGGAAGCGTTTTATTTTAGGGGTTTATAAACGTCAATGGATGAAGGGAATGACGTTAAACTTGGAAGAAACACTCACTTTTGGATAAATGAATTTGCATGTTTTGTTTCAATAACAGGATCCTTTGGGAGCACCTCAAGGGGATATGTCGGATCTGTCAGCACGTATGAAAGGATGAACGGGTTGGGTGCTTGTCAGCGTCCGTGTAAAATAACTTTTGTACCATCTTTGAGAACATTATTAACCCCTGAACACTCCACATGAATCTGCTTCTTTGGCACAAATCGTTTGGACGAAAAGATCAGGGTTTTGGAGTCACAGTTTGAAAGAATAACGACTCGATGGACCTTCGGAGTAAAAAGAATTTCGGGAATCCTCCTTTTTTTTTTTTTTATCATTGCTGCTGATGAAAATGTTTCGCTTTGCACCAGGAAATATTACAGTGTGACATGTGACAGCTGCTCGATGATCGACTTGGGAAAAAAAAACAAAAAAAAAAAACCTAACCTGTGTTTATACTTGAGACAGAACGCGTCGTCGAGCGACCGAATCAGACGCCGAAGCGTTACATTCAAGCTGAAATGTTTCAACTCGTTCCGACACGTCTGCTGACTCCTTCGATTTCCGATGCCCGGCGTCACGATTTTTCCCACCTCGTATATATCGAGAAGAAGAAGGAGAACGACGTAAAAACTGGCCATCAAAACCTGCATGTTTTTCTTGATAGACATTTCAACGCCGCTTGCGCTCTTTTCGTTACGGCACGCCGAGCCTGAAACCGTTCACGATGTTCTTCTCAGCTATCACTACCGCTTGCGGTAGTGTCCATGCGCTTGCACAAGTGCATGAATACGTGATAACCTGGGTCAATTTTGTTTGGTTTTTCTCTATGAAGCACCATTGAGCATGGTTTCAGTAGAAGATCCACTCATCTCCTCCCCCCCAAAGTCCTCTTCCAACACGATCACACTCCTGCAGCGTAGATTTCAGATTCGCACCTTTTAAAGCACCACTGATAGGGATGTGACTGTCCTGGTTCATCTTTCATCCCTCTAGCAGTTCACACAGTCACTGGAGACCCTGCTAGAGTCAAACCGCTGCTTCCCACGGCACGAGTGCCCCACCAGCCCTCCCTTCCAGCGCGAGGATTATGCCTCAGCATAGGGCAGGTGATAATTCTCCTCCCTCTTGTTGCAACGTTTGGCAACAATCGCCAGGTAGAGTACCAGCAGAATGAGCCAGTAGCAGGCGTACAGTATCGTTCCCGCTATCAGTAAAGCCTTTTCTGTCTCACTGAACGGCTCCTGTGTTTCGCAATAAATCGTGTACGCGACGCCGCCGAGGAGTATCATCGTCCAGATCGTGACCGGCACCGCCCCGATCAAGTTGATCACGATCTTCCTGCGGCCTGATGTGCCCCACCCGGCCTTGTTGATGGTGAGCAAGGCAAATATTTTGGCGGGGAGCAGGCTGGACATGTAGAGCAGAGAATAGAGGGACATGAAAATCATGACCAGGCTGCCGCGCAGGAAACAGGCGTAGGTGGCCTTTACCATCCCGACCAGCTGGACTGTCAGCAAGAAGAGGAGGATGTTCCATAGCCTTCCACGGTAGAAGAGATGAATGACCGTGGCTACCAGGAAGAAGGGAAAGAAGCCGGTGACGACGGATTCGTAGGTCATCCAGAGGCTGTGCTTGTGGAACCAGAGGGCGTTGTAGAGCCACTCGCGGAAGTAAGACTTGCTCCATCGAGTCTGTTGGTTCAGCCAACGTAAGTATTGGGTCGGCGTCTCAGTCTGGCATTTTGATCGCGCCGTGAATTTGGTCTTGTAGCCAAAGCTGAGCACCCGGTTGGTTAGATGGCGATCATCACCGAAGCTGCACTTGGATCCCAGGAATGTCTGGTGGTACCAGGGTTCTAGGAAACGCTGAAGCAAAGAGTTCCTGTACATCCCTAAAGGGCCGCTGATGCACTGGACGCATCCGAAGTAGGACTGGCAGGCGCGTTCGACGTTGAACGCCATCCAGTAGCGCACGCTGCTGAGGAAGGAGATCCACGAGTCGTATTTGTTGAGAATCTGGAGGACAGGAAAGCACGGTGAAGGGGGGGTGAAAATTACTAAGAAAAGATGGAAATACTTTCAGCCGTTGGTTTTGGCAGCACGAGAGCTGGCTGCTCGACTTCCAAAGCAAACATCGCGCTAATGCATACCAACATACAATACATGCAGTATCTACGTGTGTGAGCGTTTACCTGCACATCTCCACCAACACCTCCAACCATTGGGTCTTCCTCAAGGATCTTCAACATTTCTAAGGTACATGCTGGGTCTAGAACTGTGTCTGAGTCACAAACCTGAAAAGAAAAGGTAATAAACAAAGGTATATAGTTGTGGTCATGTATGCATCTGGAGTTAATAATGCGCCGCATATGCGGCTCATCACCGGGTCGACTGGGAACTTAATCTTGACCCAGAAGAGGTTCTCCAGCTGCCGGCAGTTAAGGACGAGCCGGTCAGATTAGGAACGTAGAAGCTTTAATTTACAACCGACTTGTGAGCCTTGGGAAGGATCTAAAGCTTTTTAAGTAACTTCCAGCAACACTCTCATAAATGAAATGAGTGCCTCGTAAAATCAGCTCACCCCGATGACACAGTTTGAAAGTAGTTATTCTTCGAGAGTTAAAGTAATTTTTTTTCCTGTACGCCCTATATTATCGATTCCGTCTATTTTATAGATCAAGTTGATGGACGCAGAATAAATTTAACAATAGTACACGATTGCAGCAGAAAATCTCTTTTCGTTCTTTTTTTGTGCTCCTTTAACATCCATTTTGATGTGTGCACTTTTAATTAAAATGCAATACAGAAAAAGAAAAAGCAAATAAAAGAGTCCCCAAAACAGTATTTTTAAAAAATAGGGTTGGCTGGTTCATTCTATGATCATGCATAAATTCACTCATGCACCTCATCTTAATATTATTGCAGGGAAACCTTAACCCTTGTGTTGTCTTGCGGGTCAAAAGTGACCCACTACCATGTTTAGCTGTAGAAAAAAACACCTTAACCTATCTTTTTCCAACTTGAAATTTTATGACTTTTCCTAAAGAGAACCCATAATTCGAAAAAGTGACACCTTTTTTTTTTTATGTTTCCATGTGGGCTGTACACCACTAGGGTACAAAGATTGTCTTATGGGTCATTTTTGACTCGTAGGACAAGGGGAGTAAACACAATGTTAAGATCGCACGAGGGTTAAATCGGGTTCAGGGAAAAAAAAAAAGTATGATTTCAGCTAAAATTGTCCATTTTACTTTGCACGGTGCAATTCCTTATGCTGTTCTTACCTGCACATAATCCACACTGTCCCCCAGTGCTTTAAAAGCAGTGTACATCACCTCCCTCTTCCCTCCCCACTCTTGCATGATGCAAGAGTAGCGGCAACATCTGACCAGCCGAGTCACCCGCGCCGCCTCCTCCATATGAACCGTACTCCTCCCTCCTCCGACGCCCTGTCCTCCGCTGCCGTCGCTGTGGTAGTTTCCCTTCCAGACCATGCTACCGGCCTGGTCGGCCCCACCGATGACCTCCTGGAAAATATCCATCATGTAGCGGTCCTCGGGCCTGTTGCCGTCCACCACCAGCACCACTTTCAGACCGGGGAAGGAGATTCGCCGGATACTGCGCAGGCACTTCCTAAGGTAGTCCGGGTCCTCCTGGTAGGCAGCGATGCAAAGGGCCACGGAGCGGCGGAGGTGCTGGGGCCGGACCGGGCTCCTCATCCTTCGATGCTCCAGAAAGGCAAAAAGGCTCTGGAGGAAAAGGTGGAGGGAGAGGAAGGCACCATAGAGGCCGAAGGAGAGGTGGTGCTGCTCCGTGTGGATGAACTGGTAACCTGGAACCAAAGGGAGGCCGACATCAGTGAAACGTTATTCGAGTTATTCCGTCGTTGATGGTACGATGAAGAATAGATGACTACAACCTGTGACATAGGCCAGCAGAATGGTGAAGAGGACCACCGCAGCAAAAAGGGTGGTGACCGCGATGTTCAGCGCATTCCTGAAGCGAGAGGGCATCTGAAGACGGAACCAGACATGGGTTTGAGTAAGATGGTACGAGGAGAGCAGGGATGTCGGGAACAGAGATGAGTTCCCGGTCGATAACATGCACATGCGTTCATTTCTCTCACGTAGGTGGAATTTAGGTCATTTTTAATGTGTTGCATTTGCAGGACTGTCTCAGAAAATTAAAAAGAAATTAAAAAAACAAAAATTCTTTGTTTTTAATTCTAATATTTTGTGATAGGATTTTTGAGTTTTCTTAAGATATAAGCCTTAATCAGCAAATAACAAAATAAAATAACAAAAGGCTTGCAATATTACAGTTGATTTGTAATAAATCCAGAATGTATGACATTTTTGTTTTTGTAATTGCATTACAGAAGATACAGAACTTTATCACAATATTCTAATTTTCTGAGACAGTCTTGTACTAATAAACCAAAGTCAATACCTCAATACCGCAGTCAATACCTCTCTCTATATTTATATATATATATATATATATATATATATACTTTTGCTACAATTGTTAGCTAACCCTAAAGTAGTAGCTCTACAATGACTGCTACAATTAAATCTAATTATGGGGTTGGATATATTGCTACTAATAGCATTAATAGCAAAATTTAAAAAAATGATGTCACTGTTTTTATGTGTTGAATTATTGTTACAACAACTTGACTTGCATTAATAGTGCAAACATGCACTTTAATTGCTGGCACTGTTGCTTGTACCGTTGCCTCCGTCAGCACAGTCAGCGTCATATACATTGATTTTAAAAATATATTTTGATACTGCAAATCACAAGGTCATTTTTATTAAAATCACCGCAAAATGTATATGGCAGCCCAACGCAAAGCTTGATATCATTACATTAGATGACGACACTAAAGAAGAGTGAGTTGACTTGAACAGACATTAGTCCAGTCCACAGCACTTTCACAGGGTGTGTTCTAGTACCTGTTGTTTTTTCAGTATTTAAACAATAATTTGCCAAACAGCTACACTGATAATGATACACGAATTAAACCATATGATATTTATTATTGTGCACTCTTTGTGCATGCTTTAAATTACATTTGTGCAACAAGCATTGCAATACATCCATTATATTCCTTCTCTGTTTTAGACGGATCAATTGATGGAATAATATTACAACCATTATTTGTGATTGCCACCTTGCAAGACAGTTAATGTTGAAGTAAAACTGAATAAATATTTTTCTACATTGGCTTGTTCTGACGCCTTGAGTACTACTGTTAGACAGGTCAAATATCACAACAATATCATAACAATAGCACTTGCAACTTGCAAAATACATATTTTATTGCCTGTTTATATACTGTATAGTTATTTTATTGCCTATCTGTATATTTTATATATATTGTCTATTTCATACAGTTTTATATTTGTATTGTCCAGGACTACAGATGGAAATTAGCTATGAGCTATAATCTGGTACAAACATCTCTGCCTCTGTGCTTAATGTATTTGTACACTGTCCTAATAAACTTCTAAACAAACAAACAAACAAATTTTGCCATGGCATGACAACCACGGTTTTACAACAACACACGTACCCTGCTATGACACTGTGATGTGCAGCATCGTATTTCTTTGTCAGTAACGTAAATATACTTTTTGACAATAGCACCTCCAAATAACCGTCAATCCCTTAAGGCACTCCCTCTATCTCTGTCTGTGTGTTAATAGCTCTAATTAAAGGTCTACCAGGGTCTGACTGCTGCTCGAGCGCTTTGGAAACAGGGTGAACAATTCTGTCCATTCATTCATGAATTTACCTCCCCTGTCTCCACCCTGCCAGCCGTCCAAGCCAACTGACTGGGCCCATGCAGGAGAAACAGACTGATATTTATACCGATACATTCAGCTCTGTGGGACAGACTTACTGGGAAATGCACAGATTTACATGCAGGCACTAAATCACTCTGACTCTACTTGAAACAAGACGTTGGATATTTTTTATATGTAGGGATGTTTGCAGATTGACATTCTGCATCATGGTGGTACATTTTCCCTTTCGGACGTTGTTTGCAGCCCGAAGCTACCGGCATGCAACAGTCATCGTTGTATTTTACGAACAAGCGCATTTATTTCTGTACGTATACAGTGCATATTAATATCTCTGCAGAGGAGCTGGAGCAGGTGCTATTATCCCCTTGATTTCCTATTTTAATTTTGTGGAGTTATCTGGAAAATATATTATTAAGGAAGCATATTACATAAGCTATTGCAGATGGAGGAAATTGGTGCTAGCTCCTGGTTAGCATTTGGTGTAGTTGAACAGCTATTTTAACTGAAGTGACGCGCTAGCAAGCGATTCAGGCTAAAACTTTGTTTAAGTTAGCTTAAGCTCTGTTTTAGCGGCCTACTTAAATGTTTTGCTTACATTAATTGCGCAAGCTTACATGTTTTGGTGTTATCAGTGGCATATTAATGAGCGCGTCTTATCTTTTTAAACAAACAACTGTAAAGAAGATACCTAGCGTACAGGAAAGCTAAGCATAGGCTTGTCTTGGTTTTGATAGCATGTTAGCTATTGGAGCTAAATGCCTCAGATTTAATGAACAAAAATATCACCTAAAGTTAAATATGTTTAAGACATTCCGGAAAAAACACTTGTGTTAACATAAGTGGCAGAATTATAATCTTTGACTGCAAATGTTTTTTTGATGTTTTTCTTTTTTTTCTCTTTAAACTCTAGTTCTGTGTCAATCGCTCCTCTGGTATCTTTCACATCAGCCACTCTCTTCAAGATTTGCGATTAATGGCTCGATCAGAAATATCCTTCTTCTTAAAAGACAAATATTTTTGACACCCCCATCAAGTGTTTGCTCATAGAGGAATGTTTGGTCAGTATAAATAAATATGGTGAGAGTTGCCTCTAGACGGGCTCCATATGAAGAACACCACGACAAATCTGGCTTGACGTTTCAGGTTATATTCCAGTATTAAGAAAAAAAACTCCTTTCCTATGGTTCATTAGAAGTTGCTGGTTTGAATCTGCTGATTCTTGTGATTCTTGCATGTCTTTACCCCAGGCTCTCCCTCCTACTCACAGATCCGATGTTGAGAATAAACTATCCAAGGCACTGAATTCAACCATGAGTGGTTGTTTGTCTCTGTTGACCTTTCCAGGGTTTATGCAGCGTTTGGCCTCGACGTTTGCCGAGATCAACTCCAGCTCCAAAAAAAATGGAATATGCCGTGATATGGGTGGTACTGCACAGGGGGATTTAAAAATACTTGCATTAGATTAATTAAAAAAGGGAAAATATTGACTAAAATCAAAAGTAAATCACAGATAAATTGCATCGATATGCATTTTTTTAAATCTAAAAATGACCTGAAATTAGCTTTGACTTACACAGAGATAACCAAGAAAACAAATAGTTTTAAGAAAAAAAGGATCAAGGAATCCTTGGGAATAATTGGATTATAAAAAGCAAAAAAATGCATGGAATAGCTTTAAAAGCTTTTCACACTGATACTAAAGTGAAGCAAAGGTGCTCCATGTTTAGGAGATACAAACAGCTTATTAGTTTTGTTTATGTGATATGTGATTTTTCTAACACCTTAGCATATAATATAATGAAGTTGCATACAATGCATATAATTGGACTTCTTTATTGATTGGCTTTTTTATTTTTTCTAATGCTCAGCCGCACCACAAGCAGTAAAAATAACAATTTCCTCGCTCTATAAGGTTTAATGGTGGTGTGGAGTCACTAATAAACACCACCACCATCTGAAGATGAACGACTGTCTCACTCCAGCTTCCTGGAAGGGCGTGACGGGATCTCATCACCAGGACGAGCTGAGGTCAAAGGTCTTCCAGCACACACACACACACACACACACACACACACACACACACACACACACACACACACACACACACACACACACACACACACACACACACACACACGGGCTATTTTCCACACTCTCCTCCTGTACAATAGAGGGCGCTCCCCTCTCACTTCCACCTGAAGGGGGATCTGGTTGCCTTCGCTCAAAATAATTCTTTCAGAGACCTCATTGAATGAGGAAGGAAATGATGCAAGTTAGGTGTGTGTGTGTGTGTGTGTGTGTGTGTGTGCGCACACATCGTTTCACTAGCCACAGAGTACAGAGTGACTGGTGATGTATAACAGTTGTGTTTGTGTGATAGTGTTAGTGTTAATCCTACTATTTCTTTCATTTTAGCCCTTTTTATTTCTTAAAAAACCTTGTAGAAATGGGAAATATCTGTGCCTTTACAAGCAAAATGCTTTGCCAGTTTGTTTGTTTGTTTTTTTAACCGATTTATGGAGTGTTGTGACATCATGCAGGACGTCTCAGGAATAGAAAGACCAGGCATTCAAGCTGGCTGAAACCTGAAAAAAACTTGATTTTGTATTGTTTTCATATTTTTTTTATATGTTTGAAAGCGATCACCTGGATCCGGTGGCTCGACTCCCAGCACTTATTAAAGATTTAAAGGTTAAAAAAAAGGGAAAACTTGCAAGTACTAGATAGACAAAACCAGCGAGGGACTCACATGCAAAAATCAAGGTTTTAGCTGCTAAAGTGACAAATAATTCATTTAGTTACAAGTGAGTGAGGTGGGGGTTAACAGACAGTGACTTCAGGAGTAAGGTTGGACTTATGAGTCATATAGTGTCTGTGACCTGGACTTGTGAATAAGCTTCTGTTTCCTGACCAAGTAAAACATAACGGCTTGAAAAAATAATCAGTTTTGTGTTCTTGGCTTGGTCTGCTGCCCTCAGGTGGCCTGAAAGCATTAGTCTGAATGAGAGAAATTAGAGAAAATTAAAAAATATTTCTGGAAAAAAATTAGATGAAGCTCTGGGAATTCACTTCATTTTCAGAAATCGGGCCGGGTAGAAACGGCCGATTTAATTTAAATAATTTCGTCGGGATTTCAATTTTACAATATTTTAAATTTTCGTTTTGTTTCATTTCATTTTACTTATTTCATTTGAAATGATTGACTTTGGACATGAAATGACCGATGTCCTGGATCCAAAAGTAACAATTACATTCGTGAAATAAATGTACGTGAAATGTATGTTGTATTTGTTTTTATTTTATATTTTTTTCTGTGTCAGTGACAGTGGGAACCAGAAATCTCTGGTACTTTTATTTTGAAGGCACCCTAGAAATTCATGAAGCTCTGATGTAGGTGACAGTAGATCCATATAATTTCTATGTCAACGTTTACATTTACTGGGCATGTAACTTCTGTATGCGGGGGCTGAAATGCTTTCATTTGAAAAGAAATTTTGTGCCGTTTCTCCACTGAGGGATTTACCGCTTCGCTCTCTAACGTCTGCTGTGCATCAATGAGCATTGTGTAAAGAGGCAGCGGGCTGAGGACCGTGATGCCATGGAAAACCACATTTCCATTTTCTTTGGAGACGCCAACAGACACTTTGAGGTGCTCCTGTCATGGCAGGCAACCCACACACACACACAGACACACACAGAGACACACAAACGGTTATAATACACAAGCCAGGAACGTAGACAAATTCGTCTCCTCAGCATCACTTCTAGCCCTGTTGAATTGAGTATTTCACACACACTCTCTCTCTCACACACACGCACATACACAGGCTGAGTCAGAAAAAAAACATTTTCTCTACCCTCACATTGCAAACATTCAAAACACACTCATGTCTTTGTGCTGCATTTTTTAGCTCAACTTTCATGTCACTTCCTCTAATTTTTCCAAAACTTTCCATACAGCTTTCGTCCCCGCTGAATGCGTTTGCCCACATTGTCAATACTCCATTCACCCTTGCCTCCCCCGAAATCACGCTCGTGGCATTGCTCTCATTTAAGATCTAATCCCAAATCCCACGTATAAATCTGTGAAGAGAGCGAGCTTTCGGAGGAATGTTTGCATCAAGGACGCGGGTGTCAAAGATCATTCTTACCTTCCTGATCCGGTGGACCCTCCGTCTTTGTCTCCCCCTCGGCACTCCCCCCAGGTTTCTGTCCTCCAGGTCCGTCCGTCCAGACGGGACGTCCAGCCTCCCCCTTTCCTCTCCTCTCCTCTCCTCTCCTCAGCACAGCGTGCTCCTTGTTTGGACCCCCTCCTTCCCACCAGCTCACACTACATCTTTATTCCAGCTTGCTCACTTAATTCACAAGATCTCACATCCAGAAATACTGCAAGCGGCTCAAAACCACGGTCCTCCACCACTTCTGTGAGCCAGCCTCCCCTGCTGCCTGCTCCTCCTCCTTCCTCCTCCTCCTCCTCCTCTATCTCCCAGGACTGTCCCAAGGCATGAAGCCCCCCCAGCCCAGATGTGATCAGAGGTGCTCAGCCAGCAGATGATGAGGTTGCACTCTTGCGTCTGTAAATTACAGGCCGGGGGCAGCAGCTGTTTCGGTCACTAGCGTTCTCCATCCTGGTGCTGCACCTTTAGCCGCGATGAAGGGCGAAGGCCAAAAAAGGGTCCTCCGATCTGATTTACATTTGCTGACCCCCCTCCGGTCGGTCGGTCGGTCCGGTGCCGCAGTATCATCTGTTAAAGCCTGAATTCTTCTGTCCCGCTGTCCCCCGTCCCGCCTGACCGGCTGGCAGAGCAACCGAGCTTCTCCTCCAAAAGCTCTTCTCTGTGACTCCTTCAGCACCCGTTTGCCCCCCTTCCTCACAGGATACCTCAGCTAGAGCTCCCCATTTCTCTGCAATGCAGCCAGCAGCCTCTAATAAGCCCGGGTTCTGTTTGATCGGAGCCACCTCCACTCTCTCCACCTCCCGGCTTCACTCAAAAGCATCTTTTATGGGTATATTTATCTACCCTCCCCTCCCTCGGCTCCCCCTGGCTCCCCCCGCTCGCCTCTCCTCCGAAGCTGCTGACATGCTGCAGGTCCCAAAGCCAAGGCTGGAACAAACTGCGGCGAGACCCGGAGGATCGATCGGCGGTAGCCCCTCACACATGCCTCATTCAGGTCAGGCGATGGACAAACGCTCTCGGAGAGAGAAGGTGAGGCTGAGGAGGTTCCACTCGGCTGCTTTACATTCACACCGGTCCGTCGTCGGTAACCTCTGTCTGCTCACTGTGACACACAGAGAGGAATAATCACTGTAATGGACTCACATGGCGACGATCGCCTCCCTCTCACTCTTCAGTCTCTCAGTGTGTGTGTGTGTGTGTGTGTGTGTGTGTGTGTGTGTGTGTGTGTGTGTGTGTGAACTGGCTCTCTATGACACTATCACAGCCTGGCAGGACTGAGACGGCACAGACTTTATCATAAATCAAAACAAAATAAAACCACCCCAGGGAAAATATTTCTGGAGCAGATTTTTTTTTTTCCCAAAATACAGTTCAGATGCCATTGAAATGATTGAAAGTTACAATATTTTTATATCCCAAACTGAAATAAATAGGATGCTTTGGAACAAAATGAGTCAAAATGCATTAAATAAGGTTCCAGGAAAGACTGGCATAATAATAAAAAAAAAAAAATGTGAGATAAAATTTGGAATTTGAGTGCT
This sequence comes from Fistularia commersonii, assembly GCF_037954325.1. NCBI lineage: Eukaryota > Metazoa > Chordata > Actinopteri > Syngnathiformes > Fistulariidae > Fistularia > Fistularia commersonii. Next base: position 10,594,805 of record NC_141300.1, on the reverse strand, counting down.
TTCTTTGTTTGTAACGCTTAGCTACAGCATGGCAGCAGCAGTAGACGAGAGCATCATGTGAACCTACAGTATATCATCCTTTCACAGAATCCTCTTTTCATCCACCGACTGGTTTCTGGCTGCAGGGGGAAGACAGAGAACCTGGGGAGAATCCACACAGGTACCGGGAGAACCAAGGAACGGGAGCCCTCTGGCTGCAGAACGAGAGGTTCGACAACCACAGTGGCGTTCTAGCATTTAAAAATGTTGGTATCTTGAAAGGCATTGAACACAGAAACTACACTGAGACCTCAGACTAGGTGGCATATATATACTGTGTATTCATATATTAAATAAAGCCAAATGAAAACTTTGGATTGGTCCATTAATAGGAACATTAGTCATGAATCAATAATCTTAAAAAAAAGCATGAAAAAAAAAAAAAGAACAAAAGGCCAGTTCAGATTGAAAGCTTGATCCCCATTTGTTTCCAGGCCCTCCTGCTGAACCTCTTCTCTGTGAGGTTTGCTATAATCAGGGTCATTTTCTCCAGTGGATGTGAAGGACTCTCTCTCTCTTTCTTTCTCTCTCTCTCAAAGAAACAGCTGGTCGATGGGAGACAATGACCCAAAAAAGAAATGTCGGACGTTGCATCTACCCGGCTGTGGAAACATAATCTTCGTTTTTGGAACATGTGGGTTTCATCATTTTTTTTAAAAATCCTCTCATTCATTTCCACACAACTCCAAGCATGGTTTGATGGAATTTTTGTTACCACGGTAACTCAAAACGTCAAGTCATTCTGCACTTGTCTGTAATCCAGACGTTGTTTTTTTTTCTACAGTTGCACTTCATTTTTTTTTTTAATTTTTTATTTTGTATAATTTGTGCATTAAGCTGATTTAGTGATTTTAATCAAACACTTTGCTTGTGTCTCGTTTTTTTTTAATGATATATATATAAAACAACCAGGTTTCAGACTGATAATTCAGTACATACATTTTGCATTTCTTATGCCATTTTTTTTTTTGTCTTTTACATAGAATTTTTGGTAATTCCTCACTATCATACTATCAAAGTGAACTGAAGTTCAGGGTCCAATATGGAAACTTTTTGTCGTCGATGCCAGAAAACATCGACCTTGAACAGCCAGTGGGTGAGGTGAAACTAAGAACAAATAAGGCTGCTATAAAACCCGATCAATTTACCAGTTGATCAGGTTTTATAGATGATTTTTTTCTTGATTGGTTATAATACAAAAAACTGTAAAAACTTAAGTTGATCATGGTTTAATTTCAGGCCAAGAAATTGTCAGACATGACATAGGAGGCGGCATGTCACGCTCACACATGGATCCACAGATGGAAAACATGGCAGAGGACGGCCATGTTTGCCCAGTGGGAGAGAAAGAGCGAAGGTCATTCCTCCTGCTCTGCCTACTAGAGCAGCGGATAAGGGGGACAAAAGGAGTAATGTGTCAGGGGTTTTCTGGACCCTCTTTGGCAATTTCAAACAGGTCGGTGTAAATGTGCTAAATCGGGAAAAAATAATCACCACTTCAACCTACCTACTTCAACGTTTAGGGAAGCTTATTTGAAATAACCTCTCAGAAAATTCTGTCATCTGATTTCAAAACCATAAGCAAATACAGCATGATGTATGATCTACTCCAAGTTAAAACAAAAAAAAAATCACTTTGCAAACATGCATCTCTCTATGTCAGTAGTCTTTGTCCTGTTCTGTTTCAAAAGATCGAAAAGTGAAAGTTTAATGTCTACACATCAGAGGGATTGTGTATTTGAATATTTATTTTAAAAAAGCTGAACAGTTTGATGTCACGGTGTGGTATTGCATCGAAGCAGGTCGAGCGTTAGAGGCCGTGCAGAAAAAACCAACGGATACCACACGCAGGGTGAACGTTAGGGCAGGACGACGATCTTCTTCTCCAGCTTCTGCTTGGGGAAGACGAGCCTCCTCATCACGTCGTCCAGCTCGTCCAGAGCCAGCTGGGCGTGCAGCACCGCCACGTCGTCCCGGTCCGAACGCACCACCTGCTTTAGCGCGCGGTACAGGTCCAGCAGGACGTGGCTGAGGACCTGCAACGAGGGGGCAGAGAAGACGTGAAGGACTGAAGACTGCAAGAGAAATAACAGATTACGTCAAATAATCCATATACATCTCCCTGATTGTTGAAGACCGTCAGAGTCCACAATGCATGTATGACGGCACACCCGCAAACACATCTCAACAGTCGCATTCAGCCCTTTTCCAATTAGTTTATTTCCGTTAATAAAAAAGTAATTAATAATAGTCGATAAACCAAAGTGCTGCGTATCGGAGATTTGGTCCAGGGCCGCAAACTGATCATCATGATCAGTCAGGATTTAGAGTTATGGGGAACGAATTAATACCTGAAAAGTGAATAGAGTGTGTTTTGCGTTGCGAGACGCTGTTTAACCCATCCTGCTGAACTGCGTGTTCTCCACTGATGCGAATCGATCCCAGCGGGACAATTCGTCTTCCTCCTGGTTCCTGCACCGTCACCGGAACACCTGCCTCTTAGAAGCCACGACAACGGAGCTTCTGATCTGCGTTCGGCCCCAAATAACCCTTGAGTAAATGACCTTTGACATTACCCGCGCGGGAGGTCATCCATAGTCCTATATAATCGGCTGTTAAAAGAGGAGGAGGTGTCTAGTCTGGACTTAATGAAAACCTACAACACCGAGCCCTTTGACCACCGGGTTTCAGAACATCTTCATCACAATAGAACCCTTGATGAAGAGGCTGCGGATGAGTTTTTTTTTTTTTTAACGAACACCTGTCCAACTCCTGTGCTGCTCCTTGGCCTAACCTTTGTGTGGCGGTCTGCCGGTGTGTGTCTGTTCTCATGTGTCCGTGTGTGTCATTAGTCCCATGCAGCTGCTGCAGGGCCGCCTCTTTCCAGCTGTTCCAGTAATTACAGGATGTGGCCGGAGACCAGCAGCTGGACAGGGGACTGACTGTGCGGCCGCTCTGCCCCGGGCCGAAGGGCACCGGGGAGAACAAACAGGCGAGGATTCATTTATGCAACGTTTCGAAAAACTAGTAGACGGTTCTAGAAGAACAGAAATGACATTGTGGCTCGAGGGAGACGTTAATTTGTCGTTCAATTTGACCGAAAAATAGGCTGAGCCTTACCGTAATTTTATTTGACGTTTATGTGATATTTCAAAAAAAAAAAAAAAAAAAAGAAATACTAACGGTAGTTGGACGGAGACAGTGATAATAATCTAATTCTCATGGAAATGACTTGCCAAAAAAAAAAAAAGAAAAAGGAAAAAACCCTGCACTTTTTTCTATTTGACACCAATTACTTTAACTTTGGTGGAAACTGCCTGTTGTAATCCATGACTGGGAATATTTATGGCTCCAGAGCCAAAGTGCGTATTGCTTCCCCGATTTGAGAAACATTGCAAAGGGGTTTAAGCGTCTTCCAGCTGCCTTTAGAACCATTTTTATTACGTTTGGCAAGATTTACTGATCAAACCGGTGTGAATGCAAACTGCAGAGGGAGTGTCCCTTCCTGTGTCTGGTGAGAAGCTACCATTTAGGCCTGTGATGACCGGAGGGAAGCCGGGACAAGATTACAGGACCCGTCAAGCCATGGAAATTCACACATGCTGCTTTTGCGATTTCACCTGCTCCCGGCCACAACAGGCGGGTTGTAAATATCGCTCTGAGCGCAGCGGATGCGAACCAGTGCCACCATCCGTGGCCTCTCAGCCATTCCTTGACATCATAGGTCTTCTTGAGGATGTGGGAAAGTCCAAAAATAGCTGGACACTGGATGAGTGAAGGGCCTGAACCCTCTCAAATAAAGGGATTATTTCCCTGAAGAAGCTGAACAATGGAAGGAAAAGCCTTTCTTTTTTCGTTGGTTCAGTTTTATCTGCTAATGAGCAGAGAGACGAGAAGAAATTGAAAAATAAAAAGAAACCGATTTACTTTTTCTTTTTGAACCGGTTGGATTGTTACTGTTTCAGCTAAGAAACTGCAACCCCTGTGGAGAAACCTGAAGGCATCACATCTTGCCAGTCCCGGTGGAATATTACCCGCTACGAAGCCCTTCTTCCTGGTGTCGGACAAAGGATGGCAGATGAAGGCTTTGTGAGGGCGACAACGAAAGCAAACACTGTGTGATTGATTCCGCCTTTCCCAACAGTCAACGGGGAAAATTACAGACAGAGTCAATGTTTAAACTTCACAAGCAATTAAAGGCCCTAGGAATGTCCCTCTCTCGATGCCGGTTTAATTTTTATTAGCAGAAAATTTCCAAGAGGAATCCGTTCATGCAGTAAAAAAATCAACAAACAGGTTCAAGGTTGTCAAACAGACACACACACATTTTATCTGTTGCTGATATTGGACTCCGACCTGAGCATCGGTGTCAGTAAATGTTGTTTCTAATCACGACGTTGCCCATCAAACACCTGATTGGTTCGACGTGCCTTCATTACCAGCATTGTTAAAGGCACGTCTTTTTGCTCAACTGGATCTTTTTTAAATTAATTAAATTAAACCAAAAGTCTCCGTAAATAAAAACATAACGGTGAGTGTATCAGTGTCGGAATGAAATGTGCGCGAGTGTGTTCGTACCTGGGTGGTTTTGTCGCTGAGGCCTCGGAGCAGGAGGGCGATAACGTGGACGGCGGCTCTCCTCACCTCCACCTCCTTCTCAGTCCTTATCAGGGCTGTCAGGCAGGAGCTCAGCTTCACCGTGAAAACACACACACAGATACACACAAAATTCAATAAGAAGGATTTTAATTCATTTTTGAAGCTTTTTCCATGATTCCCTTGTCTGTGTATCTGCCCTCACCTCCTGAGCCAGCGGGCCCAGTGCATAGTCCAGTCTCTGGCAGAGCTCCCCCAGGTTGGACAGGCTGCTGGCTCGCATACTTGGGTCCGGGTCTCTGGTTCCCCGCAGGAAGACGGACACCAGGGGCCGGCCGAGATGAGGCGCCAGCTCCCCTGGAGGAAACGCCCGGCTCACACAGGTGAACAACAAAAAAAAAAAAAAAACATGCCCAACCGATAACCGGTATTTTTCAAAAACATCAAATGAAACCGTGCCGACGTCAAAGAGAAATAACAGCTGGTTTAGAAGGCGTGTGTTGTCATACTTTTGCGCCAAATCCAATAGGGGATATTTGATTTGGTATATAGACAAACATTTCAAAGAATGGCAAAATAAAATCACATCAGAAAGAGACTAAGGCAGAACCGGGTCTTTGGGAGAAGCTAATGTTAAAGGCTGATCTACGAATTTCAATTACATTTAAAAAAATGTTTTAATTGCAACATTGATAATGTAAAAGGTGACTTCTTTTAATGTCTTGTAGCTGCTTCATTTTAAACATTTCACACTCGTGTCAATCTTATTTTGACGATTAGCTAATTGTTATATTCAGAAGTATAATTTTTTATTTTTTCTTGTGTTTTAGAATACATTTTTCTTTAAATTTAAGACCTAAGACCTTAAAACACTTGATAGCCTTAACCTTGACAATTTATATTTTATTGTATTTCTTATTCTCCCTCCTTCCTACTATTATCTATTATTGTTATGTTTTGGCTTGAAACTCTGGCACAACAATTTCCTTCGGGGTAAATAAAGTTGTTCTTATCTTATCTTAAATTTGCAAGATGTGTCACAGAAGTCGACATTCTGAAATGATGTATAAAGTGTGTACCACCGCATTGCAAAGAGACAATCTATTCTTGCCTTTTGGAAGAGGAAGGTGAGTTGTTTGCAAGTGTGTGTGTTTGTTGGCAAGATGCGGGAGGCGATGGCCTTAAATCTAACTAAGTTAAACACGTCGTGTTTGAGTTGACAGTTCAGTTGGCAGACGTACAGATGGCCAGGGTTTGACCACGGCGAGGAGGCGACAAGCGGGTAGAAGTCACAGTGCATGAGTGGTGTGTGTGTGTGTGTGTGTGTGTGTGTGTGTGTGTGTGTGTGTGTGTGTGTGTCTGACGTCTGCAGGGATTTAGATAGCTAATTTAGCCTGGTCCAGAAAAAAAAACAAAAACAAAACAGACACTCCATCTGATCTATTTAACTCGCCATGGATTGCTCTTTCAGAACATCGACACTTTCCCAGAACTGCAAGACTGGAGCACAAAACACACACCAGCTCAGCTGTCCTTTGCATCTCAACACTGCCGCTGTGTGCATCAACCTCTGTTTCGAGCGTGGACAGATGCTGCGCTCCCACAGCTGTCCCACTTTTGACTCAGTAAATCGCATTCCCTTTTCGGTGGAGCTTCAACTTTGGGCAACTTTGCGTTTGCTTTTCTGCGAGTGCATTTTACCCGGAGTTATGAACATTTTACAAATGGCAGCCTAGCTTTGTGTGATGATGTCTGTGTGTGTGTGGGAAGGGGGGTCAAGTCAAACAGAGGCTCTCTGGATGTGTCTGCAGCAAACTGAAGGTCTATCCAAAGACATAAACGCCCCGATTGTTCTTAGAAAGTGGTACGATGGTAATCTGGCACATAAAACCAGAGGCTGGAAAAAGAAGAGTCAAACAGGGTCTTTTTTTTCTTATGGTGGCAAACTTCTAATACACAGGGGCCCTTCTGAAGAGACGTGTGCAGGAAACAAGCCTTCACTGTGGCCCTGGATGTGTGGACATGTCCATGCTTAGACATGTAACCCTAACATGGATGCATCCGTATCTTTTACTCCTCTCAAAGAGCTGAAGTTACAGTTGGGGGAAAAAAACATAAACCATTTATTCGGTTTTCCCTCCAGAAATGCCGAGGTTTGACATCAGCTGCCGATCAGATTAAAAACTAACAGGAGTTTTTTTTCCGTTTATGCAGCCAGCGGTCACTTAATCAGTTGAACCGGTGAGCTGATTGAAACGCTCAGGAGGTCAAAATGAAACTAGAATTTAAAGTAAAACCAGACAGACCTATAGGTTCTTTTTCACATTTTTAAGGGATAAATTCTAACATTCCGGGGTAATTTTCTTGCATTCTGGTGTCCACGTTGGTTCCACTAATCCTGTGTTTGCTTAGCCCCTCTAGAAGATTTATGAGATGACATATTCTCATGTTAAAGAGTCTTAATGGAGAATTCTGTTTACAAAGGTGGTAAAATAAGGGAGGGGGGGTTAAAGGGTCTGGAGGGGTGCAAGAACACCATCCCACAAGGCAGTGTGGATTTTCTCTTCTTGGTTCAATCAAATTCTGATTCGACCATCTGAACGTTTACGTCAGGGAATAGAAATGGTTTTCCAATCTCGAGCTGGTGTTGTTTTGTATCTACCTCGGCTTCGCCCGGTCTCACAACTCACTAAGCGTTAAAGACCTTTAAATGTCAGATGTTGCTCATCTGGATAATGTCAGTGTGTGTTTGTGACATCGCCATCCTATGTAGGGTGGTTCTCGGTTCGAAACACAATTCAACAACAGTGATTGGTCCCTGAATGTGCTGTGAGCAGTGTATGAATGTGTGAATCTGCAGCTGGACATCCAGCCATGCCAACCTATTGGCCTCTACAAATACCCAGGGAAAACACTGCATAGTGGGAGTAAAATTTGCTGAAATAATCTAGCTGCAGTCTTGTAAATAGTGATTCTGTAAGATTCAGTCTTTGTGAAATCTCGATCTCAGACTAGGCTGCGACGGAAAACTCTAAAATCCTGTTTTTAGATGTGAGATGATCGTTTTCTACGGGTCTTCTCCAAATCTTTTCAGTCTTCTGATGTATGGGCGGCATTAGGGGTAATGAGGCTTGAGGGTGCTGACGCTGATGATGCTCACCCATGGCTCGGCTGGACCTCATTAGGACCTCCCCCACTTTAAGACGGGACTCTAGGGAGTGGCCTTTGTTGGATGTGGGGAGGGAAGGACCATGCTGGAAGTCCTTCAGGAGCCGCTCCAGGATTCTTTCGGGGTAGGAATCAGCCAGTGTGGCAAGACCTAAACATACAGTAGATTCAGTCCATTTGTCCTTTGGAATATCATGGTTAGGTAGCTTTCGGATGATGAGCTTTACCTTGAATGGCCGACAGGTAGATGAAAGAGTCTTCGTGTTCCAGGTTCTCCAGGAAAAGCTGGGGGTGGAAACAACCATGGGGTTGATTGCTCGGCGACAGACGCCAGCGTAAAACCTAATCCCGTTTGACCTCGATGGATCGAACACACTGCCGGCTGAGGTCTGACTGTGAGTGGAGCTAAAGAGGGTCAATACTGGCGTGACACCGAATATATTAAAGACTATCAAAGGGAATAATCCAAACACCACCCCCAGGTACAATATGGAGCCCCTGGGTCGAAGGTATGGAAGAGCCCCCCCGCGAAATATGACACAAAAGAGAAAAATTAATAAAGGGGCGTAGTTATCAAAGTTACACATAACGGGGGTGGGGTGGGAGGCTTCCCATGACACAGAATATTACATGAGTTATTGTTCTTTTGCTTTTCTTTCTTTGGAACATCTAAACCAGTCCCTGGATACCTTTGTTTCCTTGGGCTCCCAGAGGAAGGGGTCCAGCCGCCTCATTTATTATACATGTTTGCTCAGAACGTGCCAGGAGAGGCAGACAATACCATCACCAAGCTGCAGCGAAAGCTTCCTCGGATAGCCGCTGACCCGCCAGCTCTGGGCGCACCGACTACGATAAGGCACTCGTTAACATGCCTCGGTTTGTTTGCTCTTAAAATGTCCCCGGACGAGTACTGGATCGCGATAATGGTAATTGATCCCAGAGAGCTTTGAAGATGGAAAAGGTCAAACTAAAGGCCTTGTTTCCCCCCAAACTGTTGCCCGTGCGTACATACGCGCAGAGACTGGCCATTTTGTGAGCTGTTCTTTTCTGCTAATATAATAGTCATCTTTACCGAAAACTGTCTGAAAACTCTCAAATTAATAACAATTTTGCTTCAGAAGAAAAAAACCCACTTGGAAAATTGATCTGTTTTCCAGGAACTAAGACCAAGAATGTTCATGCATTTATAAAAAAAAATTAGCCCTTTCGAAAAAGCCCTTATCAGAGACCAAATTCCAATTGAGCTGGTTCTAATACAATGTGATACCCTTGGAAAGTTACCATAGCAACCATCTTCACGATCCTCAATTTTGCAGGGGGAAAAAAAAAGACGTTTTAAACCTTTTTCTGGACAGATGGTAGAGTCCACATTCAAAGTTGAGTCATTTCTTTGAACCACAAGTAACGACAAATTATTGAAAGGAATAAAAATGTAATAAATAGGTTTTGCTAATAGCTTTGCCTAACTGAAGTGAAGACATCCAAAACATTTTTGGGAGGAGGAAGCTGATAATACACTCTTTATCCCAACTGGGCAGAACTTCTTCCTCTACAAGGCTCCACAAGTCTAAGGCCACATTACGGATTAAAAAAAAATGGCGCGGATAAACCTTCTGGAGGGACGCTATTTTTTTTACCTCGTATCAAAACACCTCCATATTTTTCATTGGTTATTGATTTTCAAGGTGGAGTGGTGTACTACGAATACAAAATAAATCCGAACAAGCAAAGGCCTTGAATTTTGACCTGTTGGCCAAAAGGGGCCACTGTATTTTTTTTTAAAGCGAAGGAACCAAATGCTGCTTTCAATGAAATTTTCCTTCCTAATGTCATAAAATGAACAAGAAAATATCAATAAAATTTCTCATTCATGATTTGGTCTCAGTCATCAGGATAGAATGACTGAAAAGTGAGACTCACAGTGAGGACCTTCTCCTGGGCCTGCACGGCCTCCGGGTCTCTGCTCTGCACCATCCTGGTCAAGGCCCTGAGGGCGAAGGCTCTTGTTGGCACCTCCGGATCACATGCCTCCAACATCATATCAGAGAAGGTCTGAGTGGAAGGGCGGGGGTCGGCGTCGGCCGAACGTCTTGCGCATCCTTCCGGAACCAGTCCGGCTGCAGCTCTTTTGCTCTCCGGCAGAGGCGGATGAGGACGAGCTCCAGCATCTTTGGCTTCGGTTTCCAGCTTGTGTTTTTTATCTGGATGCCCGTCGCTGTTCTTTGGCGGTTTAGAGTCTTTGTGGGGTTTATCGGCAGCCACGCGGAGCTCTTGGGGCTGGTAGGCCCCGTGGGTGGCGATGACGGCTCTGAGGTTGGAGGCTAGCTCCTGGACCAACACATCGGGGTGTTTCTCTGACAGCGTGAGCAGCGGCGGGAGAAGTCCGGACATGGAGGAGTAGTCGTCTGCGGTGAGCTGGAAAAGCCAGGGTTGGTCAGGAGACTGGGAGGCTTCCAAAAAGCACAACATTCTCATTGAATTAATGTTTTTTTTTTTTTATAGTTTTTTCCCCCTGGCAACCAAAGCAGTACAATAGCATAGCTTCCATGATAACTTTTATTCCTATTGTCAGTGCCATTAAAACTTCTGCCTTCATTGGAGCAAAACCATTTATCTCCGCGGTGTTATTAATCCTGTGAGCTTCAATGTTGGAATTTCCACGGGTATTTTGATGCCAAATTGAGTGGGTTTGGACACATGAAGTGGAGGGAGAGTTAGGTTTGTTGGAGATGGAGCTGCCAGGTAGAAGGAAAAAGAGAGGACCGAAGACATTTGTGGATGTGAACGTCTCAAAGTCAAAGTCAGCTTTATTGTCAATTTCTCCACATGCACTAGACATACAGAGGAATCGAGAATACCTTTCTTACTTTTCAATGGTGACATGAAATAAACAAAATAATAATGGTGCACATTAACAGTAAAGTGCGCAATAAACAAACATGAAACTATTAAGTATAAAGTGCACACAGATGCAATCTACCAGTGCTTGGGTGAAAAGATGATCAGAGATTTAACGGCAAATTAACCTAAAATGTATAAATTCATGTAATTTGAAGTTGGATATAGAGTAGCAGCAGTCTTCTGTAAATCTGAATGCAAAAAACAGTCATTAAGTAATACCACACAATAACAGGTGAGAAAATGTCTCACCACATCTCACTTGGCGATGTTGATTCGTATTTAGGGATGGCCAGGATTAAGTATCGTTTCTTTGGATCTGTATTTGCTTTTACACGGCTCTAGAGATTGGCAGCCAAACATGTTCAACTATGATATTAAAATTGTTATTGGAAAAAAAAATAACGATTGTGTTCAATCTCTCACACGTAAATCAATTTACACTGATCCAAGTGTGCAAAATGCAATGTGTAATTTTTAATTTATTTTTAATTAAGCAAAAATAAACCGTGACCAACTGTTACCTTTTGAAAAACTGCATATTACGTGTAGGTTAAAGAGGTACCTGGGGTCCGGAGAGCAGGGTGGCCACCAGCCCCATCCCCATGCTCAACGTCTGGCTCTCGACTGGGTTTCCTGAAATGGAACCAGGGGCCTGATCCAGGCCGATGCAGGCCCTCTGAAGCAGGGACACCACATAGCTCACCACCTAAATGCAACAGGCACATAGATGTGACACATAACTGTGGGAGTTGCACACAGAAAAAAAAAGGACAGATCTGAGTTCAACCTTTGAAGGGTGTATGGAGAGGCACCAATTTGCTAATACCAAATAAATGGCAGGTCGGCGGTTGCTCTGGGAAAGTTTGGAGCATATTTTGCCTGTGTTTTCATGGAAGGAAGTGCCAAAAAAACGTTTAATCCATATAAAGTCATCCAAAAAGGTGAGACGGCTAAAAATAAAAGCTTATCCAATCAAGTGACTCCGGTTTATCAGAGACGTTTCTTAATCTGTGAGGGACAGTTAAGTTTGTTGGCCCCAGCAAAGCAGCGGGCTGCTCACACATCCCTCCACCAAACACCCATGCAGCCCCCTTCCTCAGCACGCACTCTATTTTTGGGTAACGGCATGACTCAAGGTGGCCTGCTTCCATTACAGCTACTCCCTGGGGGACGCAGGCTGATTTCAAAAAAATAAGCAGGACAAAAAAACAGCCGGATAGTTCCGGGAGGGTAAACCCAACAGAGGGGGACGTCGGGAGGGGTTTTCAGCCTGCAATCTGATAGATAAAGATAATTCTTAAAGTAAATGCCCAACATGGATGCGCATTACAACAGGGTCACATCCGCCTGCTGGTCTTCATGATTTGTGCCTCCTACATGAGCTTGAAAAGGTTTGTGACTTTTTCGAAAGAAACAAAAAGGTATCGGCAGTTCTTACGCGCCTCTCAGACGTCGGAGTGGGGAAACAAAACCACAGGGATAAACCTAGCATTGGTTCTGATGGCAGAAAATTGTCATTTGATAACATTTTGATTATTCTTCCACCTCGATGCAAAATACAGGCTGTCGTCTGGTGAAAAAAACCCGCTCCCTTCAGTCTCACCTTCAGTCGATAACAATGGCAACGACTGCCAACTTCATATCTTAAGACTGAACTCATTTATTAAGACCGTATCGACTTTGGCCTCGAAATCTGTCCAGAGCGCCGAAACACCAGGCTCTGGCAGGTCACAGGGACGCCAGAGATAATATGAGATATGTCACACTTATTTTTTTTTCAAATGCAGCCACTGGGTTTATGCAAGATCCCCTTCATTCTTTGTGCATGTGTGTGTGTGTGTGTGTGTGTGTGTGTGTGTGTGTGTGTGTGTAGGCATCTGTCGGATGCTGAAATGAACAGAAATGTTTCTTCTTGCAGGCTTGTTACAAGTGAACTACAAATTACACATAAATAGTAGAAAAAGGACTACAAAAATGGGGAAAAACTTGAGCTAGCAGGCTGGTGGCCCCCACTGAAGTCAATCCGTCACTTCCTGTAGAGGGCTGCCACCTGTTTCCTATATGGTGACATTCAGTTTCCCTGTGACTAAGGTTCTGGGGGGAAAAGTTATATTATAAGTTAAGTTATATTATACAATCCTGCTCCAACTGCTGGGAATCACCAGCCTCTGCTCACCTGCGTGATCTTCCTTAGCAGCACCGAGTGCTGTACCGTCTCCACCATTATGGCCAGTACTTGAAGCGAAGCAAGGCTCCGGCCTTGCCTCTGCAGCCGCTGCTCTGCCTCCAGGAGCGTTGTGGAAGAGGTGTACAGTACCCTTCCGTCCTTTTCTTCTTCTTCTTCTGCTGCTTCAGAAGCCCAGCTGGTGAGGTCCTATGGGGGAAGAGGGCAGGGAATCATTTTTATGCGATTAATAATCTTTCAACGTTAGTTTGAAAACAACTATTTTGAGATGGTGAGCTTGAATGAAAAGCATTGCAAAAAGACAAAAAGAAAGCCTGCGGCCATCTTTTTTAAAATTCTAAATCGGGATTTGATACCTTTTAAAACAAAACTGAAGGATTTTTTTTCCAGACTCATTACATTGAAGCCTTTAAAAGCATTTTAAGACTACGTAGAAACAGCAATCCGATGACAAGGAGAACTGACAGGTGATGAGTCTGAGTACTTTCCATGTGGATCATGAACATACGTGTCAAGGATCATACATCTGCTGGCAACGGTATTTTACGATCAACGTGACAACCACAGGAAGCTCTAGAGCGCAGTGTCTTTATTTCCTCACTGCAACCAGCCGACGAATCAGATCTCAGCTGACTAGAGCCCTTCCAAATAATTAATCTCCGGTAGACCACCAAGGAGCAGCCCCCCAGTAATTTCCGGGAAATAATATTGAGCATTCGACCATTTAAATCTTCCTGTAGATGTTGGCTGATCAATAATGATAGATTATCTGACAGTGGGATTTGAAGACGTTGAATGAGGAGACAGAAACTTCTCGAAGCCCATCCGTTCGACGAGACGTAAATTACCGAAACCTCATAAAGCCTGAAAAACAAAGATTGATAAATTGTACACCGACTTGACCTTTAGTTGGCGGTGCAAAAGCACTTAGTTGGCTTGTTTCTTAAACAATTAACCATATGAACCAGTATTACATAATTACAGAGGGTAATCCATTCGCCAAATGAACAAATGTGTGATTTTTCCCTGTGAACACAAACAACAAAACACAAAATCAACTCCAGAAATTACCATTGAGAAATCAGATAATTCATAACACCTAATTTATTAAGTTTTAATTGTATATGTATTCATTTTAAGCAACTTTGATTTGTCAGCCTTTTTTCTTTAAATTCAGTGTATCTTATGCAAATGTAAAGTACTAGCGGCATCCCTTATTTTACGAAAGCAACCATTATTATTCATATAAACATAATGATAATTATGAAATGTGGAGTTTGCATGTTCTCCCAGTGTCTGTGTGGGTTTCCTACTCCAAATGAATGGTTGCAACAGATAATACAGGATGAGATAACTTTATTGATCCCACAACAAGGAAATTCAACTGTCACAGCTGCATTACTGGGTAGAAAAGTGTGCAAATAGTAATAATAGGGAAGAAAATGCAAATAGAGGATACAAATACAAATGAACAAGACTATGTACAATATAAACAATAGAAAACAAAATATAAAAAACATGAAAAGAAAAAAGATAAATGCCTTGCACAGTGAATGGTTATCGAAATAACAGTGCACAGTAGATGCGGGGACTAAAAATTTATTGATAATGAGTATAGTATGACCATTAAGGAGTGTGAATGAGGGAAGGAATGGTTATTTGTCACTATATGTTTGAGTGGGTGAGTGAATGGTTGTATGTGAGGGACTGGCGACCGGGCCTCAGTGAACCCTTGGGTGGCCCCTCGCCACCCGACTGCAGGATAAGCAGTGCAGCCGATGAATGATTGAATGAACAAAATGAACACCAGGATGCTCTGTATTACTAAACTGCTTGCTGAACGCACCCACGTGTAAAGATGGCATGAAGAGTTGCTTCATCTCGGCGAGCATGTAAAATGCTAAAATGTCAAATTCTTGAATTAAGCATTAAGCTGACAACTAACCGAGATCAGATGAAGAGGCGACGGCTCACCTGAAGCAGGTACAGGAAGAAATCCCCTGGCAGGTCGCTGCCTTTGAGTTCGCCCAGCAGCTGCAGTAGACACTCCGTCCTCCACTGCTCACCTGACAGCTTCTCGTACAAGGCCTCGTCCTCGTCCCTGGGCGTGGGACAAGGAAACGTCAATCATCACACGGGAAAATCCGACAAAATGAAAATTTAAGGTAAAGTGTGGGATCCGATGACAAATCGGTGCTTCAAGTCATCCGTTCATCGACGCTGCGTGTCTCACCTTGGAGTGTCTCCGCCAACCAGTCTGACACCCCCGTTGCTGCCAGCGGTGAAGTAAAGCTCCGGCGTCACTTGACTCTCCTGCCCCTCCAGACCAGAGAGCTGCCTCAGCACCGGCAGGGCGGCGGCGCTGTTGCTGTGGCTCAGGTACCACAGCAAGATCTCCCTGCAGGGGGCGCTGTGGAGCCAGAAACGCAAATTTGCACATTTGCATGCAGACAGATTGCATTTGGTTAGTGTCTTGTAAATTTAAAAAAGTGATAATAACATGAACTGCATAGTCAAAATGTAAAATGACCTGAACTACAACACATCATTAGTAAAATGGCTAATACCACCTGCTAGTGGATGCAACCATTGTTGTTGTCCATACGTTGCTCATTCACTGCCTTAAACTTGTAACTCCGTAAAGGAAATAGAGCGTGAATTTGAACACAAAAGTTCTGAAAAACAGGCTCTGCTGAGATGTCTTTGAATTCAAAGAAAAAAAATTCCATCTGACACTGGATCACCATGATGTAATGGTTTGTTTGCAACTTGGGGGACCTCACAGTCGGTGTTTGTATGAAAGCCTACAATCAGGCTACTGAGCTACACCGCTATACTTCTTTTTTGGGGTGGTGAAAGTTAGACATTTTTCACCGCTCTTACAAAAGCATGAAAATAAACAAACTTCAAACCAAGTGTCATTCTGGGCTAAATTTACATCTATGTTGCATTTCCTCAAGGCTCACTAATTACCTTTTATAAAAAGATTTTCTC
Organism: Fistularia commersonii; assembly: GCF_037954325.1. Classification (NCBI taxonomy): domain Eukaryota; kingdom Metazoa; phylum Chordata; class Actinopteri; order Syngnathiformes; family Fistulariidae; genus Fistularia; species Fistularia commersonii. The sequence goes on along the minus strand of NC_141300.1, from coordinate 10,578,922 downwards.
AAAAACACCTATTGTAATCCCTTCATGCATCACATATGTTCACTGCTACAAAAGCACCACTGTGCTGAAACAAAACCAACATCCAGATCCGGCGTCGGGACACTCCTTGGAAATAGTCAATGCCTGGGCCAAGATTTGTGGGTGAAAATCCCGGCTAAAAATGTGGAAAGAGGCTCACCGAAGGTGGGAGACGTTACGTTTGGTGAAACAGAAGATCGCAAAGATGACAGGGAGAATTTCTTCCAGAGCTCTGAGGAGGGGGGCTGACGGGCTGTTGCCCACCACCCAAACCTGAAGAGACACGAGATCAACGGAACACCCATGAGACAATTCGAGATGCGTGAAAATAAAGTCAGTTCTGGTGTTTCCAGGGAAATGGTGAGTGAAATTGTGGTTTGCTTGAGTGATCAGAACCCAGGACCGCCCTGGAGGATCATTCTTCAAACTGTCACCTCTTTCGGGATTCTGATGACTTCTGTTGCGCACACACCTTTCTTGATAACGAGGAAATCCACGTGTCACATCATGAGAAGTAGAAGAAGAGTCTGTGTTACCTTATAAACATCCTCCACACAGCAGGTCAGCTCCCCTTCCTCCACAACAATGCAGGTCTCGCCCTCACCTGGTAAATACAATCAGGAGACAACAACATGAAACACAACGGATATTTTACATTCTTTGAGGGGATGGAGATCAACATTCCCTGCCCTTTTTACCAATTTGAATGGTTACTCCTTGACTCTTATTAATGCACTGAGCCTGCTCAGGTTTGTTGTGGCCCACTGAGTTGTTGAGCGGTTGGATTAATTTTCTGAACAGTTCTCATCTTTAAATAGATTTGCCATGAACGCAAAAGTTTTATTGACTGTTGGAAAGACGTGCAGCGGCAGGCAAGATGTCATGACTTTGTCTTCGCGTCTCCAAATGTCTCCAAATGTGGATGTGTCGCTGCGTAACTCACGGGTGGCAGCTGTGCAGCGACGCAGAGGCGCAAGAAGAGGAGTTAGCAGGTGTTGCTGGGCAAAGCTGGTCTTCTCCTCCACCATGCGGAGCGCCGCCCTGGTGGCCACAAGCTGAAACTGCAGGGCCGTCAGCTTGTCTCTGATGTGCAAAAGATCAAGGATCTGCGCAAACGCAAAACACATTTGGAAAACATTGTCCGAACACAGTATTTTGTGTCACAAGTTATATGGCAAAAACTGCTCAAAATTGAAAATAATTTGCCAAGCATTAGTGTGTCTGTTTGCATATTTGTCACCTGAGGGCAGACTTGTCTATAGTAACTGTCTGCTGAGGCGGACTGCTGGGGACAGGCAACCAGGATTCTTGCAACACTATCGCACTTCCTCACGTCAGACTCAGTGCCTGTGAGAAAGAGTGTGAGTGACTTGAAAATTGCCTGAAATGCCTGTTCTTTAAAAAGACCCCCAAAGATGGTCAAGCAGGTGACGATGAGGTTAAGTGTTCTTCACAGCTTGTGAGAAGCTCATTATCACTTTATATCTCTATTCAGCTCTCCTGCACCAGGATACTAGAGGCCTAATATTGACATATTTATAATTAAAGCATATGTTTTAATCCCGGTAAAAGTCACGTTCAGCATCCCTTAGAAATTTAAAATTTTCATTTGGAGATCCTTTATTCTGTTTCTCAGTTCAGCTACTGACTTCATGCCCCCACCTTTCCTCACCTGGCCCTCCCTCCAGAATGGCTCTGACCACAGCCTGGACGCCGTTAGGCTGCATAAGGCGCTCAGAGAGAAGCTGACCACACAGTCTCCTCAGCCAGGCAGGGGCCGCCCTGCTGCTGGAGCCGCTCGAGTTTCCTTTCGGACCAGACTAGAAAGATAGCCAACACACGATAAGAATGGAGGAGGGGGAAAAAAAACAAAAATTTCCAAATGAGGAAACATAAAAATCCTTGATAATTCTAGAGTCCAACAAATTCCTCAGTGCAGATACCAGGGCTCTGGATGAGACTGATTTATACAGTTTAGTCATTCAAAGTCGCATCCGCTAATCCCCCCTGCGCCTCCTCTCCTCTGCATACCTGTCTAAATGCAGCTTGCAGGATCAGCAGCTCCTTGACAACGACCGGTTGATACACTTTTCCCAGAAGACCTTTCAGCGCCTCCCTGCAGCTTCGACGCTCGTCAGCACTGAGTTCCTGCATCGGAGGAATTGAAACGGGAAGTGTCAAACTTATTTTCTAAGCCCTCATATAAGCGGTCTTTCAACTGTAAGTATATTCAAATGTATTTTCTGCCTGTTTCTACATCCTACACTCTTTTTTTGCACATGTAGACCACTCAACAACTGGAAGATAATGATTTATAGGTTCATCAATAATGAAAAAAATGATAATTGCACTGCTGGTTCAGTTATCTGACTCCATGATTCAGGTTTACATAACAACAATTCGAACATTTATCCCCACTACTCTGTTTACTTCTCAAGGCATGGATTATCAAATACTACAATACAGGTTTTGAATCCATACATCTCTTTTTTTCTCACTAGCTTTGGATAACATTATGGGCACAATATAAACTACTGACTGATACTTTCTTAAAAAAATAAAAGGAATATTAGGATGGACTTCCAATTTGGCGTTTCAGATTTATTGTCAAAAATAATGACAGTGTAAATACTCAGCAGCTTTGTATCTTATATCTGCAACTGCTAGTGAATGTCATGGCAACAACATGTTGAAACTAATCCAGGGGAGATTCCTGGTTTGGGGCAACAGAACTCCAATGTGACTGTATTGATAATGTAATATTTAATGGCCAAGTGAAAAATAGTAGTGTGAGATCTACTAGAATCCTGGTCGTAAAAACAGACACACAGTCAAACTGGACAGGCTGTGCCTGACTGACTGACTGACCGACCGACTACAAGCAAGACAATGCGAAGATGCTGTATCTTCACCTCCCCCGTGCTGCCTGCATCCGGCCGGTGCGGCTGGTAGCCCAATTGGCACAGCGCTGCCATCAGGTCTCCCAGGTGCCGCGTGAAAACCAGTGTGGCCAGAGAGGTCAGCTCTACCACGTGCAGCAAGACATTCGTGGTGGTGAGGAGACGTCTCGCTGCGACCGTCGATGCTTCGGCGCGGACCAGTTTTTCCACCAAGGCGCCAAAGGCTGACCTGCGACCCAGTGGAACCCCTACACCTGGAGCCAGGTACGGACACACCCCCAAAGAAAACACAAACTGGAGGGCCGCAGCCAGCGTCTTCTGCTGGGTGACGCTGAGGACATCAGGGGGTAGAGGCGGTGCCATCTCGGAGGTACGAGGTTTATTTGCAGGATGTGGGGTCCGCTGGAAAAGCGCCAGCTCTGCAGACAGGTGCTTCGACAGGGTGAGGAGAAGTAGGAGACCTTCCTGGACGAAATACCACGTCGCATCCTCTGTGTCGGAGGAGGAGAGCCAAGCAGCCCCGGCGATCACCTCCTCCCTCAGTCTCCGAACCTCCTCAAGGCTCTTCTCACTGTGGAGCTGCTCCAGAAGAAACGTCCTGTTGGTCCGCAGTGCTGCCAGGAGCGCCTCCTGCTGGGATGACTGGGCACCCCGTGCAGTCGCCTCTGCAGATGGGAAAATACGCAGAATAGCATAACATCTCAGCGCCACAGCTCGAAAACAGTAATTTACATACACACTGTGTGTCCCATGAACGCATCACGTAATAGCACGTCCGAGTACGACGCAATCAAACAAAACAACAATTTCCCTAAATTCTCGGAGGTGCCATAACACTTAGTTTTAATTCAAAACAAAACCGTGTCGTGCCTTTGCTTTACACGGTAAAAGTACTTAGCCCTTCAGTCTGAAATGTGTCAAAACAAATATTCAAAAACAAATGCAACGATACACTCTTGTTCCCACCCCTGCTCTGCTAACTTACCCCCGAGGGGTTTCGTAAGGATATTCAAAGCGGAGATAATGGCCGCAGTCATCTCAGGTAACCGTTAAAGAACTTATTTTAGTTTCTGGTGATAACTTGTGACGCTTATTGAAAAAAGAAAAAATAAGGCAGGCTTTACGAGTGCACTGACATCACTAGCCATGCTACTAAAAATATGTCAAACATGGCGCAGTGATTAGACGTCATGATGCATCACGCCGGGATTCATGGTGCGTTCACTGTAATTGGAAATTTGAACGTTACAGGCTCATGGTGCGTTCAATGTCGTTGGACATATGAAAATTACCAGAATCAAGTTCGGAACAAGTTGGTTTGTTCCGATTGCAGTCGGTATCTCTCCAAAAAATAAAGATAACTTTTAATAAATTCTACCAGAGAGAATTTATCATACCAGCGGAGTCAAAACATTGCTAAGATGCACTCTTTCAACCCGTTTATCATGAGAAATGTGTATTTTGCATTTGCATTTCGCATAAAAAAACACTGAAGGAATCCTGCAAAATGAGGATTAATGATTACCGTATGTGTTGCATATTATGGTAAAAGTTCACGTTTCATGTGCAACTACAAAAATATGCTAACAAGAGCATGGTAAGTTCAATAATTGGACAATATAGGAACAGAAAGCTGATCCCGATTAAAAAAATTACAATCAAATAAATCAATAAAGGTTTAGTAATGACTTGTGAATCACGCACTTCAGTAAATTTCTTGTTAATGTCCAGGTACGCTGTTGCTGATTATTAAGGAATTATCAATCAACACACTTCTCTGTGATTTTGATTCAGTGGAGACATTTTTTTAGTTGAATCATCAATTGTGGAGCCTTTTCATGTGTTAAGATTTGCTTTTGTCATTTTATGCCATTTAGAACAACATTAATATGTGTATCATAATTTAGATATGAACTAAAGAAACAAACACAAAAATAAGGCAGGCCACAAGATCCTTTCAATCCCAACTCCCTCATCAAATTTAATGAAAATAAACTCTTTTTGTACAATACAAAAAAGAAAAGAAACCAAACAAATAAATATCCATGTAGCAACAGCTCCCAGGCACACGTTCTCTCACGCTCTGCAACATGTTGTTCGTTGGAATGTGCAGTAAATTAGAAGCATCTGAGCCTGTTTTGTGTTCAAAAGCAGTGGGAACCATGAGCTTTTCGGACCTGAAGGCAGGCCAGACGGGGCCCCAAGAGTCTCAACTGGGTGAATATAAAAGGGAGCTTGGTGAACCCCGAATAAAATATTTCCAGTTTGGTGTCTTATAAGCTTCTAGGATTCCCACCTGCCGAGAACAGCAGCAGGACACCTGAGCACATCATCTCTACTGACTGCAATCCATCGCACAACACTGAGGGGAGTTTCACAAAGTCAGAGCAAACCGCTGCGGCAGCTCGTGCACATATAAAGTTGTGTTTTTTCATACCTTGGCACCCGTCTTTGGTTTGAAGCAAGTCAGTCTAAGAAGCAGTCAGGTTGAAAGCTCCTCAGTGATTGTCGCTTTCGAATAAAACCTATCTATTCACATGCAATTTGTTTCATGCTGCTCCTCACGACGATATATTTTGTGATTAAGCTTCCGTGCCATTAAAACGGATCCCTAAAATTTCAAAAATAACTTTCACTTTTTTTTTTTTTTTTTTTTTATACCTGGGGAGATCTGTTGAGCCTTTTTAGGTGTAAAAAAAAACACAGCATTTTTATTTATCACAGTGAATAGAACAATTTACTCTGGCCTGCAGTTTGTAATGGAAAAATAAAAAAAAGGACATACCAATCTTTAAAAACACAAATAAGATTTTCTGAGACCTCAAAAGAAAGATGTGATAATTTAAGAAATAAACATTCAAAATATTTACCTGAATTGACCTTTGTGAAACCCCCTTCAAATCAAACCACAAATAAGACAGGATTCTGTTTTCAATATTGTATATAGGAACTGATAAATATATGGGGAGAGAAACATGTTTTTTCCCACTACATTCAATCCAAAACAAGCAGCATTTAAAATTGTCAGACAAAAAAATATGGCTAATAACCCTTCGTGCCATATTTTCATTATATCAACAGTTACCATAAATATAGAAATGAATTCCTTCCTTTAGCCACTGAAGGGGAACTACAACATAAAGTGAGGAATACATTTTACAGAGGGGCAGTAAATCAGTCCATCGGCTGGCAATCTCTCCTGCCTCAAATTTGTGCAAGTCTGGTCTTGGCCCGACAATTCAAATTCTTATATAAATCTGCAAAATATCTAAATACATTGCTTTATCAAATGAGTTTGTGGAATTCACAGTCCCTGTCTGGTGTGAAATGGTGGGTGAAGTATGGAGTCCTTGTAGCAGCCCGTTGTTATGGAGGACAAGCAGAGGCACGCTGCTGCTGGCGGCCAAGCCATGTTGTGCCGCTTCAATGTGGTTTTGCTTCGAGTTGCGCTGCATGGCATTTATCCTTGTTAGCTGTGTGAGCGTCAAAGGCGGCACTGTACAAGAACTCTGTAAATATGATTTTGTGATGTTGCAACATCCACTCCTCCGCTGAGGATCATTTTTGTTCTCACACTCGTTGTGGGCTCTTTTTATTACAAAATTTCAAGCGATAATGCGCCAATGCATATCTATGACTAACACAGTATTGACCCATTCTTCCTGCCTGGAAAAAAATATGGGGAAGGGAGCTTTTTAATTGCGTCCATTTTTTCGTATACATGCTTGATTTATATGTTGACCGTGTATCAAGGACTTGGCCCCCCCATCAGTTCAGTTACCACGTGTGAAGAGCTGTTCATAAACTCGTCCTGGAAAGGAAACAGGAAAAAAAGCATTAATAAAAGTATTTTGAGGCTCTGGAAATGAGACTTTAAAAAAAAAAAAAAAAAAGCTGATGGCAATTTGGTTGCATGTATTGAATCAAAAAGGAAAGAAGTCATCCTTTAAAACTACATTCTAAATCATTGTTATTTTGACGGCAAAGGCAAAAATTCCCAAAAAATGTTGTTTCTGTCAAAAATACTTGACAATACAGTCATGGCCAAAAGTTTTGAGAATGACACTTTCACAAAGTCTGTTCCTTCAGGGTTTTTAGGTGTATGGTTGGGTCATTCTCAAAACTTTTGGTCATGACTGTAAGTGACAAGAATATATATTCATAAACAGCCTTATTTATTATCATTTACTCAGGTAAATCTGACCTTTTGTCACTGCTAATGTCCCACAGCTTCTCCAGAAGTCTCCTCCTCCATTTTATCCTCTTCCTGCTCCACATCTTCCTCCATCTTTTCCTCGCCACCAAACTCTCTGGCTACTGAGGCGCAGCTCTGGCGGCCTCTCTGCCTCTGGCTGCGGCGAATTTTGTGGGTGAGGCCTTTTCTCCTTGGCCCGAAGGAGGGCGTCTGACTCTGGGACATCGCCGGACTGGGGCAAGGGGACAATGAGGGACAGGACGAGGACGGAGAGGACGGCTTTGACCTGAACAGGTGGCTCTGGGCTGGCGGTGCGACTGAGGTGGGAGGAGCTTCTGCAGTTGGTGGATGGCCCACGGACGTGGAGGATACGGCTGTGGAGGCTGGTATGTGCGAATCAGCCTGTGGTTGAAAACTGGATACTGCCACCTCAAGTTGTTGATATGTGGCAGAGGTAGTGGAAATACAAACGGTGGATGAGTCAGGGGCTGCTTCTTCGTCCACAAGACCTCTCGGGGGAGAATCTATGAAAATGGCAAAATATAAAGAATGTGAATGGCTCCGTCTGACTTCATGAATTCAAGATTTATTCAGGTGAAATTTTATTCAGGGACATTTGGTGTGTAGTTTTTCCCCCACCAGGTCCGCTGCTCGTCTGGGACTCGTCGGTCATCGGTGGCTCTGCCTCCTCCTGGATTGTTGGTACTGAAGCGAGCAGACCTGACACACACAAACGCACATTGGATTAGGAAAAATATAATGGCTTGAAATCTTTACAAGTATTTGCTTGCTTTATTTGTGACATTTTTTGAACATCGGTTCAATTTGATGTATGTGTCTGCGTAATTTAAAGTAAAACAGCTTTAGGGAAAAAGGATCTTTCTCGTAAATTTAAAAAGAAGAGCTAGATCTGATTAAGAACTCGCTTTACACCAAGAAGCAATGCTCGTGTTCACTGTGAGAAGACTGAATGAAGACTGATGTTTTTGAATCTAGGCTATTATTTCAGGTTAAATACATCTAATTGTTGACAGAAAATGGTTCTGATGTGTGTGAGAATTGCCACTGTCCCCATGGCAACATCTGCTGTGTGTGAGTGAAGTCAAACAGTAACCAATTGTTTCTCAGGTCTTATGCTGACAGGTTTTTCTAAACAGATGTTTAAATATGTTAAAACCTCTTTATCTTGACCATAAAGTCACTCTGAGCATCTGCGGTTTGTATATTTGCTGCAGTTGTAGCTTTTATAGTAATTTATGAGGCAATAAGGTAATACTTTATCAATCCCCAGAGGGGACAGTCAGGAAAGGTCTTCTGCCTAAACAAGGACTGAACCCTGGACCTTCAGATTAAAAGTCTGATGCTCTACCAACTGAGCGATTAAGATCAACCAATATCCAGCTTGGAAGCGCAGATTGACGTTTTTGACAGTTCTGGAAAATAAACTTGTAAAAAAACAACCAAAAAAAAAAATCAGGAAATAATCAGAAAGAAAACTTAAACTACATTGCTGTATTAGTTAAACAATAAGTAACTTTCATTACATGCTTAAAATTGCCTGATCAGCTGTTAATGCAGCTGGTAAAACATACAACAGCAGGTTTACACTTATGAAAGAAAACACGACAGTGATGTGACACCACCACCATCACATATGTGGTTCAACATAGTAGGTCAACAAAGTAAGAAACCCACAGGATTTTCATAAAAATAACTGGATATTGGGGGACAGTATTTAAAAGAAATGTCCAAAATTATTAGAAGACAGGTGCTTTTTGTAATTATTTTAACCAGTGTTCTTTTTTTCTTTTTTTTTTAGTTTTTTTTGCATTTTGTCCCACATGGTTTTCAGTGAGCCGGATGACTTACTAAGGCCTCTGTAGTGGGAGAGTTGCTGGTAAACTTGTTTCATCCTTTCGATGTTGAGCCTGCTGCCTTCAGCATGGTTGATCATCGGTTTGGGATAGTCCACTCCAACCACACAGTTGGCTGCCTTCTGGACAGATTCAGGGGCGTTCCAGGGTTCGTAGATGTAGCGGTTCGGGTAGTCCTTCAAGATGGGGACATAACGCCTGGAGAAAGCGTTAAAAAAGTCCAAATGATTTACACTACTTGCTGCTCTAGAAACAAAATTAAATGAAGCTGACAGCCATGAATAGGACTTTCACATGATGTAAGAAGTCTTCTTCAGATTATATAAAACCAGATGCTAGCATTTTGGGTGTGTTAAATTTCCAACACATCAAACAAACAAACAATAAGACCATATCACATCCCATCAGTTGAAACTGTAAACACAAGATTTTCAATCCAAATAACAGAAAAGTCCTTGTGTATCGTAATGAGAGTAAGGCATACCTGATATAATCTCCAGATGGGTCAGTTCTCCTTCCAAAGCCCACAGGACAGTAGCAGTGGAAGAACTGCTGGAAGAAGGCACTGCAGGACAGCCACATCCAGCTGCCAGCGTTTACACTCCAGTCAGCGTCCAGCAGCAGCTCTTCAAACACCTGCAGACATATACAAACGTGTACAAACCAACTGCTTGATGCAAACTATAAATCATCCCCACAGCAACAACTATATTTTAGTGTTCTACCTTCATGCCGCTCTCCCAGCTGATCCACAGGTCCCCCCTGGTGAGGAAGCAGGCCACAGCGTGTCGGGCCAGGTGGTGGATCCAGCCCTCCTGCCTCAGCTGAGTCATGATGGCATCGATCCAGGGGAAACCGGTTCGACCCTCGGCCCATTTGGCTAACGCTTCGGGGTTCTGGTCCCATGGGATCTGGAGATAAGCCCGGAAGAGATATATGGACAACTGTCTCCTTGCTTCCAAATGGTTACAGATGACCACCCATATTAACAGTTACACAGGTTACACAGGTTAAACCTATCAGACAAGTTTCAAAATAAAAAGCTTAGGGACACAACGAAGCAGGATTGGACAAATCAAATTATACAATCAACTCTTTCATCATGATCCTGAAGTCCATGCTGGATAATAAAGTCCGTTTAATCACTCTTCAACATCATGAAGGCTAAATGCCGTGCAACCTAATAAAAGAACTGTGAAATAGACTCGAATGTTTAATTATCTTATAATTCCTGTGGTTTCATTCACACCTTCAAATATGACTAGTGTTTGTGGTGGAAAGCGGTGTTCTGATGGAGCACATTTTATAAATGCCTTTCTAATGCTCATTCATTATGCAAGAGTTGACAAAAAAAACAATGGCGTGTCAGGTCAAACAGCATATTATAAGCTGTCATATTTGATCATATTAGCAAATCTGTGTGGGATTTGTGACAACAATAACGAAGATTTTCCAGGAAAACTACGCTGAAAATGTATATATTACTATGTTGTGGATAAAGAAAAAAAAATGAACAAGCTATCGTTCTCTCCTGTTGTCACTCGTCGCTGCCCTTTCTAAACTGATTCACACATACAGTTATTCTTTAAAAGGCTGTTGCTATACTTGGTATTTGGGGATTGAAGACTGACGATATTCTGGACAAAGTTTCTCCAAGTTTTCTCCTCAGACTCACCTGGACACAGATGGGGTTTCCCTCCATGCGGTCAAAGTTTGGATTGTTGGTGGCGGCGGTGTAGAAGAACTCCCTCCATAATAGCTGACTGAACAGTGACAGAGGAGGACTGCAGCGCTTCCGAAGCTAAAGGAGAATGGGAGGGAAAAGGGGGCAATTACATATTTGATAATAAGTTATTACATGTATTAAATGAAATTTTTTATATCAGCATTGAGTATCGGGTGGATAGTGATATTACCTTCATGTACAGCTCTCTGAGGTTATAGTAGAGAACCCGACAGGAGAGACAGCCGAAGCGCAGATACGGGCTGAGGCCAGTGGGACTGGCGTACAGGGAGCACATGTTGACCCGGGGGTGTTCAATGTTTGCCACCCACACCTGAAGACAACACACACCACGGTAAGGACACACTCTTGCTCATTTGAGACGCTGGTAAGCTGTGTTTCAACCAAATGAAGTTTTGGGTTTAACGCACAAGAACTAGAATTAAAAGCGAATAGTGGAAAGGAATAAACAACATGAATTCTTCAGTACTAATTCTATTACTAGTATGGAAATGGCACACATGTTTCCAGTATTTTCCATCAAGAGTCCTACATTCTCTCTTACTTTACTCATGTTACATGCATACTGTATATAAATGTGTTTTTGAGCTTCATTGCATATACCTAGGGGGTTTGAGTCAGATGTTAAAAAAGAAAAATCAACTTGCCAAAGGAAAGCGGAAACAGTGAGTTACTGAGCTACAGTTAAAAAGGAAAAAGATGACTGACATGCAGAGATGAAAACCTATTCAAAAGGTTTAGTATGTCAGTCATTGTACCCTTCTAGATCAATATTGGACTGCAATATTGGCGAACTGGGAAAAGAATATATTGCTCTGGACCTGATCCCAACAACGGCCATGATAGGTTGGAAAAATCTAACTGCTGCAGCAGAAAAATCCAACTGTGGTGCTGGAATGTTTTGAAAAATGTAATCTCTCATCCAAATGGCTTTTTCAGTAGTTTGGCCGCTTGGATTAGGGGTCGAGAGGGCTTCAAGAAATCAAGCAAGTCCAGTTTCGACAATAAGAGTTATCAGTGACACTCACAAGAAGCAACATAAAATGCCAAAACATATGATAAATCATGCCAATATACATTATGTGTGTGTGTGTCTTCTAAATAAGATGGTTTACCTTTTTGTCCAAGTGTTTGTTGAGTCGGTCCAAGGCCTCTGACTCTCCGCCTTTCCACACAGCTGCAGGCAAGCCCTGCGTCCTAAAACCTGTGCATACATTTGTGCAGTGATTAGATCATCTTTTCATCTCAGTCCAGCAAAAGCAGGATAAAATAAAAGTTAAGTCTACACTTATGGAGGTAATTATCGAGCCAAAAGAAAGAAATTCCATGGACAGACTCTGAACGGGGTGCAAAATGAGATCTATTTCAAACACAAAGGCCGAATACATTTAAATAAAACATTTTTCGCGTACCTAGCTCTTCCAGTGAAGGAATACTGTACAGCTGGTCATGGTTGTCAGCAATTTTGGTGTGACATTTGTCCATCTGCTGCTGGGTGATGGGGGGCAAGGGTCTCCTGGGCAACTCCAGTCTACTCACAATGGTCTGAAACCGCTTAAAGGTCAGCGGCGGGCTGTTGTTGTTCATCTCTATTATCCTGCAGGACATGAAAAGAGTACATATACAGATTAACAAGGATGACTCAGTGGGAACATGAGTGAGGCATTCAAAAATCACCTATAAATGCAGGACACATTATGGCAACCAGGCTGGTGAGCCCAGGAAAAGTTGGGTATGGTGACCGATTTGGAGATACAGGACTGACAGGGCTGACTGGTTATTATGGCACATCTTAATTCTTGTTTTGAATCCCCTTTTGCATATTAATCCATTTTGTCTTTGTCAAAAAAGCAGACTTGTTGAAGTGTTTATTTATTAATTATGTGATATCCATCCATCTATCTATCTTCTGCCGCTTATCCTGTACTGGGGCCACATACACAAACAACCACTCACTCACTCGGGCAATTTTCCCAATTTTTCTCTTATGTAATAGTCTTAAAAACAAAACAACAACAAAAAAAAACATTACTTTTTACTTTAATTTAATCTGTTATAATCACAGTTAACGCAAATACAAAGTACAATAAATGCATTATGGTATCAGTTATATTTTGAGTCAGGCAGCATGCATAAAGCAACATTGCTGGTGCCCTACATGGTGGATTTTTAAAAATATTAATTGTAAAGCCGAAATGGTTTGGCCTACATTTAGGCAAGGATCACTGTCTGGTAAATATCATTTGAGACGTTGACATTTCTTTTCTTAGTTTAATGTCTGACTGACTTTGTGTTCAAGAAAATGCATTTGACAGATTTTGATGTCCAAGGAAAATCCCACGAGGAATTTGCTAACGTGTAAGTTTAGCAGTTTTAACCAATGCAATAAGGAAAGTTTCAGAAAATCAAAGGCCATTTCAAATGCTTGATTAGTAAAAATATACTTTACCAACAAAATCCGTGGTCATTGGAAAAAAACAAGTGGGATTAATATTCAATGTTACTGCTATTTGTTTATGAGCTGGCATGGCTTCACATTGTTCTGCCACTGGAACAGAGAGTGAAGCTCTGGATTTAGTTTCCATCTTATACAACCCGTCTATATCTGCGAGGCAGCTCTGGATCTTTGGTAGGTGGATTTGACGCAGCCAAAGCCTCCTATTGGCCACTTCACGGTGACTTCCCTCAACGAATACAGTAATCACATGTCCACATGCGCAGCCACCCCCCACCCCCACCCCACCCCCGCCCAGCTCGCACACAAAGCTAAGCTCCCTCCTGCTTCATCCATATGTATATTGTAATTAATTATGTAACATAGTGAAGTTGTAACATGTTGAGCCAACCTCTCTCTGTGTAGAGGTTTGAACAGACGGACTTTGACATTTCAGGACCTTTCTCTCAATGCTCACACTATCTGCCGGCCTGTCTCACGTTTTCTACAGGGTGAGGATTGACAGTACAACCAGATAACCACTGGAGGGCTCCAACTCATCAGCATTCATTGGGAGGCTGTTACAAAACACACTGCTTTTCAATGAATACTATCTAACTGAAAGATAAAAACGTGTGACATAATTTTACTATTTGCATCCAGACACAGAAATTGGCTACAAATGTGAAGTTATTCCTTGAAAAGCTGAAAAATGGGCTGAAAATCTGTGAGAAATTATCTGGATTATAGAAGAAAAACATGGCCATAAAATCCACAAGAATACCTTTAAAGTCTTATTAAATCACAACGAATGACACAGTGTGTTGGATTTATTGTAGACTGTTCTGAAATTGATTATCTGGTTTCAAGAGGGCTTACATAAGTAAACTTCTGCATTACTATGCTTGTGCGTGTGGCTATGGGCTCCTTATTTTGGGTTTCATATAATCATGTAACATTTGGCTTCCCTTTTCGTCACCTGTAACTGTGAATTCTTTAGTGAGTGAAGCATATACTTGAATGTTTTGAGAACATTAATGTGCCACACACACCTGTCCAGGTTATAGAGTGTGTGGGAGTTTCTGACAATGGTCTCCACGCCAAACTCTTGAGCCATCTTGATAATGGCGCCATCTCTGTCCTTCCCATAAGGCTCTGGGTCATACTCAAACGTCAACCTGGTCATTTGCCACTCCTGCGGTGACACAGAAAAGTTATGAGCAACAAGTCAGAAAGGAAAAAAATCCCACTGCTTATAAATAGGATGACGCTAATCAGTTGATCTTGCAGCATTTGCATCACAGCCTGTGACATCCATCTGTCAATGTGAGGTATTCGGTATCACTGTAAAACTAATTTACCATTTGTAACACATAAAGGCTACATGTCTTTTCACGTTCCCGAATGAACTGAAAATCAGAGTTTTGTGTCTGGTGTGATTTATGTGCAAGCTGCTGCAGTACGAGCGGCTGCTGGCTTCTTCTGGACCAAAATCTTCACATCACAGATGTTCACCGATTACCTAAAAAAATGTCAGATGATTTTTCCTTCAAATTTTTAGTCATATTTTCCCTTTAGATTTACATTTGTGGACAAATGTGAACATCGGCTGAATGTTTCCTTTTAAACATGTATTACTATGACACATATTTGAAAAAAATGGATTTTTCTAAACTCTTTTTAAATATGTAGCACTATAAACAGTGTCAAGTCTTTTTTAAGATAAGGAATTATAATCCTCTAATTGAAATAAAAGGATGGGTTTGTCAACATTCCTTCTTTCTTTTTTTTTTAAAAAAACAGATACCTTAATGAAATTAAATAGATACCCACGCATTTCTATTTCACTGATTTCAGAGGGTTTGGGCTTCAAAGTCTAGTAGTGTTCTTCATGATGAAAAGGACTGCAGGGATGTTAACATTTTGAGTCTGCATGTCAAATGTTGAACATGTAAGTGAACAAAGTAAATATTCAGAGACAGATTTGTAAAAAAAAGTCACAAGGAATTGGTGGAAAGTACAAGAGTTTGGTGCTGCAAATCTCCCTACAGCTGTTTGTAGGCGGGCAGAGCAGATGGAGACATAGATTTCCATACAAGTTGCTTGTATTGGGGCTCAAGTGCTCTGATCCACTCGTCAAGTCCATCATTTTCCACAATGCTGATTGAAAACATGTCGATGGTGATGCAATCATTTTAATCCCATCTTTGTATCGTTTTGTATTTTGGCGAAGCGGGGCTGGAAAATTACTGCTGGGTAGTCGGACCGTGTTCTGGCCCAGTGCTCATCCACAGTCCACTGACACTCACTGGAGACTGTAATTTCTTACTTCCTGCATGCTCTCACCAGGTGAATTCAGCCAGATTATATTGATCATTACACTTTGTGCATATGCCGCTTGTACAAAATGACCTATTTTTGTTGTTATGGTTTTAGGAATAACTAAATTGGTCCATCTGAAATACACCAATAAAATATTTGCTTACTTTAGTGGGTGTTAATAGTCCTCTGGAATGCAAAAAAGGTTTTGCCCAGAGTCATTCGCAGGAAAGTCACATCAGACATGGGCACAGAAGCATATACATTTTAGGAGTCAAACTACATTTACAAATTAAGTAGCACGATGTTCGTAACAACTTGAATTCACACTTGTTAATGCATTCATTTGCTTTATTTGCAACATTTGGTCAATTATTATGTTAAATCAAGACCTAATTAAAGTCCTACGATGTGGACCCTGATGTCCACCACCACCACCCCACACACACACTTTTGGTAAATGTTAGAGCAGCAACAATTGACAGCTTCAGATTATGATATCAATTATCTATTTTCATGATAATGTCAGCATTTTAAGCTATTTTAAACCAGAGAAATACACAATTGCAGCTTATTTAATGATCACTTTGGGGCAATAATGTTTTCTCAGGGTTCACCGCAGGCATCTTCATGGTTTGTTCTGAAGCATTAATTAGGTTTAGGCAAAATAAACAGCTACCTCTGAAGTCTTCAAAGACTGAAGGAAAACAAATCTTGAGACATTTAAGATCAATTCTGTAGTCATTTAGTGAAAAGTCATAGTGTATATGAATAGGTATCTCCTGAATTTCCAAAACAATGAGGTTCTACACTTGCTGACATCTGTACCATGCCCTGCATACGATTTGCATGTCAATGTATGCACCTCAAATATTTTGTTTAAATGTGTCACAGCACAAAACTGTCTGCCAGTTTGAGCACTTCTCAAGTCTGGGTTTCATCAGGAATTGAACTAAAAACATAGCCTCATCAACACAATGTCTAAGTTGTTCATGTTGTCCCGAGGAGACCTATTCCCCCTTGTGAAACTTTGAGGTTCTCTGAAACTATTAACTAATGAACGCTGGAGTGAGGGCAGATTTGGTGAATGAGAGCTGCAACCTCTATATAAATATGAATCTTTTAAAATGATCATTGATGATCAACCGATCATTGTGTCACCAATGTGGGGTGAGCTTATGCTCATGTAAAACACAAACCAGGCAGAGGACGTAAACCACAGCTGTTATCCTCCATTGATAAGGGTTTTTTGGACAGCAGACTTTGATGTTTACATGCTGGGAGGTGACAAATGACAAGTACAGACCTTAAAAAGTCTTGGGAAAACATCAGTCGGCTGCCCTCTGACTACAAACAATCTGGAGTTTAGCTTCCTCAGGCTGCTGTCCAAGTCCTCCAAGGCCTCCAACAAAAACCTAAAAGTAGACACAGTTGTTTCAGGAGTAAAATTTCAAACATGAGTGTAAGTCCATTCCATGGTTAAACATTCAACTTCTCTGTGCTATTTGTAAAGGACGTAGAATATTTAAGTGGTCCCTCCCAGGAATACGGTCTGGTTAAAGATGGATTCCGGATGGAGAATTTTCCAAAATGTATGAGAACAAAAATCATTATGAATACAGATAGAAGGGCCTATTTCTAGTCATTGTACTTTGAAAAGTGCCTGAACTGACCAAGTTTTAATGCACACAAAACATTTTATTTGACGCTCCATTCTGACACAAATGGGCAAGGATGTTTCTGTTGAGGAACAACATTATGATCATTGTATGATCAGTATGAGAAGGAATGCCTGCTACTAGTAAACGAAACACAAAGACCTGCTATGACCTCTAATTGCAATTGTGAATGTGCAAACAGATTTGGGCAAGAGTATTGGGATCTAAAGGGGTACCCGTTAATTTGCCTTAAAATAAAAAAACACTATGATGGACAATCGGTGATTATGCTTTTACTTCAAACTGAACTGTTATCAAGAATGTATCCCATTACATTTAAGTTGGCATCAGCGAAACAACCTATTGTTATAAAATTTTGTCTGAACTGAAAAGACACCCTAGGCTCGGAAAAAACTTTGACTAATATCATCATAATAATCATCTGACATTGGGCCCCTGTAGAAAGAGAAAAGCTCCTAACCATCACATTAAGAGCATTTAGCATTTTCTAGACTACGAGCTGAATATTCAACTGTAACTTGAAGGTTGTTTGAAAGCTGAAGTGGTTTTAAATGGTAAATGGGTTCTCCAACCAACAAACAGGACCCCGGAGAATGGATACAGATATGTTAAAGTTTGCAAATAAAGCACAAACAAAATAATGGAAGATTAGGAATAGGTAGTCCACCTCGATATACTATGGACATTACCTGTTGCTATAACCTTGTTTTCTTTAGTTTCCACTTTTACCTCTCATGCATGTGTTAGAATAATATAAGCCCAGATCATGATTAGATACAGTAATGCTACTTAGACACATCAATAACGATCACATAACGATAATTATTATCAATTCAACCGCGTCACATACGATCACTGTAAACACTAGAAGACCACAATTTGATGCATAGTGCTCATTAAACGAGATATATATATATATATATATATATAGTTTCAAACCACATTTCGGATACAAAGCTGTATTGTTAGTAAGATTTTTCAGCGGCCAGAGTATCGTTAGTCACTACGCACTCTTTACTCACACACTACTGATTCCACATGCACGTTACTTACGATTATATAACCTAAAAAATACGATTGGATGAATAAGACATTGGCTGCAATCGTTAAACTGAACTTATGTAAAGTCACTACGCACAAAATTGTAGCGGAATAGTTAAGCGAACAGAAAGTGGAGCTTTTCCAAGTTAGCATTAGCTGATAATAGCTAAATAAAGCTTTTGTAAATGTGCCAACGCAGTTAAATTGCACTCGGACTCTAAGCAAATAGTGGTTCGGAACAATAAAATGTACCATTATCATGTCGATACCGACAATGTCAATAAACAAAGGTAATTTGAAAATGTTATTTTTTTTCTCAAAGGACTTTAGCATTCTTTTTAAGCTAACGTTAGCTCACTGACGTAAGCGGAGGCCCGAGCCCGAGCACCGCACATTTAAGAGCAACGACTATTCATCACACTAAGTGTTAATACGTTTTCGTGCAGATAAAATATTGCATTTAACTCACGTTTATGATGTGTCAACTCTGTCATATACATATGGATGTTATTTACAAACCTCCATCGGTTGATTCCCACGTTAGCGGCGCCTGCAAACTCCGGGTCCAGAATATAAACACAGCGCACGGTGTCCGCTCCATTGAGGGCCTCCTGTAACGCCGGATTATCATGCAGCCGCAGACCTTTGCGAAACCAATGCACTGAATTTACCACCATGGTTACGCGTTTATTCCATCGTGAAAGTAAAATCCTCAGATGCGAGTCGAAATAGAGTCTCCGATCTCGGCCGATGAGACACGACGGACAAAATCCAGGCGACTCCAGACAAAGTTTACTGCCCCGTATTATGAGCTCCGACACAGAAAGAGGCGTTGACAGGGGGTTGCGGTGGGCGTGGCTCCACGTTGCTGTCGCCCGTGTCCTTTCGCTGATTGGTCGACGGCGGGATACTAGCGACGCTAACAAAACGAAAAGGAATCCTATTGGACAAGAGGCCGGCATCAGAATACACAGGCAAAGACCTGTGTCACGTTTTCGATGGGAACCGCGGTAATGACCTCAGCGAAAACAAATTCCAACGTGACCGTTGTTGACACGCGTCTGGATGAACATTGTTGGCATACCAGCTGAAAAATTGAAAAATTATAAGAAGAGCATCACATATAATGGCATGATTCGCACGACATTTCATTAAATAATAAGAAAAAAAATACAGTTCCTAGCCAGGTTATTTTAGACCGACTGTGTGCATTGACAAAACAGTCTCCAGAAAGTCACTGGCACTTATGTGTAGATCAAACTATCAACAATAAAATTAATGCATACATTCCTGATGAGCAAAACTGGTCAAATAGCTGATTTGAAATGTTGAGTGAGTGGTATTGTATGAGTTTTTTGTATCAGTTTTTCTGAGGTGAAAATGTGTTTCAGTGAAATCCACTACCAAACAGGATAAAATGTGCACATACCAGCTACCAGTTTAAAGCAGCTTCAAATTCCTGGGTGTCCACATCTGTAAGGAGCTCACTTGGTCATTTCTATTGTATCTTTACTATGCTGCCTTTTATTGTACTATTATGTATTTATTTATGTACCATGGTGTCACTCTTATATTATACCATCTGGATAGCAAAGAAGGGGTTTCACTTTCATTATCACCATTTTTCCATGTCGTGCATATGACAAATCTTTCTTGGTACAAATTATAGTTTTTCAACCTTCCAGTTCTTATTTTGAAAAACAACTGTTTTCGCCTTTGCCCTACAACTGCACTTAATATTGTAATTCCCTAATATAAAATGTAATAGTATTCAGATTAAATACTGAGAACTGACAAAAGACATTATTATAACCCCTACACCTCTAAGCGGTCCGCGGATACATTTTCATACATAAAACTGGTCCCTGGTACAAAAAAGGTTGGGGAGATGCTGATCTAGATTCATCATTTAGGCTTCAGATTTTTTTGCTCAAACTGAACCTTGGTGCCTTTTGTGCTTGGTAAACCATTCTTACCGTTTCAATGAGACCAATAAAGTTTGTGTTTTAGGGAATTCAATTTTTGTACTTTATTTTTAAACTGAATTTGGTAGCAGTGAGACAGGATTTACTTGTGATAAAACATCTAGCACTGACATTTGCCATTAGTGTCTTCAATGGTTTATTGCCAGACTGTGTTAAAACCCTCATGGGCATTTTAAATATAACACTACAGGGGCATTTTTCCTAGTAAAATATATTATAGCACTAAGAAAAAATGAACTCAAAGAGATCAGTATGGACTGGGACAGGCCTTGTGCAAATCTTTTTAACAAGGCGAACACGTATAAACATTTGTCCTCTTCATGCACTTATCCTGTGAGCAACCTGACCTTGGTCTGGCTCACCTCGATCCAGCCCACCTGCAGGCCAGGCTAATGTCAAAAGGCTTATGTCAGACCACCTCTTGTTTGTCATTACATATTTTCAAAAGCGTACCACATGCAACCATGGGCAGCCTGCAGTCATAACTATTAGACATTTCAAAGCAGATTTCTTAAGAACTAGCAGATCTGTTTGCATTAGGTCTTTCTTTTTGTACATAATCCATGCTTTAACCTGATTTCATGCTATCAATTTTAAATAACGACTTGCTTGTAAATCCCATTTACACAATCCCCAGTCATTGTCCATCCAAGATATTTGTGCAAGTCTCAAAATTTAAGGGTATATTGGCTTTACAGCATATTCTTGAAATGGCTCAACATCTACATCTTGTCACTCCTAAAACTCATGCCTGGGTTTCAGTATGCCTCTCCAGAAACTTGTCATTAGCTCTGTACCAGGTCTAATCTCCATTATTTTGGAGATTATACAATTTTGGCTGCTACAAAATGCAGTTGAACAAGACAAAAAAAAAAATCCTCTCAAAGCCCATAATATGTAATGTAAAATTGGAGGGACAAGGTAATTCGAATGTGGGGCCAGCAATCTTTTCCATCCACCTGAGAACCAGGTTGTAAGGCTAATAGTTAGTTTAGCTGCAAGGTTTTTCCATTTGCCTTTGAACCAATGGCTCATGACATGTTTAAGTTTACAAGTGAACCTTCTTTATAAACCAACTGGCTTGGCAAGTATTCCAGAAGAAGTGTAACCCAGCATCTACAGGCACCATTGTCCCAGCTGAAGGTTAACATCCGTTAGGGACACTGTCACCAGATACTTTCCATGACTATGGGTCTACTACTTAAGTCACACATTCTTATCCTACTTCAAAACTCTTAACCAGTACAGAATGTCACTCCAGCATGAAAATGACTTGTCAGAGTAGGACACCAGTCCCAGCTGTTTAAGGTAGTCTGCTTCCATACAGATCAGGATTAACCCTGAATCACAAGGAGGTAGCCAGATTCTGGAGACCATCAGAGACCAGCCAGTTTCAACTGGCCATTAGGATCATGTGATCCAACATGCAGCACTCCTTTAAGCTTTTCACATGCCAGTTAATCCCCCAAAAGTTGCTCTTTTGTTCCAACACACCCCACTACAGCTAGTTTCTGCAGATCAACACACCAATTTAAAGAAATCACCATAACCTAGATTTGCCCTAAAACCTGGCAATTTTATTTGGCATCTCCTCAAAACCCATAAATGACTCTCCTCAGATGAGGGGTGAAACAGTCAAATGATGAAATTCAATACCAGTTGCCAAGAATTTTGCATTTCTTGGAGCTTTAACAGAGTCACCATTAACAGTTTAAGTTCCTGAAGAGCCAATGTCCAGAGGGTTGATAAAAACCCATTTCGCCAACAGAGCTGTCACCCACCAAGCGTTTGTTTTATGCTTGATTGGAAACCTCACTCAAGATAGTCAGAACCAGAGATTTAAGAAACAGTTTATTTTGTTGCCACAAAAATCAGGAGGTCAATACCTGTAAAGCAAAACAAAGTTAGGATTTTTTTTTTTTTTTTTAGAAACTATTATTGTTCATTGAGCCCTACCAGTAAGCCGGCTCTCTTTTGGGTGTGGTTTGAGCTGTTTTTTTGGAGGATTTCTTCCTGGGCATGGCAAAAGGATCCCCTGGGATGTAAGTGATGTCACCTGAAACTGTTTTTCCTTGGCGGTAGCGCGAGTGAGAGGTGTAAGAGTAGACTGGCTCCATGTGATGATAGCCAGCGAACACTGGTTCTTCAATCATGTCAAAGTCATCAATGGAAACCCAGTGGTCGTCCTCAGGAGGAGACACAAACTCAGAGGAACCATCACCACCATCAGTGCTGTCTGAGCTAGTATAGTCTTGCTGATAGCCTCCAGTTTGACGGCCTGCAAGAGTCACAATGGGGATTTGAGAGGAAGTGGCCAGAATTCATTTGTACATCAAGAGGAGACTCACCTCCTTTGTGGGGATAACAGCTGATGGTTCCAATCAGCAGGAACAAAAGCCACATCCTGCAGACACATTAATGTCAGTCAAAGCCATTATGCAAAGTTAATACTAACAGGTTATTTACTCACATCATGATGGTTTAGTAGGTGGAGAGTTCAGGAAGCAACTGCCTTTCACAAAGAGACCAAAAAACAAACTTAAGACATGACAACATACATTTAATAATTAAAAAAATAAATGGACTTTATCACTTACCTGCTACTGGACCAGCTCTTGTCAGCAGGAGCCTCTGTCATGTTCTCTGTGACCCACAGAGCCTCTTTTAAAGAACCACAGAGCTGCGTTAACTGATTGATGATTAGCAACAGCTGTTAGCATGACAACCTGATGCACAGTGAGAATGAAACTAGGCGATGACTTTTGAACAATATGCTTCTAGAATGGGTTCATCCGTTGGGATGTTGCTGAATGAATCCTGTTTGAAGCCCAAAAGATGCAGTCAAAAGCAAATTACCCAACACTTTTGTGCGATGGATTAAACGTTTTAAAGAAGAAACATTTGATTCATTTTAAGATTAGATTGCTTAAGTCCAAGTGATTTGCACAGACATATCATACAATCAGCCTAAGTTTAACCCGTATATGAAACAAAGCAAACTACAAGAGGGAGGAAAATAGCCCCCCCAAGACTACACTGAAGCTTTTATTTATCCTCCAGTGGGACAGGTTTGACTTTTTGAATTACTACTACATGGCTTACTTAATGAAGACCCACATGTAATATAGAGGGTGGCCAGGGTGGTCTTTGTTGATTTGAAAGGCAGTTGGTCCTGACGATGTACCTGTGGAGGTATGGAAGTGTCTAGGAGAGGCAGTGGTAGAGTTTCTGACTAGATTTTTCAACAGGATAGTAGATACAGAGAAGATACCTTTGGAATGGACAAGAAATGTGACGGTGCCCATTTTTAAGAATATGGGCAATGTACATAATTGTGGCAACTATTGAGGGATAAAGTTGATGAGCCATACAATGAAGTTATGGGGAAGAGTGGTGGAGACTAGACTGAGAGCAGAAGTCAGCATTTGTGAACAGCAGTATGGCGTCATACTTCGAAAGATTGCTCCAGAGGCAGTATTTGCTTTGAGAATGTTCATAGAGAAGTAAAGAGAAGGCCAGAGGGAGCTGCACTGTGTTCCTGTTTGTAGACCTCTGGTATTGTATGAGGAAATCTGGAGTGGCAGAGAAGTATGTTAGACCAGCGCAGGACATGTATGCTTGCGATGAGACAGTGGTAACAGAAAAGTTCAAGGTGAAACTCCATCAGGGATCAGCTCTGAGCCCCTTCGTGTTTGCAGTGGTGATGGACAGGATGACAGATGAGGTTAGACAGCAATCTCCATGGACCATGATGTTTGTAGCTGACTTTGTGATCTGTAGTGAGAGCATAGAACCGGTTGAGGAAAATCTAGAGAGGTGAGGAATATGAAGGTAGTTGGTGTGAGAGAGAGGATACACACAATAGGGTTAGATGGAGAAGGTTGATTCGCTGTGGCAACCCCTGAGGGGAAAAGCCAAAAGGACGAGTCACATTTCAACACATTGCTGCTGATACTCATAAAATCTCTTAACAGTTGTTCTGACAGCATAAAACACCCAGGACTGTGCTTTACCGTGGGGACAGTGTTCTTTTGGTTGTATGCCTCTCCCTGTCTCCAAATGATTCAAGATTGAAAGTGTTTCACATGTACAGTGAAATTCCTACTTTCCTGTCTGCAGTGCATTTGGATATGTGCTAATAGGAAGTGTAAACATATAGATATGAGCAGTGTCTCCATGGCCAAAGGACATTTCCATTATTTATGATACTACTCCCAGTTGTCCTTAAAGTCAGAAGGTATCTCTTCTGCAAAGGTAGAGCTTTTCTTGGTCTGCAATTTTGCTGTCCATTCCCATGCAAGATTTAAAATTGTCTTCTAGGTGTGAATTCCTAACATGGGTCAGTCACTGGTGTCCAGGCACTTGGTAAGAGGGCTGGCCTGTACCCCCCCCCCCAACAAACTAGTACATGCTTCATTTCCCTCTATTGTGGCATTTACCTCCTCACATTCCAGATAATGCCACAAAAGTCACTCTTTTGTTTGGTCATCCGTCCCTCATTAAACCTAGTTCCTGCAGGTAAACTCTTACAATTCAACAATACCTGCCCAAAAACCCAGCAGTTACCATCAGAATCTCCTGGTATGTCATTATAACTGAAGCCCCTCTGATGAGGGGCGACAGCAGATGAAGAAATTGAAGTCCAGATGCCAATAATTTTGCAGTCATCTGGGACCTTTGTTAGGGTCACCATCAATTGTTGAAGTTCCTGAAGACCTTAGTGGTACAGAGGGTTGATAACCCATTTCAGAGCTGGATAGTTATCACCCAGCAAGTGTTTTATGCTGGATCAGAAACACCACTCAGGATACTTAGGACCAATGAGTTAAGATACCATTTTATTGCCACAAAAATCAGGAGGTCAATACCTGTAAAGCAAAACAAAGTCAGGAATTTTTTTAGGATCAATTACTGTACATTGAGCCAGAGAGCCCTACCAGTAAGCTGGATCTCTTTTGGGTGTGGTTTGAGCTGTTTTTTTGGAGGGGGATTTCTTCCTGGGCATGGCAAAAGGATCCCCTGGGATGTAAGTGATGTCACCTGAAACGGTTTTTCCTTGGCGGTAGCGTGAGTGAGAGGTGTAAGAGTAGACTGGCTCCATGTGATGATAGCCAGCGAACACTGGTTCTTCAATCATGTCAAAGTCATCAATGGAAACCCAGTGGTCGTCCTCAGGAGGAGACACAAACGCAGAGGAACCATCACCACCATCAGTGCTGTCTGAGCTAGTATAGTCTTGCTGATAGCCTCCAGTTTGACGGCCTGCAAGAGTCACAATGGAGATTTGAGAGGAAGCGTGCAGGATTCATTTGTGCATCAAGAGGGGACTCACCTCCTTCTTGGGGATAACAGCTGATGGTTCCAATCAGCAGGAACAAAAGCCACATCCTGCAACCATATTAGTGTCAGTCAAAGCTATCATACCAAGTTACATTTATACAGGTTATTTACTCACATGATGGTTTAGGAGGTGGGGGAACTGCCTTTCACCAAGTGACTGAAGAACCAAACCTAAGACATGAAACAACATACATATGTTTATATATTTATTTAAAAAAAAACACATCCAAACATTTACCACTTACCTGCAACTAGACCAGGTCTTGTCAGCAGGAGCCTCTGTGATGTTCTCTGTGACCCACAGAGCCTCTTTTAAAGAACCACAGAGCTGCGTTAACTGATTGATGATTAGCAGCAGCTGTTAGCATGACAACCTGATGCACAGTGACAATGAAACAACAGGTGATAACTTTTAACAATATGCTTCCAGAATGGGTTAATCCATTGGGATGTTGCTGAATGAATCCTGTTTAAACCCCAAAAGATGCAGTCAAAAGCAATTTACCCAACGGTTAAATCAATCAGTTCATTGGCGCTGACATTTATTAATGTTGCTCTATTTTAAGATTAGCTTGTTTAAGTGCAAGTGACTTGCACAGACATGAAATCAGCCTAAGTTGAACCTGTACATTGAACAAAGCAAACGAAAGGGAAGAAAATAGCTCCCCTAAGATGACGCTTAAGTTTTTTTTATCCTCCAGTGAGACAGGTTTGACTTCTTAAATTACTAGTACTTGGCTTACCCAACTTAAGACCATGTTAAATAGTGGGTGGCCAGAGGGGTTCATGTTGATTTGAAAAGTCCCCTGGATTATTTGGTTAAAATCATTTTTCTGGACAACCTTCGTGTGTATACAGATAATGCACTGGAGATCATTTCAATTCTCGCATCCAAACTTCTCATTCTTCCTTGGAGAGGAGGTCGTCCCCTTCCCTCTACAAGTTTTGGCAAATATTTTTTTTCATCATTAAACCAGTGATTTGTGTAGTGGCATTCTGTCTGCAAAGCCATTCGTGAAATTCAGAGTGTTCCTATTCATTTTCCAGACGCTGAGTATGTTAGGAACGTTCTGGAGGTGGAAAGAATGTCAGATAGACTTATGAAATTGAAAATTGAAGGTGTGATGCTCAATGTTGTTAGTGGCTGCATCCTGCAGGTGGGATGTGAGATTCAGGAGAAGTTCTGGAATGAGATAGATGAAGTGATGCAGAATATCTCCAGAGATGAGAGCTGTAATTGGTGCAGACCTCGATGGGCATATTGGTGCAGGCAATAGAGGGGATGAATGATTCAAGATTCAAAGCGTTTGTCACATGTCCAGTGTAGAAACATCTTTCCCTGGTCAGTGAAAGTCCTACTTTGCTGTCCGCAATGCATTTGAACATGTGTTGATAGGAAGAGTATACATTTTTATAAATATAAGTATACATATGAGCAGTGTCTCCATGGCCAAAGGACACACTATTATTCATGTTCTCCAGGTTGTCCTTGGTAAAGCTTGAAGGTATCGCTTCTGCAAAGGTGGAGCTTTTCTTGGTCTGCAATTTTGCAGTCCATTCTCATGCAGGGTTTAAAGCTGATTGTCTTCTGGGAGACAACTCTTAAATCAGGTCAGACACTCACTGGTGTCCAGGCACTATGATAAGGGGCTGGCCTGTATCCTCCCACAGTGGCGAACAGATACATGAAGGAAGTTGAGCGCAACAGTGCCAACCCACTAGTACAGGTATGTATTTGACACATGGGTCAGGATAAAGAAGAATGAGGTAGAAGCGTTCACCACAATTGACACCCACATCAAATTCACAAGGGAGGACGTCATTGCTGACCAACTCCCCTCCTTTGACTGTTGCATTCAGGGTCAACAGGACATCGCATTTTATATGAACCCAACACAATTGGGTTGTGTTAGGGTCATGTGAGCCAACACATTTCTTAAACTTTTCACATTCCAATCCAGGTAATCCCAAAGTTGGGTCACCATCGACTACTCAAATTCCTGAAGACCTTATTGGGCCAGAGGTTGGATAGGACCAATTCAGAGCTGGACAGTTGTCACCCAGCAAGGATTTGTTTTGCTTGGAAACACCGCTCAAGATAAAGACAGGACCAATAAGTTAAGAAACATTTTATTTTTGCCACAAAAATCAGGAGGTTAATACCTGTAAAGCAAAAGAAAGTCAGGATTTTTTTTTAAGAATCAATTACTGTACATTGAGCCAGAGAGCCCTACCAGTAAGCTGGATCTCTTTTGGGTGTGGTTTGAGCTGTTTTTTTGGAGGGGGATTTCTTCCTGGGCATGGCAAAAGGATCCCCTGGGATGTAAGTGATGTCACCTGAAACGGTTTTTCCTTGGCGGTAGCGCGAGTGAGAGGTGTAAGAGTAGACTGGCTCCATGTGATGATAGCCAGCGAACACTGGTTCTTCAATCATGTCAAAGTCATCAATGGAAACCCAATGGTCATCCTCAGGAGGAGACACAAACGCAGAGGAACCGTCACCACCATCAGTGCTGTCTGAGCTAGTATAGTCTTGCTGATAGCCTCCAGTTTGACGGCCTGCAAGAGTCACAACGGGGATTTGATAGGAAGCATCCAGGATTCATTTGTGGAGCGAGAGTAGACTCACCTCCTTTGTGGGGATAACAGCTGATGGTTCCAATCAGCAGGAACAAAAGCCACATCCTGCAGAAACATTAATGTCAGTCAAATCGATCATACCAAGTTAGTACTACACAGGTCATTTACTCACATCATGATGGTTTAGGAGATGGAGAGTTCAGGAAGCAACTTGCTTTCACCAAGAGACTGAAGAACCAAACACAAGATATGATACAACATGACATTCAATAACTACCATCCAAACATTTACCACTTACCTGCAACTAGACCAAATCTTGTCAGCAGGAGCCTCTGTCATGTTCTCTGTGACCCACAGAGCCTCTTTTAAAGAACCACAGAGCTGCGTTAACTGATTGATGATTAGCAGCAGCTGTTAGCATGACAACCTGATGCACAGGAGAATGAAACTAGGTGATGACTTTTAACAAAATGCTTCCAGAGTGGGTTCATCCGTTGGGATGTTGCTGAATGAATCCTGTTTGAAGCCCAAAAGATGCAGTCAAAAGCAAACTACCCAACACTTTTGTGCAATGGATTTAACGATTCTAAGAAAGATTTCAATCAATCAGATCATTTGTCCTGAAATGTGTTAAACCAAGGTCGTATCAAGGTTTTCCTCCCTCTCTGTTGATAAAACATTTATTTTTGTTGATTCATTTTGAGATTAACTTGCTTAAGTCCAAGTGACTTGCACAGACATATCATAAAATCAGCCTAAGTTGAACCTGTATATGAAACAAAGCAAACTACAAGAGGGAGGAAAATAGTTCCCATAAGACCACAGTGAAACTTCATTTATCCTCCAGTGAGACAGGTTTGACTTCTTAAATTACCACTACTTGGCTTACCTAAATGCAGACCAACATGTAATATAGAAGGTATCCAGAGGGGTCCGTGTTGATTTGAAAACTCCGCTGGATTATATGGATAAAATCATTTTTCTGGACCATTTTCATATTTATAAAGATAGTGCACTGAAGATCATTTCTATTCTTGGGTCCAGACTTTCCATTCTTCAGTGTCAACTCCTCTTGTGAGAATTATAGAAACCATATGAGCCCTCTCGCCACCCTCTATATTACTTGTTGGTCTTCATTAAGTAAGCCAAGTAGTAGTAATTTAAGAAGTCAAACCTGTCTCACTAGAGGATAAATGAAGTTTCAGTGTGGTCTTATGGGAACTATTTTCCTCCCTCTTGTATTTTGCTTTGTTTCATGTACAGATTAAACTTGGGCTGATTTTATGATATGTCTGTGCAAGTCACTTGGACTTAAGCAAGTTAATCTCAAAATGAATCAACAAAAATAAATGTTTTATCAACAGAGAGGGAGGAAAACCTTGATATGACCTTGGTTAACACATTTCAGGACAAATGACCTGATTGATTGAAATCTTTCTTCTTAGAATCGTTAAATCCATTGCACAAAAGTGTTGGGTAATTTGCTTTTGACTGCATCTTTTGGGGTTTAAACAGGATTCATTCAGCAACATCCCAACGGATGATACCACTCTGGAAGCATTTTGTTAAAAGTCATCACCTAGTTTCATTCTCCTGTGCATCAGGTTGTCATGCTAACAGCTGCTGCTAATCATCAATCAGTTAACGCAGCTCTGTGGTTCTTTAAAAGAGGCTCTGTGGGTCACAGAGAACATGACAGAGGCTCCTGCTGACAAGACCTGGTCTAGTTGCAGGTAAGTGGTAAATGTTTCAATGGTAGTTGTTGAATGTCATGTTGTGTCATATCTTGTGTTTGGTTCTTCAGTCTCTTGGTGAAAGGCAGCTCCCCCACCTCCTAAACCATCATGATGTGAGTAAATAACCTGTTGCTATTAACTTTGCATGATAGCTTTGACAGACATTAATATGTCTGCAGGATGTGGCTTTTGTTCCTGCTGATTGGAACCATCAGCTGTTATCCCCACAAAGGAGGTGAGTCTACTCTCGCTCCACAAATGAATCCTGGATGCTTCCTCTCAAATCCCCGTTGTGACTCTTGCAGGCCGTCAAACTGGAGGCTATCAGCAAGACTATACTAGCTCAGACAGCACTGATGGTGGTGATGGTACCTCTGAGTTTGTGTCTCCTCCTGAGGATGACCACTGGGTTTCCATTGATGACTTTGACATGATTGAAGAACCAGTGTTCAGTGGCCATCATCACATGGAGCCAGTCTACTCTTACACCTCTCACTCGCGCTACCGCCAAGGAAAAACCGTTTCAGGTGACATCACTTACATCCCAGGGGATCCTTTTGCCATGCCCAGGAAGAAATCCCCCTCCAAAAAAACAGCTCAAACCACACCCAAAAGAGATCCAGCTTACTGGTAGGGCTCTCTGGCTCAATGTACAGTAATTGATTCTTAAAAAAAAAAATCCTGACTGTCTTTTGCTTTACAGGTATTAACCACCTGATTTTTGTGGCAACAATAAAATGGGTTCTTAAATCTCTGGTCCTGTCACAGTCTCTTGTGTGGGGTTTCCAGTCACGCAAAACAAATCCTTGCTAGGTGACAACTGTCCTGCTCTGAATCGGTCCTATCCAACCTCTGGCCCAATAGGGTCTTCAGGAGTTTGAGCAGTCTGGTGACCCTGCTAAAGCTCAGACTTGCAAAATTATTGGCAGCCGGATGTGAGTTTTGACAGTCCACCCTCATCTGAGAGGCTTCACTTATATTATCTATGAGGAGACTCAAAATTTAACTGCCAGGTTTTTGGGCTGCTCTCTAGATTATGGTGGCTTTTTTTTTCTAAATGAAAGCGTTGACCTGCTGTAATGGGGAGTCCATGGAACAAGAGACCGACTTTTGTGGGAATACCTGGATTGGAATGTGAAAAGCTTAAATGAGTGAAACCAGTTGGATCACATGAACTGAGGATCATTTGGGTCGAGGTGGGTCCTGGATGTTTGGAGGATGCGGATGGGCTGTGTGTGTGCATATCTGTTTTGGTATTAATTCCAATATGGCATTGTAAGTTTGAAAAGTTGTCTGAGGCCTCTTTCACTGTTCAGAGATGGTTTTTCTGTTTTGACAAAGCTGCCTTCTTTGCCTCTGGCCAGAATAGACATTGCTGTCTTCAAATGAACAGACCTTGTACTACAGGTGTCGGTGGACCATGTTGGGCCATCTGTTTGTGCAGAGTTTGTTTGGTTTCTCCAATGTAGCAACCATTACAATCCTCAGTGCAAGTGATCGCTTACACCAGGTACTCTGTCTTGTGCCTGGGTGCTTTGTCCTTGGGAGGCACCAGTTTTTGCCTCTGGGTGTTGTGGGGTTTGATCTGTACCGGTATATCACCACCCTCCTAAAATAATCGCCCAGGTCATCTTTTTACAAAAATGTTTTTTTTTTTTTGCCTAAATCATCTCATGATGCTGACCACCGCTGGTAAAATTGCCTACATCTTCAGTCCAACAGATTGTGCCATTCTACCCCTTTAGTAGAAATTGCCTATGTCAAAAGGTTCAGTATTTTGTTTCCTGAAAAAATGACTCGGGCGATTATTGTAAGAGGATGACGATATGGTGTTCGTTGAACACCCTTTGAGTTTCTCTGAAACACCAGCAACATTGGTATGACGATGTTCTGTCGTCTTCCCCCTGTTCTACATTCCTGCGTCTGGTGGTTCCTGATTTGGCAAAGGCCAAATTAGGGTAGCTACAGGATCTCAAGGCTTTCCTAATGTGTTGTACCTCGGTCTTGGTCTGTAGAGTTCTGATTACCCCAAGGTTTGTGTTGAAGGGGGTGGTGTGAGTCAAAGTAAATACTGGTCGGTGTGTGTTGGTTTCCTATAAATCCTGATGTCCAGGATTCTGTCCTGTTGGACGTGAATGCAACAGAAAGATAACAAGAAGGGGAGTTGGTCAGAAGTGACGTCCTCCCTTGTGAATTTGATGTGGGTGTCGATTGCGTTGAGGTGAGTGGTGAACGCTTCTACCTCAGTCTTCTTTATCTTGACCCAGGTGTCAAATACATACCTGAACCAGTGGATTTGCGGTGTTTCTCTGAATGAAGTGAGGGCCTTGCTCTCATCCTCCTTCATGTATCATTTCGTCATTTTGGGGGGATACAGGCCACCCCCTTTACAAAGTGCCGGGAGCCTGGGCACCAGTGTGTGACTGACCCATTTTAGGATTTGGAGTTGTCTCACGAGAATGGCCTGCAAAATTGCAGACATTTTCAAACATTGTTACCAGGTGGAAAGGTGCAACACATAATTTGAGATTTTTTCTTCAACTCATAGTTGTGAACTCAGTTTCAGAGATGACAACATAATGGGACTATATCTGGTTGACGGTGGTTATGGCATGAATGTTTGAACAACTGACTAAATGTTTAAACAAGTCAGTCATATTTCAACTCATTAATGCAGCCTCAGGCCGGCACGGGCCAGTGTCTCCCTGAGCCGG
The DNA here is from genome assembly GCF_037954325.1 of Fistularia commersonii. Lineage (NCBI taxonomy): Eukaryota > Metazoa > Chordata > Actinopteri > Syngnathiformes > Fistulariidae > Fistularia > Fistularia commersonii. The sequence continues at coordinate 10,546,362 of NC_141300.1, read as the reverse complement.
TCCCAAGCCCAGATAAATGCAGAGGGTTGCGTCACGAAGGGCATCCGGCGTAAAACTTTTGCCAAAACCAAACGTGCGAATCAAACCTCATAATCTCATACCAAATCGGTCAAGGAACGGGTTAACAACAATCGCCATTGGTACAGATGACCTACAGGGTACCAATTGAAACTGGGCTACTGTAGGTCAAAAAAGGAGGGGAGGAAGGTGTGTCAGGAAACAGAAAGAGAAGAGGCAAGACCAGAGTCTGGGACTGAGAGTAGAGACTTTGAATATTGAGACTTTGACAGGAAAAGGGAGAGAGTTGGTCGACATAATGCAGGAAAGGAAGGTGGACATACTGTGTGTCAAGGAGACCAGTTGGAAAGGTAGTAAGACTAGTATATCAGGAGCAGGCTTTAAGTTGTACTATCATGGTACTGACAAAATTTGTCTTCTGTGAGACAACTCACAACTCAGGGGAACACCACCAACCCACTGGTTCAGGTATGTATTTGACAAATCTTTCTCCAGATTGTCCTTAGTAGAGTTTGGAGGTATCTCTTCCGCAAAGCTGGAACTTTTCTTGGTCTGATATTTTGCAGTCCATTCTCGTGCAGGGTTTAAAATTGTCTTCTGTGAGACAACTCCTAAAATGTTTCAGTCACTCACTGGTGTCCCCAGGCTCCAGGCACTTTGTAAAGGGGGTGGCCTGTATTCCCCCAAAATGCCGAGACGATACATGGAGGATGAGAGCAAGGCGCTCACTTCATTCAGAGAAACACCACAAACCCACTGGTTCAGGTATGTATTTGACACATGGGCCAAGATAAAGAATGAGGTAGAAGTGTTCACCTCTCACCTCAATCGACACCCACATCAAATTCACAAGGGAGACGTCACTTCTGACCAACTCCCCTTCTTGGACTCTTGCGTTCACATCCAACAGGACATCAGGATTCAACACACACCAAGCACTACCTACTTTTCCACTCACGTCACCCCTTGAACACAAACCTTGGGGTACTCAAAACTCTACACTTCAAGTCCAAGAACATCCCATCAACTGCTAAAGGAAGCTAGACCAAGGTACAACATGTTAGGAAAGCCTTGAGATCCTGTAGCTACCCTAATTAGGCCTTCGCCAAATCAGGAACCACCAGAAGCGTAGAACAGGAGGAAAACAAAAGAACATCATCATACCATACGCTGCTGGGGATTCAGGGGCACTCCAAAGGATGTTCGACAAACACCATATACTGGTGCAGATCAAACCCCACAACAGCTAGTTTCTGCAGATCAACGCACCCATTTAAAGAGAAGACCATAACCTAGATTTGCCCTGACACCTGGCAGTTTTATTTGGCATCTCCTCATAGCCCATAAATGACTCTCCTCAGATGAAGCAAACAGTCAAATGATGAAATTCAATTCCAGTTGCCAAGAATTTTGCATTTCTTGGAGCTTTAACAGAGTCACCATTAACAGTTTAAGTTCCTGAAGAGCCAATGTCCAGAGGGTTGATAAAAACCCATTTCGCCAACAGAGCTGTCACCAACCAAGCATTTGTTTTATGCTGATTGGAAACCTCACTCAAGATAGTCAGAACCAGAGATTTAAGAAACAGTTTATTTTGTTGCCACAAAAATCAGGAGGTCAATACCTGTAAAGCAAAACAAAGTTAGGATTTATTATTATTTTTTTTTTTTTTTTTTTAGAAACTATTATTGTTCATTGAGCCCTACCAGTAAGCCGGCTCTCTTTTGGGTGTGGTTTGAGCTGTTTTTTTGGAGGGGGATTTCTTCCTGGGCATGGCAAAAGGATCCCCTGGGATGTAAGTGATGTCACCTGAAACGGTTTTTCCTTGGCGGTAGCGCGAGTGAGAGGTGTAAGAGTAGACTGGCTCCATGTGATGATAGCCAGCGAACACTGGTTCTTCAATCATGTCAAAGTCATCAATGGAAACCCAGTGGTCGTCCTCAGGAGGAGACACAAACGCAGAGGAACCGTCACCACCATCAGTGCTGTCTGAGCTAGTATAGTCTTGCTGGTAGCCTCCAGTTTGACGGCCTGCAAGAGTCACAATGGGGATTTGAGAGGAAGTGGCCAGAATTCATTTGTGCATCAAGAGGAGACTCACCTCCTTTGTGGGGATAACAGCTGATGGTTCCAATCAGCAGGAACAAAAGCCACATCCTGCAGACACATTAATGTCAGTCAAAGCCATTATGCAAAGTTAATACTAACAGGTTATTTACTCACATCATGATGGTTTAGTAGGTGGAGAGTTCAGGAAGCAACTGGCTTTCACCAAGAGACTGAAGAACCAAACACAAGATATGACCCAACATGACATTCAACAACTACCATCAAAACATTTACCACTTACCTGCAACTAGACCAGGTCTTGTCAGCAGGAGCCTCTTTGTCATGTTCTCTGTGACCCACAGAGCCTCTTTTAAAGAACCACAGAGCTGCGTTAACTGATTGATGATTAGCAGCAGCTGTTAGCATGACAACCTGATGCACAGTGAGAATGAAACTAGGTGATGTTTATTGGACAATATGCTTCCAGAGTGGGTTAATCTGTTGGGATGTTGCTGAATGAATCCTGTTTGAAGCCCAAAAGATGCAGTCAAAAGCAAATTACCCAACAGTTTTGTGCAATTGATTTAACAATTTTAAGAAGAAAGATTTCAATCAATCAGATCATTTGTGCTGAAATGTGTTAAACCAAGGCCATATCAAGGTTTTCCTCCCTCTCTATTAAGAAAACCTGTATTATTGTTGATTCATTTTAAGATTAGCTTCCTTAAGTCCAAGTGACTTGCACAGACATATTATAAAATCAGCCTAAGTTAAGCCTGTATATGAAACAAAGCAAACCACAAGAGGGAGGAAATTAGCTCCCCTAAGTCCACACAGAAACTTTTATTTATTCTCCAGTGAGACAAGTTTGACTTCTTAAATTACTACTACTTGGCTTACCAAATTGAAGACTAACATGTAATATAGAAGGTGTCCAGAGGGGTCCGTGTTGATTTGAAAAATCCCCTGAATTATTTGGATAAAATCATTTTTCTGGACCACTTTCGTGTGTATAAAGAAAATGCACTGGAGATCATTTCTATTCTTGCGTCCAGACTTTCCATTCTTCCATTCCTCAGTGTCAACTCCTCACGCTGAGAAGTATAGAAACCATAAGAACTGGTTTTCCATCAATATTTAAGGTGAATGTGCCGGTACTCCCAATTTGGAGTTTTCAAACATTGTTACCCGGTGGAAAGGTGCAACACATAATTTGAGATTTTTTCTTCCTCTCATAGCTCTAAACTCAGTTTCAGAGACGACAACAGAATGGGACAATTGCTGGTTGACGGTGGTTATGGCACGAGTGTTTGAACAACTGTCTAAATGTTTAAACCAGTCAGTCATATTTCAACTCATTACGGCAGCCTCAGGGCGGCACGGGCCAGTGTCTCCCTGAGCCGGTCCCAAGCCCGGATAAATGCAGAAGGTTGCGTCACAAAGGGCATCCGGCGTAAAACTTTTGCCAAAACCAAATGTGCGAATCAAACCTCATTATCTAATACTGAATCGGTTGAGGAACGGGTTAACAACAACCGCCATTGGTACACATGACCTACAGGGTACAGTCAAGCAGAGAAAGAAGAGGCAAGACAGGAATCTGGGACTGAGAGTAGGGACATTGAATATTGAGACTTTGACAGGAAAAGGGAGAGTTGGTCGACATAATGCAGGAAAGGAAGGTGGACATACTGTGTGTCAAGGAGACCAGTTGGAAAGGTAGTACGACTAGTATCTTCGGAGCAGGCTTTAAGTTGTACTATCATGGTACTGACAGGAGGAGGAATGGAGTAGGATTTATCTTGAAGGAGGAGCTTGTCTGGAATGTTCTGGAGGTGAAAGGAATGTCAGATAGACTTATGAGTCTAAAACTTGAAATTGAAGGTGTGATGCTAAAATACTGTTAGTGGCTGTATCCCGCTGGTGGGATGTGACTTTCAGGGGAAGAAGTTCTGGAATGCGATAGATGAAGTGATGCAGAATATCTCCGGAGATGAGAGTTGTAATTGGTGCGGACTTCAATGGGCATATTGGTGAAGGCAATAGAGGGGATGAATGATTCGGATGATTCAAGATTCAAGGTGTTTATTGTCACATATACAGTGTAGAAACTTCTTTCCCTGGTCAGTGAAAGTCCTACTTTGCTGTCTGCAGTGCACTTGGATATGTGTTGATAGGAAGAGTGTCAACATTTTTATAAATATGATTATACATATGAGCGGTATCTCCATGGCCAAAGGACACACTTCAATGATGATCTTTTTCCAGGTTGTCCTTAGTAAAGCTTGAAGGTACCTCCTCTGCAAAGGTGGAGCTTTTCTTGGTCTGCGTTTTTGTAGTCCATTCTCATGCAGGGTTTAAAATTTATTGTCTTCTGTGAGACACTCCCAAATCCTTAAATGGGTCAGACACTCACTGGTGTCCCCAGGCTCCAGGCACTTTGTAAAGGGGTTGGCCTGTATTCCCCCAAAGTGGCAAACTGATACATGAAGGAGGATGAGAGCAAGGCCCTCCCTTGGTTCAGAGGAACACCACCAACCCACTGGTACAGGTATGTATTTGACACATGGGTCAAGATAAAGAGGGAGGTAGAAGTGCTCACCACTCACCTCAACATAATTGACACCCACATCAAATTCACAAGGGAGACGTCACTGCTGACCAACTCCCCTTCTTGGACTCCAGCGTTCACGTCCAGCAGGACATCACGATTTGCAGGATCCAACACACACTGACCAGTATCTACTTTTCCACTCACGTCACCCCTTGAACACAAACCTTGGGGTACTCAAAACTCTACACTTCCAGTCCAAGAACATCCCATCAACTGCTAAAGGAAGCGAGACCAAGGTACAACACCTTAGGAGCTTGAGGTCCTGTAGCTACCCTAATTAGGCCTTCGCCAAATCAGGAACCAGCGGACGCAGGAACGTAGAACAGGAGGAAGACGACAGAACATCGTCATACCATACGTCGCTGGTGATCCAGAGAAACTCCAAAGGGTGTTCAACGAACACATATACCGGTACAGATCAAACTCCACAACACCCAGAGGCAAAAACTGGTGCCTCCCAAGGACAAAGCACCCAGGCACAAGATTAAATATGCGGTGTAAGCAGTCACTTGCACTGAGGCTTGTGATGGCATCTACATTGGAGAAACCAGACCACCTTTGCACAAACAGATGGCCCAACACAGGAGAGCCACTAGGTCCACTAACACCTGTAGTACAAGCACCATTCATTTGAAGACAGCAATGTCTATTTTGGCCAGAAAAGGTGTGGGAGGAGTCAAAGAAGCCAGCTTTGTCAGAAAAAAAAAAACAAAGGACACACACATCCCCCCCCCCCCAACAATCAGTGCCATACTGGGATCAATACCAAGATAAATATGCACACCATTTGCATCCTCCAAACAACCAGGAAAGACCCATCACCATGAAACTCAGTTCATGTGATCAGCATACTTCACTCCTTTAAGCCTTTCACATTCCAGGTATCCCCCAGAAGTTGCTCTTTTGTTCCAAACACATCCCACTACAGCTAGTTTCTGCAGATCAACACTCCCATTTGAAGAAATCTCCATAGCCTTGATTTGCCCAAAAACCATGCAGTTTTGTTTGTAATTTCCACATAGTTCATAAATGACTCCTCAGATGAGGGGTGAAACAGTCAAGTGATGAAACTCAATGCCAGTTGCCAAGAATTTTGCATTTCTTGGAGCTTTAACAGAGTCACCATTAACGGCTTAAGTTCCTGAAGACCCGATGTCCAGAGGGTTGATAAACCTTCCCCCCCCCCCCCCCCCCATCAGAGCTGTCACCCACCAAGCATTTGCTTTATGATGGACTGGAAACCCCACTCAAGACAGTCAGAACCAGAGATTTAAGAACCCATTTATTGTTGCCACAAAAATCAGGTGGTTAATACCTGTAAAGCAAAAGACAGTCAGGATTTTTTTTTTTTTTTTTTAAGAATCAATTACTGTACATTGAGCCAGAGAGCCCTACCAGTAAGCCGGCTCTCTTTTGGGTGTGGTTTGAGCTGTTTTTTTGGAGGGGGATTTCTTCCTGGGCATGGCAAAAGGATCCCCTGGGATGTAAGTGATGTCACCTGAAACGGTTTTTCCTTGGCGGTAGCGCGAGTGAGAGGTGTAAGAGTAGACTGGCTCCATGTGATGATGGCCACTGAACACTGGTTCTTCAATCATGTCAAAGTCATCAATGGAAACCCAGTGGTCGTCCTCAGGAGGAGACACAAACGCAGAGGAACCGTCACCACCATCAGTGCTGTCTGAGCTAGTATAGTCTTGCTGATAGCCTCCAGTTTGACGGCCTGCAAAGGTCAGAATGGGGATTTGAGAGGAAGCATCCAGGATTCATTTGTGGAGCGAGAGTAGACTCACCTCCTTTGTGGGGATAACAGCTGATGGTTCCAATCAGTAGGAACAAAAGCCACATCCTGCAGACACATTAATGTCTGTCAAAGCTATCACACCAAGTTAGTACTAACCGGTTATTTACTCACATCATGATGGTTCAGGAGGTGGGGATTTCAGGAAGCAACTGGCTTTCACCAAGAGACTGAAGAACCAAACACAAGATATGACCCAACATGACATTCCATAACTACCATCCAACTATTTACCACTTACCTGCAACTAGACCAGGTCTTGTCAGCAGGAGCCTCTTTGTCATGTTCTCTGTGACCCACAGAGCCTCTTTTAAAGAACCACAGAGCTGCGTTAACTGATTGGTGATTAACAACAGCTGTTAGCATGACAACCTGATGCACAGTGAGAATGAAACTAGGTGATGACTTTTAACAAAATGCTTCCAGAGTGGGTTCATCCATTGGGATGTTGCTGAATGAATCCTGTTTTCCTCCCTCTCTATTAATGAAACATTTATTATTGTTGATTCATTTTAAGATTAGCTTGCTTAAGACCAAGTGACTTGCACAGACATATCATAAAATCAGCCTAAGTTTAACATGTACATTAAACAAAGCAAACTACAAGAGGGAGGAAAATAGCTCCCCTAAGACGACACTGAAGGTTTTATTTATCCTCCAGTGAGACAGGTTTGACTTTTTAAATTACCACTACTTGGCTTACCTAAATGAGGACCAACATGTTATATAGAAGGTGGCCAGAGGGGTCAATGTTGATTTGAAAAATCCACTGGATTATTTGAATAAAATCATTTTTCTGGACCACTTTTGTGTTTATAAAGAAAATGCACTGGAGATCATTTCTATGCTTGCATCCAGACTTTCCATTCTTCCATTCTTCAGTGTCAACTCCTCCCGCTGAGAAGTATAGAAACCATGAGAACTGGTTTTCCATCAATGTCAAAAAACACACTGTCATCTACTGAAACTTTTTTATGGGTTTATTTGCCGCAAAAACACACACAAGAATTGAATATAACCTTAAGGATTATTGTGGTCTTTCTCTTCTTGCCGGCACTTGTACTTAGTGTTTCCTTCACTTAAACAGCAAAAGTAAAGCCTTCCTGCATATGAGACCCCTGCTAACTTGAATCAAATGTAATTCTTAATTTCAACATCACTGGCAATAGTCACTTTTTTGGGAGCAATAATGAGAATTAACTTGCTGAAAAAGCACAAAAAAAGGTTATAACTGGAGAACACGACAGTGAACGTGTAAACAATGTGGAGTAGCACGAACGACTGCTGCTACGCTACAATGCCACAATGCCAAAACACAAAAAACCTGTGAGTTTGTTTGTCTGTGCGCCATGCACCGAGGCTTGTTGCAGGCCCATTCAAAATTTGGTCTATTCCTAAGTCGGTTTGTCCGTGAGATGGGGTTTTACTGTATCTTTGTGCTGATTTTTAAGAAGGTGAAAAGCAGAGTAGTGGCACCTACAGGAGAATAAAGTTGATTAGCTGTACAACTTATGAGAAAGAATAGTGGCAGCCAAACTGAGGGCAGATGTTAGCAGCAGTATGGTTATGCTAAGAAAGAGTACTAAAGATGCAGCATCAACTTCTGAGAATGTTGAGTGCAAAGAAAGTCACAGGGAGCTACATTGTGCCTTTGTAGGTATAGAAAAAACAAATGACAGGGTGCTGAGAGGGCAACTGTGAAACTTGGCAGAAAAAGTTAGTGGTGCAGGACATGTATGACAGCCGAAGGAATGTTGCGTTGTGGCTGCATCAGGGAATCAGTTCTGAGCCCTTTCTTGATTATTAGACAAGGGTCTCCATGGACTGAGGTTTGCAGATGACATGTTTTAAGAGCAGAGAAAGGAAAATCTGGACGTATGCCCTGGAACAGAGTGTAATGACGTTAGCCGTAGCAATACAGTACACAGGTGAATGAGGGATACAAGTGGAATGGTGAGTTGGGATAAGGATTTAAAACTAATCTGTGGAGCTTCTCACTCATACAGGTCATGGTTAATTAATGTCAAACTCTTTTTCTCATAGCAGCTGGACTTGATTCTCTTCCGTTGATGACGTTTCACCTCTCAACTAAGAAGCTTCTTCAGTTCCAAACCTGAAGTATGATAGACTGGGCCAATGAAACACTTTAAAAGTTAGGATACAATAAAGATCAATTGAGATGATCAAGCCAGGTATGAGATGAATATACCAACCCATTTTACATTCACCTGCATGTTACTGCACAGAATTGGTACTAATGATTGAAGTACATTACGCACATGTCCATCAAATACAGACAGAACAACACTTACAAACCCTGTTGTCAAGTATTGTTGCAATAATATCATAACTGAGGTGAATTTCTTGTGATCAGCCCTGTTGATAATAAAACAACTTGAATGCAGCTGGGCGACCCAAGACATTATGGCCTAAATTCAGGAGTCTTACTCATCAATTTGCATACAATGGGGTTCCACATCTCAAGTACAACAACTGTGCTGTGCGATGTCTGCTTATCCAGAGTGAATTTCAAAACACAAACAAACTCTTCAATGTGAAAAGTACTTCTGTGTGCACCAATATATATTTCTAATACCTAGAAACTGTATTCACTGTGTTTGAAATAGTGCTTTATAAAACTAAGGAAATATTCTAAAAAAAAAAAAAAAGTTCTACACGATCTTTTCAGTATCGGTAATTAAAAATGCCACAAATATCTAGGTGCAGCAACACCTTCCTCCAATTAATTTTTTTTTTTTTTTTTTTTTTTTTTTTTAGTATTATCAGGTGTCCCAAATCAATCAATCACCTATTGCAGCTGGTTGTCCTTTAAAAAAGGCTTTGTTAGCTGATGCCAGGGAGGCTCCTACTAAGGAGAGTTGGTCTAGAAGCAGGTATGAGCAGGTTAATGTTTAGGAAAAAAAAATAAAAAAAATAAAATTAAATAAATAATAATAATAATAATAATAATAATAATAATAATAATAATAATAATAATAATAATAGTTGTTGTTGTTGTACGTGATGGTGTTCATGTTGCATTGTTTTGTATTATCTTTAGTCGCTTGGTGAGAAGTCAAAGCTACCCCTAAAATCTCTGCTTTCTCACCATGATGTGAGTATATCTGTCAAAGATTATTAAATAAAACAGAATAAAAAAACTACATTTGACTGACCTGAACATGTCTGCAGGGTGTGGCTTTTGATCCTGCTGATAGGCACCATCAGCTCGGTTCTCTCCAAAAGAGGCGAGTCTGCTCCATCCATTATCTATTGGGTTTTCTATAGGGCCACATATAGTGATAGACAACCATGCACAATTGAATCCTGCACTTACACAAATAATTACTTGACTCTTGCAGGCCATCCTTATGGAGTTCAAACTGGAGGCTCTCAGCAAAGCTATACTAGCTCAGACAACACTAATGGAGATGGCTACTCTGGGTTTGTTTCGCCTCCCGAGGATGACCACTGGAGTGCCATAGACAACTTGGAAGCTGTTGGGGAGTCAGTGTTCAATAGCCTGCACAACCCGGAGCCAGTCTACTCGTACACTTCTCGCTCGCGCTACCACCAAGGAAAAACGGTTTACGGTGAAACCGCTTATATCCCAGGGCATCCTTTTCCAGTGGATGCACCCAGACAGCCAAGGAAGAAGTCCCTTCAGAAAAGACCAACTATAGCAACACCCAAAAAAACTAAATGGTAGGGCTCTCTATGATCATCTGTATAGTAAGTGATAGCCAATGAATTCCTAACTTTTCTTTTCCTTATAGATTTTACAGTCTTGCTATTGAAGAACCAATAAATGGTAGCTCAACACTTCTGTCCTGACTATCTTGAGCTGAATCGGACCACTTCAATTCAGTAGTCATACTAAACAGTTGGGGGGCAGATTTTGTCTTTCTGCAAATATAGCATTGAAACAAGGTTTTTTTTTTTTTTCTTTAAGAGTTTCAGGGGATACATGGAGCATTCAACAAATTTTACCTCCTATCGGCTTTTCCCTTCAGGGGTCGTCACAGCGAATCAACTTTCTCCATCTAACCCTATTCTCTGTATCCTCTCTCACCCAATTTACCTTCATATCCTCCCTCACTATGACCATAAATCTTCTTTTCAACAAATTTTACCCTTCGTCTTAAATGAGACACTTGCTGCTGTGCTATGAATTGGTGAGCCAAAAGCTTCTATATTCTTTCCTGTGGTCATCCATTTTTCTAAAAACTCCGTTAAGGTATATGAAAGAAAGGCTCTAATTAGCCCAAAGTTACTTAAAACTGTCTAAAACTAACACTTTAAACTATCAGTGATAGGAACATCCAAAAGAGCTATGTGGTAGGTAATATTCATTGCATTTCCAATATTCAACAGTCTGCCATTGACTGGCTTTCTTTCAGAACTCCTTTGAAATGTTTTTTTTTTAAATAGTGTACATGGTCTTAAAGTGAATTTCTGCACCTATCCCATTAAAACTGGAAGCTTAATCCAATAGGTGTTTTAAATCTTAGTCCAAGCACCACATAGCCTTGTCTCGTGGTCAATGAATTGACTGAAATTGCTTTCAATGGACTATCTCAATTAGTAATTTTGCTGGATAGACTGCAGTTTCAGGCCAATCTTAACTACATTTATGTTAAAGGCAACATTAAATTATGACCTGTACTGCAACTTTAAGTCGGCTCAAACACCCCCTGCCTCCTGAACTCAGAGGATTTCTGCCCTGAAAGTTATTTTGCTCTCAATTCTGGGCCTCGCAAGTCTATAAACTAAATGGCATGCTCAACTCTTGCGTTTGAAAACCGGGGTAGCGAAATATGTCACACTTAAGTTCTCGTAATACAAAGCTGACTGCGAGGTTAGAAGGTGTACGCTAACATAGAACTGCAACCCGGACACAGGTTGACCTTACATCTCCTTTTAAGGGCGTTGGCATATTGAAACTTGAAGCAACCTTGTGCTTATACAAGTTTTCTATTGCACTGGAGTTCAAGATTCAAAGTCTTTGTCACAAACACAGTGTGGACATGTGTTTCCCTGTACAATAAAATTCCTACTTTGCTGTCTGCAGTGCATTTAGATATGTATTGATAAGAGATAATTATGGTGTAAACAAATATGGAACATGTTGGCGGTGCAATAAGACATTTGAGTGCAGCTTGGTGTGCAACTTGCAAAGTTCAGGTGCCAAGATGAGCGCAGTTTAAATGGGCAGTAATTACATGTGCAGATTATTGCGCTGCATTTTAAGTGCAGGAAAAATAATGAGTGTCAGCTGTTTAAGAGTCGGATGGCAGTCCGGTAGAACAAGTTCTTTGGTCGTGAGCTGCAGAGCAGCAGGAAAACCACAACTTTCTCTAAGGGGATGTCACGCACACACACACACACACATGCCAGTCTCATTGACACAGGGAACAGACAAAACTGATATTTGCTTGGAGAAATATTTTCCCCTGTGACTGCATTCCTGCATCACCTGCTGATGCGCATAAAATTAAAGCAAGAAGCAGACGGGCCAATGAACCTGGACAAAGTATACAACTATTGGAGACATGAGAAGGTCAGACGGGAAAAATTAGGAGAAATTTAAGTTCTCTATCAGTTTTGTGCTTATCATAGTTTTGTTTATTAAGAATATTCATTTGTTATGGATAATAATCATTAAATGCTATAACTATGAGTAGTCTAAATGCTAATAAAAGTCGTAATTATATATTTTACGGACAAAGATTCACACACTCATACTCGACATACAAACTCATACTTGTAATATAAGTCGAAGTTTTATAATAAAAATTTAGTGTGTTTTCAAAATTGGACTTTCTAGGTGGCTCGGTTCAGTTGGCAGTTCATGTTAAGCTATAGTTAAAATAAATATCTATACTTCCAATGGTGTTAACATACATGGGTCATGAACATGATTTTTGTCTTTCATTGTAAGTGGACTAAATCCCTTAATTTAAAGCAATTTAATGAAAATTACTGCTGTAATTCGATTCTTTTAATAAACCATGTAAATTGGATGGGTGTGATACTGGCGTGACTGCAGTGTGCACGTTCTACTTAGTCATCCAAGGGACTTGTCAAGGAGTTTGTGTTTGCTTGGAAACAAAAAAAAAAATTGAAAATTAAAAATTAAGAGGGAACATTGCATATGATACTTTTAACTTTACCTTCTTCCAATTCACACTTGTAAGGTGTAGAAAAACTTTAAACGTTTGAGCTGTCACTTGATAGTATGCCAAAAAAGATATCGGTTCAAACTTCAGGAAAAAAAAAAAAAATACTCGCAAAGCAGAAGATGCAACGCTTTTGGTTTCCAGGAGCTCAAGCGTGAAATATTCAGAAATTCAGAGGGTCATACAGGTCAGGAAGAAGTCCAGCGGGGGGAGAAGGAAGTGAAATATTTCAAAGTGAGGTGCATCTGAAAACCCCCGGAAAGTGGCCGGAAACCAGTGAATGACTGAGCAAAGTCAAAAATGATCTCATAAAAGACAAGAAGTGGAACCCTGCAGGAATGCACTGCGAGGTAGCAGACCAAGATAAACTCCACATCTGCAGAAGAGACACCTTCAAGCCAGACGAATGACAACCCAGAAAAAGATCATGAATAATTTTGAGTCCTTTGGTCAGAGGAGAGTAAACTAGAGCTCTTTGGCCATGGAGATGCTGCTTGCGAGCGAGGAATGAGGGAGAACCATACAACCAAAACAACCACAGTAAAGCACAGTCATGGGAAGATCGCAGACTGACCGCTATCACCAAGCGGCATGATGAATTTCAGCATCCCTCAATGGATTTGGGACTGACAAGTTTAAATATTTCGGTCCAATCCCAACAGGATTCACTCAGTAATAACCAAATGTGTGAACCCCAACCCTATTTTTTAATTTTGACAGTGCATCAGGTGGTCTTGCTAACAGCTGTTGCTAGTTATCAATCAGTTGGTCCTTTAAAAGAGACTCTGCGGCATCAGAAAGAACATACCAGGGAGGTTCCTGCTGAAGATAGGTGGTCCAGAAGCAGGTAAGCAATGACAACGGCAAGTGTCAACTTGTAGTTATTTCACTTGTTCATGCTATGTCTTATTTGGTTTTGGTCCTTTAGTCTCTTGGTGATTAGTTACAGCGCAGACACCTCCATCTCCAAAACCATCATGATGTGAGTAAATATTAGCCTTTGATATTAAGCCTTGTAATGATGAATTCTACTCAAAAGGAAATGTTCCTACAGGGTATGGCTTTTGTTCCTGCTGATTGGAACCGTCATTTGTGTTCCTTACACAGGTAAGTTTGCTCTTGATATACGTGTGACGCCTGCAGTTGCTCTCGTAACTGCTTGACTCTTCCAGGCCATCAAACTGGAGGCTATCAGCAAGGCTACACTAGCTCAGACAGCACTGATGGTGGTGATGGTTCCTCTGGGTTTGTGTCTCCTCCTGAGGACGACCACTGGGTTTCCATTGATGACTTTGACATGATTGAAGAACCAGTGTTCGCTGGCTATCATCACATGGAGCCAGTCTACTCTTACACCTCTCACTCGCGCTACCGCCAAGGAAAAACCGTTTCAGGTGACATCACTTACATCCCAGGGGATCCTTTTCCCATGGACGGACCCAGAGAGCCTAGGAAGAAAAATCTCAAACGTCAAATGGCCGGATACAGAAGACACTAAAAGGTCTTTGACAGAGGTTTGTATGGAGAATACCCAGAATTGCAAGTGACAAATTCCTGACTGGTCTTTCTCTTATAGGTTTTACAGTATGGATTTTGAAAAAGCAATAAATGGTTGCTTACAAAAACTTCTGGTCTGACTATCTTGAGTAAGGGGTGCTGCAGAGTATTTCTGATATTGCAGTCCTAAACTGTTGGGTGGGAACTGTCCCAGTCTCTAAGATACATATGACCTTGGTTGGGTCTCTACAAAAAAATAGTTTATATTGGGACTGATCAAAAGTTGTGTGGCTGCATAGAGTTCCCCAATTACCCCTTGGGGATTAAGTAGATTCTTAAGTTTTAAACATGACCTAGACTACGAATTAGTAACTAAAGTTCCCCCCCATAAATTGGAGACTTCATAAGCTGGAAACCAGGATGGAGTATCAATTTTTCTGTAAAGTGTTATCTGAAAAGTTCCAAATAAGCTCACTCCCCCCCCCCCCCCCCCTCAAAACTTAAATGCACAGGCAATTTAAAACTTGTCATTCCTAAGGATGCTATTTTGCTTTAGAAATCAAATGCTATACTGCAAGGAACCTGGTGTCTTGCTCATCACTTGAACCAACAAGGTTTTGTTCCAAAATGACTTTCCACCTGAGCCATGCTGAATATACCTTGAATAATAGATCCTAAAAGCAGAAGGATTCAGAGAGTTCTGTTTCCAAGAACTGGGGTAGGAAGTATCAAATTCGGAGAACCTTACAGTTTAGAAAGCCCTTGCAGAGATAAGAACGGTTTCAAATTGAGATGTGCCTAAAAAGTGAGAGGACACTAGTGAATGACTGGGCAAAGTCAGGAATTGTCTTACAGAAGGCAGTCACTAGAACTCTGCACAGGAATGGATTGCAAACTGAGAAACTCCACATATATGGAGAGGGCACGACTAAGGACAACCGGGAGAAAGATCATGAATACTGGAAGCGTGTCCTCTAGTCAGAGGAGATTGGAGAAGCATACAAGTAAAAGAACACTGACCCCTCAGTGAACTACAGGCATAGGTGGATAAAATAGTCTCATTTCATGAACTGTGAAAGCAAAGTCATGTGAAGATTGCAGACTGATGGCTTTCACCAAGCCACATAATGAGTTCCAGCAGTAGTTAATAGATTTGGGACTGACAAGTTTCCGGATTAAGAAGTGTTTCTGTTCTTCCTCTGGACTCCAAACAGGATTTGCTGAAATGTGTAACATTTTCCAAAGGCAACACAACTTTTACTTGCCATGATAATTTCAAATTTAAAGGCTGGACTTTGAAGGAGTCAGCATTCACAGCAAACTGCAAGGGCAAATAGGCTTGTGGATGAATTTAACTATCTGATTGAAATGGTAAATTTAAAATGATCAATTTTTTAATAGTTCCATTTTCCTCCAGTGTTATTTTTCTGGCCACCAGCATTCTTTGCTGCTTGTTACCCCTTTTGAACCTCACTGTCTGGCTTGAGCCTGTTACCTGACACTTTGCTAGCACTGGTTGAGGGGGGCTGCAGAGGGTAACAGACACTTTTATTAAAATCCAAATATGGATGTCAGCTAAATTTTCACTTGGGGGCATGTGAGGATCTATAGCGTCTGTAACTGCATTTCAAAATGCACATCGAAATCAAATCATCCGGCGCAGCATTGCAAATAGTCCGGATGGGCTGCTCAGTCCCTGCTCTCCCTGTTCAGGCTGCAGAAATTCTAATGCAGGTGGAGGATGACCTTCACATCAGAGGCCTCCTGAAGTTGACTGCAGAAAAATCAGTTTTGTATTAGAATATCAATGCCAGATAAATATCGTTAGATACTCAAAAATAATTCAGCCGACTGGCTGCTTTTTAAAATATGCATGAATTTAAAAATGTGTATATATAAAGGCTGACGCAGAGAAAAAATCGTTAAATGAGTCAAATTATATTCCTAAAAATGTTTTTCAAATACATGTGAAAATAAATGCTGGATAACATTCTATAAAATACATAATATTGTCCCACACGGTTATCAACCCATACAAATTTCCATAACATGTGATTGACATACAATTTTCTGTGATTAAATTTTCAGATGAATACATTTTACATGCATTCATACATTTATATGTAATGAAAAATGTACAAATATGTGTTATACTTCTCAAACACATTCAGCCAGATGAAAATATTTGCGCATATTTTTAAAGTCCAGTCTCTCAAACAAGGGTGAACGCTACCAACGCCGGTGCTTTTCCCTGTCGTACTTTTTTCAGGCACTAGAGGGCCTGTCTCTTAAACCTGACATAACAAACCCTGTGGTTTTTTTTTTAATACATTTTATCAAATAATTACCTTCACTTAATATATGTAGCACTAACATTGTGAATAATGTGAAATATAATATTGTGAACTTTATATATGTGACAGTGAATGAATATAGTAAATGTTTTTAATATGAAAGGCAATTAATGGGACAAACAACTTCATTAACCCGTATGATAACAACCTTAAAAACATGTAACATGCCATCTGCATGGTATTTTTTTCGGTCTGAACTTAGTGATATCTGTATAACTTATGAGGAGCCATTTATGGGGCATAATAGATGCAAGATAGGAAGATTGGCCGCCGAAAAAAGTTTCTGTTTTGTTCCAAATGGTAGTTCTTTTGAAAAGTCATAACACACTAAATGTTCTGAAAGGACACTGAAGCCAAAATGGATGAGAAGAAACAGGACTAGACTCAAATGTGAACTACATGAGAGACTAATCCGATTACAGTGTTTAATGTATGAATGAATTAGATCTTGGAGAGTTCCTTGTTCGCTGAATGATTATTGATTACCCTGATTTTTCCATATTCATCTCACTGCTTGGTCAATTTTATTTTTAAATTCTCCACACGCTTCTAAGACACATAAATCTGAACACCAGTTCACATATGATACAACGTGGGATTTAACCAAAAAAAAAAAAACACCCCGCATTTTACCCTAAAGCAAGTCACTGGGGAAAAATCAGCTGTCTTTGTTTTTCAATGTTCAGTTAACTAAAAGCCCAACAGAAGGAGCAAATACATTAATCACATATTTCCTTTTCTTCTGTTGTGTATCCAGTAATCTGGACTTTTTTTTTTCTCCTAATGTATCAAACTGTTGATTTGGCCACTCCTAACATTTCTGCTATCTCTCTGATGGATTTCTTCTTTTTTTCCGCCTCAGGATGGTCTGTTTCACCTCTATTGAGAGCTCTTTTGACCGCATGTTGTGTGTTCAAAGCAACAGCTTCCAAATACTCCAGACTTTTTATCTGCTTAACCGATTACCGAGGTAACCGAGGTAAGAGCCCATGCAGCCTTGTTTATTTTATATACTTTTTTTTTGGTCCCTCGAAAAAGAGACAGTCGCGTATTAAAGAGCTGTAATTCCTAAACCCTTGCTCCAATTTGTATGTGAATACTGTCAAATTACAAGTGAGAGTCTTCACTTTAAGCCCTTATGGATTATATATTTGTATCCTGAATACGTTTTGGTGAACAGCTAAAATAACAAAATTTGTTTCACTGTCCAAATATCGTAGGGCCTAACTGTATGACTGGAAAACTAAGTAGTTATACAGGCTGAAAGAGAATAGTTAGATAAAAGTCTGAAAGCTCAAAGACTATAAAAAGCAATTAAAAAAAATAAATGTGGAAAATAAAATAAAATTGAGATTACATGAATTAAAAAAATATTTTGGCTTTGGTTTATTTGAAAAAAAAAAAGGAAAGCATTGAAAAATAGACCAAAAAGATAATGAAATTAAGCAAGATTGTAACAATAAATGTTATAATTTTCAGGGTTACTTTTTCTTTCTAATAGTTTTTCGATTGAATGTTTATTGAGTAAATAAGTGGGAATTTGAACGATCTAATGAATGCTTTGTGCCTTTATCACAAACTGGTTACATTATTAAATTTGAGGGGATTTATTGCTTTTTGTGTGTGTGTGTTTTGTATTCAGCTTCTTTTGTTTTTATATATATATGTATGTATGTATAGATAAAAAAAATTACTGCTTTGTAATTCATCACTTGTTTTTCCATTGGAGCCCTGGTGCTGTATAATCCCATTTGACTTGGGGCAGCGCGCACACACACACATACACACACAGTGTTTATTAGCTTTACTCGCAGAACGCTACAGGCAGCAGAGCTGATGATCTCATTCTTTGCTCTGATTGGTTAGCACCGGCGTCCTCTCCTCCCCCTTTCTCTCCTCCCTGCCTTCTCCTGACTGTCAATCCACATTCACCCCATCTCTCTTCAACACCCTCCCTCCTCTCTCTCTCACTCTCTCACTCCCGCTTCTTCCCTCTATTCGTCCCCCTCTCCCTTCTGCTCAGCACTGCCAGGAAGATGATGGCAGTGATGATGATGCTGTGACACCGTGACCAACCAATAAGGATGCAGAAAGCGAGCGTAAGGGGTGTTTTTCCGGATTCCGAGCATCTGAGCTGATCGATGCCGAGGAGGCTGAGGAGGAAGAAGGGGGAAAGAGGGAGGTAGAGGAGGGTGGGGGAGGCCTTGTCGGAGCAGAGGCGAGCCTACGATACAGGAGGAGAAGAGGAGGAGGAGGTGGAGGAGAAGGAGGAGGAGGAGGAGGAGGAGGAAAAGGAGGAGGAGGAGGGAAGAAGGGGGGATCAATCTGTGCTGTCATGGACAAATATCGGCCAAAGAGACCCACCACCCTGGCCCTGTTCCCCCAGCCACCGCAAGCCGGCACCCAGGTACGGAGGATGGGAGGGTCTGCCGAGGAAATAGGTTACTGTGTGTGTGTGTGTGTGTGGGCGTGTGTGTATGTGTGTGTAAGGGTGGGTCCTGTGTATGGAAGCAGGCTACAGTGATATGTGAATAAATAGGTTACTGTGTATATGTGTGTGTGTGTGTGTGTATGTGTGTGTGTGTGTGTGTGTGTGTGTGTGTGTGTGTGTGTGTGTGTGTGCATGTATGCGAGGTGCATCTTTAGCATGAGACAGCATTGGCTATCTGTGCATTTGTGTGTGTGTGCGTGTGTGTGTGTTAGTGGTTCAGTCCTCAAAATGCCTTAAATGTAGCTCCACCGAAAGGTTGGAGGCTGTGATTAAATGAGAGCTTTTTTCGAGAGAGGTAATATTATTGGATAGTTGATATTCAGCGAATTTATACTGATTATTCTGATACAGAGACCATTGTTGTTTCCACCCGACATACAGTTGGAGAGCAGCTGGGCTTCAGTGTCTTGCTCAAGGACACGTATGGTTGTTGTTGGGATTGACGAAATGGGGTCAGCAGAGCAGAAAATAAGGATGAAAAAAAAAATAGCAAAGGGTCACGTTTGCACTGAATAACGTCTCACGATGCAATATGGCAACGGCAGACCCCCGGCTCCTCGGTCAGGGTTCAGTAATAAGCGACAGTTGTGTCCTGGCCTTTTGCTTTAAATGAGCTGCATCCTGTTTACTGAGTCAGTTCAGATCAGAGCAGAGTCGTTTCAAACCAACCTCCAGTTAGCATCCACATCCAAGGGAATGAACAGACTCAAAGATTCGTTGAGCCCCGTGAAAAAGGGTTTTGCTATTTCTCTGACTTTCTAGAGAATTAGTAATATTTACACAAGCCCTTAAATGTAAGTCTTTCATCTGATACGGTTGCATTTGGTAGAAAACAATAATAGTCACACCCCAAAGGCCTTATTATACAACGAAAATGAGGTGGACAGCAGAGGAATCCAACCCTGACTCTGAAAAGCTATTTTTGTATCACGCAGGAACTTGTCAAATAAAGGTATTTTGGTGATCACAATTCATCTCTTAAGTCATTTAAGTATCACTGTGCCTTCATCTTATGGTTCAAGTATAACTACATAAATTCTTATGATAATTTTAATAATGGAAATGTATTCAAAGCATTATGGGTTGGAGCATATTTAGTCAGCAGAGATTAATGCCGGGAGCTCTGTGAATATCACTGATTCTGACCTAATCCCAATCCAATTTACGACGGCAAAGTTCACTTGTGGATTTCCGTGGAACGGGGCCAGGATTTTCAGGAGGGAAATGTAAAACAGGCTGAGTTTACCACCGAAAAAACAAGCCGGCTCTGTGTCCGGCGGCGTCTGCTGTCTCCCAGAGATTAAGAAATGGGGCGAAGTGACAGAAGGCTGGATCTTTGAAATCAAGAAAAGCCTTTCAGGTGCATCTTTCTTACAGAAACTCTGAAGTTCTCGCCGCCGTGGCGATAATATAACACGTATCTTCTCAGTTGTTACATTTTAATACGGTTTAATATATTTATTCGGAGCTGATAAAAGTCTACAGTCATGGATTTTCCTGGATATTAAATACAAGATGAAAAATTGTCGGTGATAGCGGACAGTCATTTCAAAATTAGGTCTAAATTATAAATACAGGACTTTTCGCGCCTCGTTTACTGTTTCTAATGCTACAGCTTATAAGTATCACGATAAAGGATGTTACTCATGTTTATCGAATTAAAATAGTTTGAGTATGGAATTTTGGAGAGTACAACTGATACACACTTCCTGTACGGTAATCACCTGCTTTAAAGGGTGTTTGAACTCGCTCACCTCCCGCCGGACAGCTGGACTCCCCACAGGACCTGCATTAGTCCAATCACACACACTTAACGTAAGTGGCCTTAAGACAGAGTGTGTCTGTGAAGATATGGACTTTTTGCTCGGGACTAATCTGCTAATTGTCAGGCCTGCAGGTTTGTTTTTTGTTTTTTTTTGGAGTACGACAGGACGGCGACGTTTACCTGATGTTATTCTGAATTGACTTGTTCTGCTGAAAAAACCGACCACCTCATTTTACCTTCATCAATCCAGTGAAACAATTCTTCAGAAAAAGGCAAAAAAGGAAAAAATGTAATTTCTAGAAGTTTTAGGGAACTGCTCGGTTTGAGCACTTCCTGTGAATTCTTAGGTTATACTTTGCAAAAGAGAGAATGAAATCAGATTCCATATCAATCATTTTACCGCCTGGAACTTTATATCACTTTTTTTCTTTCCAGCCATCAGACACTGCAACTTGCACAGTGTCTCCGTCAGTGACTCTGACGGAACTTTAAAATATTGTCCAAAAAGACAACGGTTTAGAAAGACAGAAGACCGATCAGACTCAGGTTCGAAATGATCAAAACTGAGGGATTAATCAGATTTTGTCTATTTCAACCTCATCCACTCTGGTTACCTCAATTTTAGTATTTCTATCCTTTACTAATTCTCAGTTATTAGAACATGAGTGAAGAGAACAGACTGCTGTCAAATGATAGCCACTTTAAAATATTGAGAAGCAAAGAAGTTTACCTTCTCGCTATTATTTTAGATTAAAATCCAGTACTAGACCTAGATTTGACATACATTTTGATATCAAATATCCATATCAAATCCAGCTTGTTTTGTGAAAAATGAAAAGAAAAAATGTTTACTCTCTAAGAATCTTGTGATAAATGAAAGGCGTTCAACCGTTGCATAGAGAAGAAAAACTGCAAAAAAACTGCAAAAAAACAAAAAAAAACAAAAGTGTTTACTCTCTTAGGTTCTTGTGATAAATGAAACGCGTTTAACTGTTACATAGAGAAAAAAAAACTGCAAAAAAAAAAAAAACAAAAACAAAAAGCTACTAAAATGAGCTCACTCAGTTTGTGGCCGCGAGGAGAAATTTGTTTTGCACAGATAAAACTCCTGCGCTTATTCCACTGTTGCATATGTTTAAAATTTCATAATGTGTTGATGCCAAATTGAAGTTTATGACTGAAGTTGAGATAAGCACTTTTCAAACCTGCTTAGACCTCCTAAACCAAATTTCGTGACTCACACCTAAAGACTGACACATCCCCTCTGTCCTGCAACCTACGTTGGTTTGTGGGTTTGTGAGTGTGTGTGTGTGTGTGTGTGACTCATATACCAAATCACGATGCCACCATACTCAAAGTACGTCATCAGGTCTCCTACATTCCTGTAGTTTTAGTCACAATGGCCACCAGATGGCGTCTGTTATTTATAATTCAATATGTGAGGTTTCCAGCGTTTTATCTCACTGTCTACTCTCTGCAGAGCCCATTTTCCATGAATTATTTCTTTGAAATTAAAGCTTGTTGTTTCTCCAACGACGCATTTAAATGTGAAGATTGTCACTGGGGAGAAATCAAACGTGCATTACCATGAGTCTTCATTAAAGAATAAATCACCTGACAAATCATCAGGAAGATTTAAAGAAACTGTGAGAAATTAAATGAAATCTGACATGCATTTAAAATTATTTTAAATGATGATGTTTACAAAAGTGTTTGCCCCCTCCCAAAAAAAAAAAAAAAAAATCAGTGGAAAAACATTTAGACATTAGCAAGAAATTATTCAAACTGTGAAATTTTTTTTTGAAAAAGTGTCTTTTGAAAAATGGTATCCAAAGGCCAAAGCAAAAAAAAAAAAACAAAAACATCAAAATACCACTAAAGCTACTAAAGTATCACAATATGTGTATATCAGTGTAAAAGTATGAATAATGGTTGAAGTGCTACTTATTTTTATAAGTCAAAACACAGGCTTATTTGAAGAGGCCTGGTCAGGTTTATCTCTTAAAGTGCAGCTGATCTTTCATTTTAGTGTTTAATGACCAATGAAAATTTAGATACAAACGTCAGAATGGGTCGTAAAGCAGCAACATCGGCATCCTGTACTATCATCTCAGCACTATGTTTTAATTTACCCTGAAATCCCAGCAGTCACACAATGAGGACGGGGTGATATTGAAGACACCAGAGATGGCTGTATTTAAAATAAAGTGTTAAATGTGCATATCAGCACATGGCCTTTCAACTGTCCTTGCAATGTGTGTGAGGCCAGTCAAGAATTGTGTTTAAATGAGAGCAGGAGGCTGCTACGGGCCAATAATTTAATAGCAAATAAATAAAACATTAGTCTGCAGCCCCTGAGCGACAGGCAGCCTCCGATCTGTTTACCGCTGTTAAAAGCAAGATTCAGCATCGCATCGATCTGTTATGTCTGTCGAAAACCCAATTTTAGATACACTGAGAGAGAATCTGCATCGGGAGAGTAAAACTCGCAGCTTTTAGAGAAATCACTCTATTTCAGGCAAGGGTCGGTGAAAAATATACCTACGTAGGTTATTTTTTTGGTATAAAATGCTGTAAGAAAGAACCTAAGAACAGGAAACATCCTTGAAATATTGTGAGAAATTATCTCAAATGAAATCATTTAAAGGATATTTCTATTCTCTATAGGCTGCAGTGGCTGGTCGGGTCCCTTATCAGTGTCACGCTCCAGTTTACCTTTTTTTTAACAATATATTCATTTTGAAGAAGCAGGCATCGCTGTAAGCGGCACAAAACTGTTACGCACAAGCAGCACTATTGAAACACTGCATATAATTTTATAACGCAAAGGCACCAAACCATCACCAATAAACAAAGCCAACATTATTTATTCATGAGGAGAAAAAATATGATCTTTGCAGTATGATCACTGAGCTTCTGGAGGGTCTTTGTATTTCCAGGTCTGCGGATCAAATCCCGGGTCCACTAACCCAATCCATACTCTGATCAATCAGACCGGAGCGAATCTCTAATGTAGCACAACATGATATGGAGGCGAGATGCAGCCGCTTTATCTTCATCCTCCACATCATAACCCTCGGTTATTTCTCTACTCACAGAAGTCAACACTTAAACATTCATAGACTGGATGTCCTAATACTCTGTATTTACTCTCTGTGGTCAAGAACCCCAGACAATGACTTTTATAAATGTCAGTCAAATACAGATCTATTGCTGGTTGTCCATCTTATCAGGAAACAGAGCAGCCCCCTTTGTTTAGCTGAGTTTTCAAGTTTTGTTTTTTTCCAGATGTGATTTAGCCGCGCGGTCCACCTTCTCAGATCTTTTGTTTTTTTTTTCCCTTTTTATTGTCCATCAAATTCAGAACACTCCTTTTTTTCAAACAAAAAAAGGGGGACCACAAGTAAATGATTTATTTGTTCAAATTTGCCCAAAAAACACACTGCTTGTATGTGTGTGTGTGTGTTTATGTTTTGCACTCACACTGTTTTCTGGGTCTCTCTTTAGGACACCATAAACAACAACTCTTTGGGGAAGAAAGAAAGCTGGAAAGACTCCCGGTCCTCCTCCCCACACATTACAGGTATGAGAAATGATGCAGTGTTTGAAATCAAAGTTGTGAACGCTTTCTTTGAAGAAAATTTTAAGCTTGTATTTTTAGAAAGAGTGAGCTCTTCACCTTGGAGTTAAACAAATTCAGACTTTTAGATACAGTAGTGCCACACTAGAATGGAATGGAAGTTAGCATTATGAGTAATCTGATTGGGATTTTTTTTTGTGTGTTGTTGAAATCAGCAAAGCAAAAGCAGATTTGTGCAAAAAATATGAACATTAACGTTCTGTCAAACAGTGGAGCCTCAGCAAACCCCCGCATTCAACCTCTACACACTGCACAGCACTGTACTGCTGCATCATGTGATGTCTGAGGAATACATTCATCTGCATAAAATAGCCACACCAAATCATAAACCACTGAATAAATCAAATCCAAACCCAACTTATTCACAAAACAAGATCATCTCCATAATTCTTGCTGAAAATCTCATCTCATCTCACAATGCATTTGTTTCTCACATATATGTTTCAAGTCAGAGTTTTTGCAGACATGAATAACCCCTAAGCCTACATCACTTTGCCCGGTACATAATCCGATACTTGTGTTTGTGTGTGTGTGTGTGTGTGTGTGTGAAGGGGATCGTACACCGCCGGATAGCAAATCAAAAGCAGAGGACAAAGTTCGACATTGCACCCGCCGCCCGGCCCCTAAACCCCCCACAAGCAACGCAGCCAATGGCAGAGCCGGAACTCAGGCTGCAGCCGGTGACACGCGGGCTCGTCCCCGGGAGAGACAACTGTCCGGGGTCACGCACGCACAGTCCTTCAGCTCCCCAAGGGGACAGCGGAGAGCAGGAGGAGGAGGAGGAGCGGGAAGGGGACGAGGAGGAGGAGGACGAGGAGCGGCGACGATGAGAGAGAGGAGCTCCGGAGACATCAGGGGGAAGGATGGGTCGACCGCCGGGAAGGAAGATAGACGAGCGGGGAGGCTGTGCGAGGAGTCCAAGGGGAAGGAGAAGGAGCGAACGGGGCATCAGAGGCAGAGGGAAGCAAACGGACTGAGAAGCTCGGGGCTGGACGTCAAAGGGAAAACATTGGCGAGAGGAGAGAACAAGGCAGGCAGGGCCAAACTGAGCAATCCGCCCGGCAACCAGCAGGTTTATCTGACAGCCATGGTTGTTCCACGTACACCTGTGGCATCAAGGACCCAGGACAAGACCCAGGAACAAGGTGACCGTCCCACCTGGAGTTGTAGGGGACAAAATGGCTCTGAGCGATTAGATATGCCATTCTTTGAATCAGGAATCAGAAATAATGAACTGATCCCAGAGGAAATTGAGTTTAGGAGACCCAAATGTAAACTATTCAGAAAGATTTGAAGATTTGTCGTCTACCACCGAGTGCTTGGAGATCCCTTGATTGATGGGTTAAAAAAAAAGATGAATTCATGTTTTTTTTTAACGTAATCCAAGAAATGACAGTTGTGACATAACACAACGGAAAAGAACTCATTCAAGATTTAAAATCTGAAGTTTCTTACATTTGACTTAAATGTCTCAGGACTCAGCATAAAGATGTGCTGCATATTTGATCTGATCACTATTTAGTATTGTTGAACCAATAACCACTTTACAAAACTGAAAAGGTATTCATTTATAATATTCCAATTCATATATCATCGCTAATCCGGTCTCTTTTAGCAGAGAAAACTGACTGTAAACAGTTATATAAAATTAATGTAATAATTTTAACTCAAGGCAAGAATATGCATTTGATACAAAAATAGGAAAAAAACTTAAAGAGGTTCCAGATTTACTGTAGCATCACTGCTTTAAATGGTAGTAAGTAAATTAAGTTATGTATCTGATGTGACGGTAAGAGGTCTGGTCTACCTTGTGTGGCTCTCCCTTTCAAATGTTTCATTATCACTGTACAGTATAAGCTCCGAATGGCGGACTCAAGGCTGACTCCATGTCAGTTGACCCTGGAGTTGATCTAATGATACATAATTGCCAGGGCTGCACTACTAGAACAGCAAGAACATTGGATTTACAAGCAAATTAATATCATAGCACAGTTACCTCTACTTAGTACCTCATATTCATTCAATATGTATTTCAACCTTTCAAGTTAGTTAGTTATTAGTGGCTTTAGATAATTCTGTCGGGCAAATCCAAACACACTTTTCTGACGATAGTGGACATTCTTTTTTTTTTTTACCTACTTTCTGAGGAAGTTAGTTAAAATGCTCTTGAGAAGAACAAAAACACAATTCCAAATGAATATAGGCCGGAAAACACACTCAACAATGCAAGAAAAGGTTTCGTCGTGGTGTTAATTCTCATTAGTCTACCCTTAATTTTAAGATACTGTGTGCAAATTTATCTCTACTGTACAAAGCCTATTTAAACATGGGTAGATTTTGCCATGGTGGAAAAAAAAATCCACAGTTCATGACTGCTGGATACTGATAACATGCAGAAGTTTTGAAAGCCAAAGTAATTAGATACAAAAAAAAAAAAAAACACACTGTACATGTCCAGCTGTATTCTGTTAAATATCACTAATTCCTTTGAATCTAATCTCATATTCCGTCAAAAATCATTTCCCTCATGATCTGAATGTCATAGTGAATATCATAGTATGTGAATAAGACTCATCCAGCTTTTTGTGTATTTTGCTTTCTCAGGGCAAAACCATGACCGAACCAAGGAGAGTGCCCCCGTTCTTTCTCGGTCCAGCAGCGAGGGGGGGTCAAATAGAATGTCTCTGAGCTCAGACACAGAGGGACCCCCACCGGGACCCCTGCATCCCTCTCTATCCCACCGAATCAACCCTGACATCACTGAAGAAGATGGGGAGGGAGCTCCCACTCCTTGCGTGAATGTCCAGAACGGTCCAACCCATCACTTTGAAGGTAATAAAAAAACAGAGACAGACTGCACCAACTCAGAGGTGGACCCAGGGGGAAGTAAAATTGAAAGTAAGGGTGGTGGCACCAACTGTGTCGCTCATGGGGGGCCTGCAGCTGCACAGATTGTACCAAAGAGTGAGGCTTCAGCAGGGTTAAATTATGACTCTGTTAAATACACTCTGGTGGTTGATGAACACGGTCAACTGGAGCTGGGCAGCCTCAAGGACTGCTTGCACAGCCGCAATGTGCACAACGATGACAGTGATACAGAGACGGTGTATCAGTCAGCAAATGAGGAGGAAGACCCAGAGTATGAAGAGGAGAGGAAGAGGAGAGAGGAAGCGAGGAAGCAAGGTAAAATGAAATAGTCCGTTCAAATATCAAGGACCGTTTTATGGGTGCGTTCATCGAGAGTTTATCCTCTTTGCAATTTAGATCGTCTCAACAAGCAGACCGATAAAGTAAGTGTTAAAGTGCTGATATTAAGAGATGACATCCAAGAACATGACATTCAAACATAATGGTGACGCAGCAAAAAAAGTACCACAATGCAATATTAGCCTCCTCCAACCAGCTGTATTTGTGTTTGTCAAGACTCCTACAGTGAGGAATCTGTTAAAAAAAAAAAATAAGGTCAGAAATTCTTTTATGATTAGTGTACAGATTCTCAAGTAATGATTGGGGAAAGACGTCTTGCATGGTCACTGTCAGTTGGACCCCTGACTAGAGATTTGTCATTTGTTGAATCTTAAGTCCAAGTCAACGCCTCTGCCAAATCTGTTGCAATTCACTCAGTCACGAAACCCAGTAGAATGAGTGGACGTGAGCTCACTGTTAACTTAACTCTGGGCTTTAGACGAATCAAAATGTAAATGACATTCTTGAGTCCAAATTAAGAAATTCCCCTCGAGGCATTGCTTGTTTCATTGAAAAATGATCAATAAAACAGTGGAAGTGCAAAAACACAAATTTAATTCCTTTTTGTGTTTAAAGGACCTACTTCTTTGAGTGGAAGAAAAAACATCACCAAACATATTTTATGGGGTTCACAATCTACTCTTGCCAAAATTAAGGTTTTGAACAATATCAGTACTGTAAATGTATAAGCTGAGATGTAAATATTTCATGTAAAATGTTGAAAACTGAATGAGTAAACTAAATTGATTATTTTTAACGCAATTTTTAAAACCGTGTCCAGTATGAAACGTTGTGCAACAGCAGAGTCTTGTCCGTTGTTTGCCCCAAATAATGAAATGATTATCTAATTTCTGATCCAAGATCGGAGAAAAGAAGAGGAAAAGAGCCAAAAGGAGGAGGAAGAGAGAAAGAAAAGGGAAGAGGATTTGAAAAGAAGAAGGGAAGAAGAGGTGAAAAGAAGGAGGGAAGTAGTGGGAAGGTACTACAAGCAGTCCAAGGTATCGACAAATGTGACATCGGAGGAAGAAGAGGCCCATCCTGGAAGAGCTGCAGCACCCAGAAGCAGGAAGTTCCTCAATCTCTTTGGCAAAGACAGCAGCCATTACAGCACCACTGGTTAGTTTGTTGAATTCTTAGTGAACTAAACTGGTTTCATCCCCCTTCAGCCTACAGAGACTGCCTGATACCAGCATTTAAAAGATGCAACCGCTAATGATACCGATGAGTATCTCTAACAACCAGCTGGGGAGTATTGTCAATTTAACGTAAGAAAGCTGTTTGATCGATGTCAGTTTAATCCAAAAATAATCATTAACATTTACCAATACATCATTGGAAGGCGTCTCAGCGGATACAGATCTGCTATTTGTCAGGGGCTGGTCCAAACGAATAAACAAGGAATTCACCAAATACAAAGTCTGCTGAATTTTGTTGTCGAAGATAAGAAGTGAACGCTGACCGGGTTCTGTGTTGTAGAAAATGACCGGACATAAACAACTATTTCATGGTTGTCATTGTTGTGAAAAATGAACTGTCTACTTTGCAACCGTCTGTTCAGGTGCTGGTTCATTTGGCATGTTTTCCTGTGTTTTGGATGGAGTGGAGCGACCACAGAGCCACAGAGCTGTTTATAGGTTTGTACATACACAAACTATTGGTTTGTGTATATAAATACATACGATCAACACTTTCAGTTAATTTTTCTTTTTTGTTTACAGGTTTGTCCCTCGACATGATGACGAGCTATACCTCGAGTCAGATGACCCAGTGTTAATCCTTAACCAGTCAGAGGATTTGTGGTGTCAGGGTTATAACATGAGGACTGGAGCTACTGGCATCTTCCCTGCCTTCTATGCTGTCAGAGTGGCCAAAGAGAATAACAAAGGTACGGTTCAGTGAGAGGATAAATTAAAAAAAAAGAAAAAGACAAACCAGCCTCTGTGACAGCAGGGAGATTGATGTGCCTTTGTGCCTCTTTCTCTTCTCAGTCCAAAAAGATGGTTGGGTGGAACAGTTCCTTGTCCAATTCCTGGGCTCGGTTCAGGTCCCCATCCACAAAGGCAATGATGTGTTGAGTGCGGCGATGCAGAAGGTAAACCTCTAAACACACCATGTCACCTTGATGGTTGTCATAGTGAAAAAAAAGGTATTTCAATGAAAATCAAAACATCTATTCATGAGTGTATATAGGAATAGATAAATAGGAATAATAACCTAACACTGTAGCTTCTCTATATTGTAGCATTTCAATCAACGAAACACCCAGGTGATGGTAAAACATCTGTTTAATGAGCAATAGCTGTTGTTTGTCACAGCCACGCCACAGGAACCTGCAATATAACTAACTGTTCCTGCTCGATTCCAAAAAAAACAGAATTCGTTGCACCCCAAACCACACCCACTTCATTCCAAGCAGCCACAAAATCACGCAGAAAATAAGCATAAACTTAAATCCCAACATTCATGACTCGCTGCGATACTATTTGACCGATTTCATCCCATGGTTTATGCAATATGAACGCTATTCATTCTCAGTGCTCATTGAAAATCAACCACTCACAGCAGGTGGAACCAACTCATGAAGGAATAAACCTTTCAGATATTTCAATTCATAAACTTACATTTTTTTCCACCTGTATCAATATCAATAAATGCTGCTCATATGAAATCAGAATGACCTTAGTCGCAACTACATCTGATCTTGTTAATGTCCAAATGTAAACGTCCACAGAGAGTGACTTTCAGTTCAATGATGAATTTAATTTCAACCTTATTTCCAACTACAAAATAAAATATTTCCAGCAATGTTGACATTAGCACCCTACCCCTAATATTAAACTTATGTCTGGTGTGTTACCAACCTCAGACCCAGGGGTTGGAGGTACCAAGGACATGTGGAGCAGGAAGGAACACAAGTCCCAGATTTATTTCTGAAAATTCTTCACATTCTATACAATTGTCATGTTGTTGAAAACAATAACACACTCAGTGAGGTGTTATGAATCTTCAGTTATGGCTCAACATACTCATTTTCCATGCACCATCATAAATACAAGTTCTGACACTGTTTAGCTTCCGTATCTGGGCTATTATAATACTTTATATTATTAGTGCAGAGCAATACTTTAGTATAACCTCAACACATTACAGAAAACATATTTATTAAACATATTCAAATGCGTTCGTGTTTCTTTTGAGTGTTTAAGTGTCCTTACCTGAATACGTAGTGAATTTCAGTGCAGCAGGCTGATTTACTGCTACCTTAGAGGTTAACATTGCTAATTACCCGGTAGCTTGCAAGCTTCTCCACGCAAGAAACACAACCACATAACGCTGTTTCGATTTTATACCGTGCTGTTACAAGGAGAGTGCTCCCTACAGGTACATAAATATTTAACCAAAAATTGAAATAATTTCAAAAAGCAGCTTTCATGTGTTATTTTACATTTAGGAGGGGCCAATTTTCCTACCCTTGCTAGGCACAGCTAGCTGTTCAATGGATTAGCACGTGAGTCAAAGTTAGCAATAAATATAAATTTGCCACACACATATACTTTAATTTTCAAGTAACAAATATTTCTGAGTATTGGACCAGATTGTTCAGCAATAAATGTAATTTAGCTATTTATTTAGAAAACATTGGTGCTGATAAAAGTCATGTATTTCCTCCATTGAGTCTGACTAGCATAGAGGCTAATAGTCAGCAGTAATGGGAGCTTTATCTACACGCAATTTAGCGACTTTTGGTTGATTTGTTTGCTTTGTGTCTCATACATTGCATGTATATAGCCAGAAAAGAGTTTCCTCACGTATACACTACAGTTTAATCTGGTTTCACCCTCTCCATGTCTGCAGTCACTGGAATCCAAGGCTCAGCTGACAATCTAATTGTTTCCCCTCTCACAATGACTGTCCTGTTGTAGCCAATTTAATAGTGCTCTGCAAAGAGCAGGGATTACACTTAGAGTTATTGGTGTCACTTGGAGTCTAAAAAGGCTTTGTTTTTGGCACTTTGCAAGTGGTAAGGAGTGAGTATTTGCCTACATTCACCTGGGATATGGCCACATAGTAATAAAACCTAGTAACTTATGATCCACAGGACAGGGTTTCTTCTGTTCTGCAGTTAACTTTGCACTATAAATACACCTGCCTGCATCACAAGTGAGGGTGCAGAGCTACTGTCATTTGGAGCAATGCACCTAAAAAAAAAAAAATGCATTTGCAGGATTCCTTTAGACGCTGAGTCAAAAATCTTCCTCATTAGCATGCAGCTGTTCAAGAGTTCCACACTTTCCAAAAGCCTCCTCACCAGACAGGCTAGAGAATTGTCTTTGAAGATAATAGGCCATATTTAAGCTGCATTCCCCAGTGTTTATAATGCAAAGTAATCCATGTTCAGTAAACTTAGAGAATTTGTCTTGCAGTTTAACCGTCACTCATTACTGGTTTGTCAAATTCCAAGATTGGGCAATTGTGCTGCCAAGGTAGTCTCTGATAGCCTGGAGAAGGTTCCCTTTGCATCAAAAAGGGCCTGTTGCCATTTGAAATTCAAGTATTCACCGTTTAAAAACACTTTGCTGCTCATAACCAGAAAAGTTACAGGACCTGGCACGACAATAGCCCCAGATTACTGAACATTCAGAAGCAATCTGGCTTGCACATTGCTGTCAGGAACTTGTGCACAGGTCCTTTGCACCAAGTCAGTCATGCTTGACATTGGATAGTCTGGAAGTTTAAGCCCGGAGTAGGTCAGTGATCAGAAATACAAGATGAAAACTATTTCCAGAGTTAGAAAAGCTGCATTGAGAGATCTGTAATGAAAAGCCAGTTAGTGTTGGTTGTGCAAATGTTGCTTTTAATTGAGCATTACCTACCAGTTAGCTGGTCTTCTCTGGACCTTTTTCTTCCTGGACTGTCTAGATTGGTCCATGGGAAAGGGATCCCCTGGGATGTAGGTGATATCACCAGAAGCCGTTCTTCCCAGTCTGTAGCGTGAGTGAGAGGTGTACGAGTAGACTGGCTCCATGTTATGTGAGCCACTGAACAGCGGCTCGTTGACGGCTTCAAAATCATCAATAGCAACCCAGTGGTCATCCTCAGGAGGAGACACATATCCAGAGGCGCCATCTCCATCAGTGCTATCAGAACTAGTATAGCCTTGCTGATAGCCTCTAGATTGATAACCTGAAAGAGTCAAGAGGTCACTTGCGAGGGTGCAGGATTAATTTGTGCATCAGGAGCAGACTCACTTTTGTAGGGACCATCAGCAGGAACAAAAGCCACATCCTGCAGAGGCATTAGCATTACAATCAAATCAATTGTTAAGCCAGGTTTAATATTGGACCAGTTTATTTACTCACATCATGATGGTTTAGGAGGTAGAGAGTTCAGGAGTAACTGCTGTTGACGCTTCACCAAGACACAAAACAATCAACACAACAACAACAACAACAACAACAACAACAACAACAACAACTTCCATTACATCCCTCTAAATCACACTTCTTACCTGTAAGTGGACTAGCTCTCTTCAGCAGGTGCTTCACAGAGCCTCTTTTAATGGACCATAAAGCTGAATTAACTTACTGATAATGAGCAACAGCTGTTTGCAGGATAACCTGTGGCATATTATTGAAGCAAGACCATTTGTTGTCATTTTCCTGCAGTTTTCCATTCTTCATTTTTTCCTCCAACAGCCATCCATCATGGTAGATGGTTGTCCTTTATGAAGAATATTTTGGATCATATAAATACACCAGAATTTAGCTGTCTTGTTTTATTACTTGGGTAACTTGTATTAAGTCACATGGTACCTAGCAGAGGAGATGTATGTTGGTTTATAGTGAGTGAATGAATAAATTCCATCCACACATGTATTGAGTAATATATTATTGCTATTTAACAATTTGCAGCACTGACAACTCAAAGGAAAAAAAATATCCTACATGTCCTTTTCCCATTTTTGATTTGACAAGTTAATCCACAGGATAAATACTGTTTTCCTGCTTCTCTAAACCAAAAGCTTAAAAGCTAAAGCAAGCCTTAATCTTTGAAATAATACTTGAGGGCCTGAATATTTGAGCAGCATTAAAATCAGAACATTTGTGATCTGGAAGATGAAAAAAACAGCAACAGAACAAACAGAATAATTTCACTATTCTATATAGCTTGCCATTTAGATAAAAAAAAAAAAGTGAGTTTCTTATTTCCTCATTTACAGTTCCTGGATGATTTCAAATTGAAATAATTTGAAGGCAGACTTGTTATCAGCATTCATCTCATCATTGTTCTAAAGAGAGATGTTATCTGACAGATAACAAACTTATACCTGAAACACACCAAAATCCATTCCAGCTGCTGTCTGGTCATGCCAGCTGGAAACCATGAAATGTTCAGGATATAGATTTCTAGAGAAGAGGGCTGACTGGCTTTCCCCGATGTTGACAGGTGGCTTACAACAGGCGGATCGCAGGGCAGCCTCCCTCTGCCTGTGTGCTCGAGGTCAGCGTGAGGGGCGTAAAGATGAGCGTACAGGACCAGTGTCAATCGGCTCACAGGGTAAGGGCACACCTCCATCTGCCTGTAAGGGGCAAGAGACTAAGTATTTACATTTCTGAAAACTTACCATGAGTCGTGAATTTGAATGTGCATTTATTTTTATTTGCAAACATTCCTAACACCAAAGATAGATTTCAGTCCAAATGTAGGCAACAATCCCACACAGAGAAGATGGTCCCTTGATAGATGCATCAATGTATGCAACGCCAAAATGACCCCGAAAGACTTGACTAGTGACTCATGTTTTTTTTTTTTTTGCACACTTAATGTGAACTGATGTCAAAATGAGGCACCAGGATAGTTTGCACAAGGATTGGTTTTGTCACACAATGATGTTATCACAAATTATTGTGATTCATTGCAAGATTCCATTTCCATTTCAACACACATCCCCTTCTCTCCATCTTAGCTTTAATGAATATCCAACATCATGGCGTTAAACACAGGCCTCCTGTTGGAGGATAGGAATAAAACACCCTCCAGTGGCAATTAGTAGTAGCTACAAGTGGATCCATAAATTGGATATTATAATTTGGGGGTAAATTAACAACAGCGAAGTCTAAAAAAAACAATAAATTGATTAAAAAGGGGAAAATTTAAATATTAAATATACACTATGTTATTGACATTGATATAAGAAATGTTACAACTTACATTATATGAAGAAAAAGTATCAGAATTAATTCCGCAGAAGTGTTGACTTGAGTCATATGACGTAAGTACCAGCTGAGAATTAAGTGACTTCAGATAAGACTGGAAAAGAATTTTAAATGCTTACAACTCACTGTCAATGACTGAGTCAATGACTTCACATTAATGACGTTTAAAAAAAAAACTGGAATGCAAGGTATACACCTTTAATTCAGATTTTTATTCTCAATTTAATTTCCCTGTTGGTTTAAAAATGTTGCCTTGACATCAGACGTTTAATTCAAACTGTCCTGGATTCACGATACAAATATTTGTCAATGCCTGTCAGTGCACTCACACATATTCCTATTTCTACATGTCGTTTTTCAGGGAGAGCAGTGTTTCCATTTCTTTCACCTGAAGAACATCTCGTTCTGTGGCTGCCACCCAAAACACAGCAAGTGAGTTTAAAATGATGTGACAGAAATGAATTTCACCCCAAAGTTTGTCACAGCCTGTTCCTGCAACTATTGAATGACTGTTGACAATTCTTCTGCAGGTACTTTGGTTTTATCACAAAACACCCCGACCAGCAGCGTTTTGCATGTCACGTGATGATGGCAGAGAAGACATTACATCCGCTGGCTGAGTCAGTGGGGTATGTCTCTTTCTAATCTGCTTGTTTATAAATCCTTTAAACTGTATTCATTTAATTTGTGTCCTCGCTCTAGGGTTTACAGACAGAATTTCACATAGCTGATAAGGGAAAAGGTTTTTTTTGTCAATTATTGTTCAAAATGATAGAAGATAAATTCCCTAAAAACCTTGGAGGTGTCAAATTCTCTCATTTGTAATTATTTTTCCATTCCAATTTGCATTGCCATGTGAAAATCAGTGAGAAGTTACCTCTGTAAGCTTGGAGAAAACTTCCACAAATTTGGCAATGAATCATGTACAAATTTGTATCAAGAATTTGCCTTGAAGACATCAACAGCCTCTCTTTTAAATGAAAAAGGTGTGAAAAAAATTTGTGCAACATTGTTCTGCTTAGAATACTTTTTTTTGCCATTTAATAAAAATGTAGTTTCTATTTTATTTATGATTTTAAAGTATTTTTCTTGAAAATGTATTGTTTTATATGTCCTTGAGTTTCAAGAAAGGCGCTTATAAAAAAAAAAAAAAATTGTCATTATAATAATATCTCACTGACCAACAGTGAGATCAGTACCATAACAAAATTCTTTTTTTATCCTAACATACTGTCTTGTGTCTTACATCCTGCAGTAAAGCCTTCAAGCAGTACTACAAGGAGCATATTGGCTACTCCTGTCCCACTGAAGACATCTTCATTGAATAACTGAACTGTCATCCCCACTTTGTGTACTAAATACTCACCATGTGCATGTAAGCCAGGTCTTACACCACAAACTGGACCATTATCTTTGTCGGATTTCTTGCATGGCGGATTTCTTCTCATTGCAGCATCCAGCAATGGTGCTGCAGGCTTTTCCCTTCCTTTGGCCACTACGTCACGCATATAAATACCTCTACGGATGGGT
This sequence comes from Fistularia commersonii, assembly GCF_037954325.1. NCBI lineage: Eukaryota > Metazoa > Chordata > Actinopteri > Syngnathiformes > Fistulariidae > Fistularia > Fistularia commersonii. The sequence goes on along the minus strand of NC_141300.1, from coordinate 10,509,964 downwards.
GTGATCATGTGATCCTCTTTGGTCACGTGACCGCACCCCAACCCAGACACATGTATCTGATAGTGATGTGTTTCATGGGCTGTTCGTGTTTTACTCGATGGCAAACCCCTTTGTCTGAAACTAGACAGGCCGATGGGAATTCATTCTATGGCAGAAGGTGTACAATCACTGTGAACTTGATGATGATGTTGTTACCAACAGCAGTTTAGGGAAACCGATTAAAATAAAAAGTAATCACCAATTGCGAATTTCTCCGCTGAGTTTGCAGGGCATTAAATTACATGGTGAAAGTAATGTAGTTCTGGCTTCCATGTAACCTTCTTTAATGCCTTATGTCAGTAAGAGTGAAAACTATTTTATCATTTCATATAATCTTCTGGATAAGTTATGTATACAGTTGTCCCATTTTATGACATGTTTTTGCTAGACCACACGCATTCTGACATGGCGGTAAAATGAAGCTAATGTTCGTCTGGCTAACTACAGCAAGCGTTGCCTAGCCCACTGTAGTCATGGCGAGGCGGAAAGCTAATGCTAACGTTTTCCTGTTTTTCTAAGTCTTGTCTCAATATTGGAAGGCAATCTATTTGTTCAACAACAAAGAGACCACTTTATAAGATTTGCTTATAACTGCTGACAAGAGTTGTTATGTCTCACCGATGAGAGGCAAATTTTTTTAAAGCCGTCCTGGTCTTAGTGGGGGTTTTGGATACATGCTAGCTATGTAGGTAAACAGCTGCTAACATTTGATAGCTAGCATCGATCCAAGGTACAGCTGAATGTAACATTCTCAGTTAGATGAGAATTGGTTTGAAATTAAAGAACCAATGAAATGGAAAATTGTGACTTGATTAAAACTAGGATATAATTTCCGTTCAGAGGTTTCTAAAATTATCAGAGAGAAAGTAGGACACCCATGAACAATATTTTGACCCAAGTATAACTTCTGCCGTCAAATTCACTTCATCCATCGCTCTTTCAAATGGAAACACAAAATATAAATGGACCTCCATGTTTATTTGCACAGATGAGAACAGATTAATGCCCCCCTAAAATGTACATAAATATATACATACATATATATGTATAGTTAAGAAAATATAAATTTTTATCTTATATCCCAAGAATGACAATCTACTACTGAGTTTTTGTTAAGGTGCCTGATTTCTCTTTGCTGCTTGATTTTACTTGATTTTTTTTTTTTAATGTTTGTCAACCAACAAACCTGGAAAAGAGGGTTTTATTGTTATTATTATGATGATTATCATTATTTTTATTGTCTTTCTGGTATTGATTTTTGAGAAATCAGATTTTTTCTTTGCACTGTGTGTAAAAAAACAAGGCCCAGACAACAGTGTGCAATTCAGTAAAAAAGCGTGTTTGGGTGGTGGATTATCGTGCAGTCTGTCCTAATCTGTCACCATCTCTCTCAGCTCAGACTCTGTGTGTGTTGCCTGCTCAAATACGGCCTCAAAGTTCAAACGCTTCGACAGTAACTTATTTCTTCGGTGGCAATGAAAGAACACTTGGCTGTTTTGTGTGTTTTCAGCTCTAAATGTATTAACGCAGCTCCGTCCCAGATTTGACCTTTGGTATTTCTCCGGTCATGAATAATAAATCTGCAGTTTGCTTATTATTGTTATTATCAGATTTGAGCAGGCAAAATTCAAATGCAAATTAACCGTGAAATGTTTTGTGTTCCAGAAACAGTGCCTATTTCTTTCTTTCTTTCTTTCTTTCTTTTTTTTTCTGGTGTAGTGATGATGATTGTTGCCCGTATTTACTGTTTACTTCATACGTCTCTAATCACAGAATCTAAATAGACTCGGTCTTGTTCAGATGACAACGTTTGTAGTTGGAATTAACTGTATACGTCTAAGATGGCCGACATGGAATGTGAAGGTGAGACTGTAAACACATCACCTGTCCGCTATTTATTAAGGTTTAACATTTTGGATTGGACATTTACGTGAAGCTGGTCAGTTTAAGCAACTGTTACCTGAGCTTAAGCCTAATGCAGCAGTTCCATGAGCTTGGTTATAGAATATATATATATATATAAATTTATATATATATACACACACACACATATATATATGTATGTTTTATATATATATATATATATATATATATAATTTCTTGCACTTTTTGTAGTATAGGAGGAAGAAAGATTTGGATGAAAACGCATGGATTAGTATCAGATATAGGGCTCAATTATGTAAGGAAAAAAATTATATCTTAATATACAGAGGACAGTTTTTCAATACAGATGCGTACTGACATCTTGTGCCGACAAGATAGTTAACTTGTTCTCACAAGTTATTTTCAGTGTAATCATCTTATGCAAATAGGTTTTTGGGGGTAGAATTATTTTGTAACAAATGCTATTATTATCTCACAGGAAAAAGACAACTGTTTCATTATTTGTCCCCATTGCATTAGTTTTTATTTTATTCCCACAAATTGTATGTTTCGTGTAGCCCTCACAAAGCGTTTTTTTTTTTTTTAATCTTGTGCAAAGAAATTTTAATCATCGTGAATAATCAGGTTCAAAATATCTCGTAAGATCTGTTTTTTTAATCTGGTTTCAAGACAAATTTTACAAAGCCCTTTGAGTCAAAAAGGTAATTTCTATGTTATTCATACACATCCTCTTCTGGGAAAAAAAGGACATTTATCTTGTGTGAACAAGTTATGTTATCTTTTACAAATATATTTTAATCTAATTTCCACAGTATATCACAAAGTTCCTTAAGTCATTAATGTGATTTTTTAATATTGCCCCGAAAAGTCATGTGGTTGTGAAAAAAAACACAACTCAGTTCCCTCAAGTTAATTAACTTGTGCCTACTAGTTATTCCTGTTTTTGCAATGTTCTATACTTTCAGAGATTCTGTGATTAACTGTATGGAAAACCATGCAAAGTAAGGGTAATAAATAAATATAAGATGGATTTCCTCTCATCAGTGGAAATCAATGGAAAGAGAAAAGATGGAAGTGGCAACTATCAGAACACCATGGAATACATATATAAAGGTTAAAGATGCACAGTGAAAGATTTTCGACTTTACTGGGCCAGACACCCGAGCTCCCTGTTGTCTTTTTCAGCACACAGGTTCATCTCCATGCCGACCATCGCAGACATATGACTGCAGGTTGTACTGATCCACCAGAAAGTGTCCTTTCTATCTGTTCCACTTCTGTGATTTCTATCACTGTATATAAACTCATCGATATAGATTCATCCTGTAAAGATACTGTATGTATGTTTGTAAAGGAGTTATTACTCTTGGCTGTCAGTTTGACCAGAACTTGAGTGTTACGCCGCATGATATTTGATGTTGTAAACTAAAGATGAGACACAGACTGATTATGATAATGATGGTTATTCTTGTCAATAAATCACAATCGCTGCCGTAGAAGTCAGCAGAAAGAAAAATCCTCTCAGGTGCGTAACGGTTCCATCTTTATTATTCACAGTGTTTGCCATGAGCTCCGGACATGATCATCCACATTCATCATTCAGCCTTGTCTTAACATTCATAAATAAATAGATACTTGGTAAATGTACATTCGCTGTGTAACAGACCAACAGGCAGCTTTCAAACACATAAACAAACAAGTTTTTGTTGTGGTGCTGTCAACATGTTCAATAGCAGATCATGGAAAGTAGTGCTAGTATCTACAGTGTCATGACATAATAATTAGGAAGCACAGGTTATATGTTTAGAGTCAGTAGGATTCTCTCTTTCCATGGAGGCTCCTGATTTTGATTTAAATGCTGGTGACTCAGATTTCATTATTCATCTTGCAGTATAAGACTAAAGCTAAATATGTGAATGAGTCCAAAAAGCACAAGGGATGGGGATTCTCAGTCTGTGCTATACATACAAAGGAAAAAAAAATCCAATATGGCAAGGGTCTGTCCCATAATGAAACTGAATATTTTTTTCAAAGTGACAAGTATTTCATCTTTCTTAAAAAAAGTCTTGTGTTAGTTCAAGAAATTAGCTGAATGTTGCATTGGCAATATGTGTCCATTTCATGCAATTTTCTGGGACAATCTTGCTAGGGCAGCTTCTTAAGATTATTTCTTCTGGCTTTTAAGTATTGCAAGCCTTGCTATTTTTTTTATTGATGGTCGAGTCCTATTCCAATGATCCTGGGATAAATTAAATGTAACTACTGAGGAAAAAGGGTTAATATTACATATTTAACAAAAAAACAGACAACAATATTTTCTTGAATGATCTAAGCACAATTTTCTAAAATAAAAAAATCATCCACTGTAACATGTCAACATTTAATGTTCTATATATACAAGTATACGTCACTGATTGCCTCAGTAATAGTGTATTGAACAGGGGCTGCTGTGACACAAAAACATTGCAAATAATGTCTCACCTTTAAATTTTTAGTGACACAGGTGCCATCTTCTACATCTACTAAAGGCTGGAAATATGTTGTTTATTGGCTCAAAGACCTAATCTTGTAAAAGAAGGAGTGTAAGGTTTCTTTTCTGCGATTGTATAGAGTTTGAGAAGCAGAGGTGAGGAGGCCACAGTGTTTAGGGCTAAGAATGGAAAGTGACATGTCACAGAGTGGTCAAAGGTCAAGGCTTAAAAGCTTAGTTTTCGGAGGAGTCGGTTTCTTCCGTGGAGCCGTCGCTCTCTACCTCCATCTTCCTTCTGTGGTGGATGTTTCTTCGAGGGGAGGCCTTCCTCTGCACCTCCCTCAGGACACCCACGGCACTGCCGCTGCTGTTGCTGCTGGGACTGACTGAGATCTGGGCAATACTAGGCATACATGTGGATGGAGGGCAGAAAAAATAAAGACCTTTCAGCTGACTGCAAATTACCGGTAATCATTTCTTAAAAATGAGTTTTTACATAATTTATAGATATTTTTAATGCATTTTGCTCACTTTCAGGTAATTTCTTGGCAATAGTTGGTTATCTGTTAATCAATAGCTGATTTTTGAGGATTTTATTGTGTGTGTGTGTGTGTGTGTGTGTGTGTGTGTGGGAGATCTCACAGTTTGTCTAGTTCTTGGTCCATCTCTGGGTCAATCAGCAGCTCTGTCTTGCTAGGTAAAGCTCCTGTAAAAAAAAAAGAAAGAAATTATTAACTAATGATATATTTCAAAGTGTCTTCCAAACTGAATAAATTAAAAACCATCCTTGTTTTTGTAAATGTCAATCTGAAGAAATCTCCGAAGCACGAATATAGAATAGAGGAGAATCCCACACCCTTGTTGTTTCATGGCACATTTCCTGTGTGGTTCAACCCGACCCCTGTCATCGACCCTTCCTCCTTTCTATTATTATCTATTACTGTTATGTTTTTTTTTTACTTGAAACTCTGGCACAACAATTTCCTTCGGGATAAATAAAGTTGTTCTCATCTCATCTCATCTCATAAACCCACTGTCTGCCATGTGGCTGTCAATAAACAGCATAGAGTTAGCAACTCTGGAAACTGGGAGTTGTCCTGCAGATGGTGGAGATCAAATGTGAGAAAAAGAATGACAAAGTGTGTGTTGCAGTGAAAGAGAGGTGGAAGAAATACCATACTGCCCCAGGAGCCCAAGGAGAGAAACGGTGTATTGTGCTCCATGTCATTCAAGATGCACAATAACAAAATTAAACCAGAAAGCACTTCTATGTGTTTTGTGTTTTTTATTTTTTCATTTCAAGTAAATGTGTGATGTTCTACTTACCGATGGTTTGGTTTATGACCTCATGTTTCGCCAGACTCATCAGCAAACTGTAGTAGGAGACTTTGTCACTCTGTTCTAGCACCTCTTTCACAAAGGACCTGGGGGGATGACTGCACACACACACATATCTCATTAAAATCAGCAGCCAAATTGGAGGTTGCATTATGCGCATTACATGTTCCACAAAGCACAGAGTGCCACTTATATTAATTAAGCAGCTTAGAGTGCAGGTGGATGCGACTACAAGAAATAACAGCAGCAGCGATAAAAGCAATAGAAACACAATTAATTAAATAACAAAAAAATCAAAATAAAAACTACAAAACCACAATTATCATGTAAAAATAATAAGAGCAGAAACACCTCTTCCCCAAAAGGCTTCATTTGCTCTTCACGTGTGTGTCAAGTTCATTAAAAGACCTCTGTGGTCTGGTTGAGCATCTAACCCTGTCGGATTGCTTAGTCATTCTGGAAAGCAAATGGCTCAAACTGAAACTGGAAATCTCTGCAGTGCTCATCAAATAAAAAGTTTTTAAGATAATTGCTCGGAGAAATACTATCCAAGTGTCAAAAGCACCTGTGTTTGAAGCGATCACAGAGGGGGTCGATGCACTGAGCCAGAGTGGCAGCTTCCACGGCGTTGTTCTCTTCAGTAGCCAGGGAGGGGAGCTGCTCAACAGAGGTGGATGTGGGGACGATGACTGTGTTCGGGCTCTTCCCTGCTAACAGATCCTGGTAGATCAACAGTAAGCTGTCCAGGAACTCTGCACACAGTTAACAAGTATGGTAATTTAACGTCAACAATTTACATGAAATATTCGTGATTGTTTTGTTGGATCATTCCAGACACTTTTCAGTTTTGGTTTGGTTGAATTTCTACTTAAAATATAATGTCAATGTCCATCTGGTGTTGAACTATTCTAATTACATTTTTTAATCTTATTTGATGTCTGAGAATCATGTCACAGAGCCCCCCCACTCCACCCCTTTGTCTACAGAGTCCTTTTAATATGAGTTCTGATAAACACAGCCATCAAAATCACCTTGATAGTAGAAGTGCAGCTGAAAAGCATAAAGAAAGTCGGAGAAAGACATCAGGCAGTCGATGGCATCATCCAGCATAACAATTCTAAAGGAAAAACAGAGAAGTCAAAAAAGTCAGGCATTTTCAAGTCATCCAGTCACGCCGCACATTTCAGTTTCATTGTTCAACCTGTTTAATGAATAGACTGCTGAGAAGATGTATATGCTTCTTGGAAAAAAAAACATCAAAAAAATGAAATCACTCTGAATTGTTCCAGGCTTCCTAAATTACCAAACCTGTAGTGAGCTATACGATAAAAATATATACATATTCAGCAACCCCTCTTTCATTGTCACTCTTTATCCCAATAGCTATTTAAGGAATGAAATTTACATGCCAGATCCGACCCCCGATTACAAGGTGTGTGTTTGTCACTGCACTGACCGGGCTGCACACTTCACCATCTCCACTGGGAAGTCTGGACACAGGAGTTGCAGCAGTGACCTGTACTCCTGCACTGACAGAAGGTCTGGGGAAAAAAACATAAAACAACTGCATATAAAAGGTGTTAGGTAGGCTCTCGCAAAGTGGGGGTAGGGTTTGTGTGTGTGTATGTATGTGTGTGTAAAGCTCTGACTATCGAAATGTGTGGAGAATAGGAATGTGAGGCTAGACATTGACAAACATCTCAGACATTACTATCCTTAATCTGAATCATATTAAAAGGAACAATCGACAACAATGGAACACCCAGAGCTTTATACTGTGTTACCATAGAGACCAATCAAAGAAGATATGACTAGGACTGTTAGGGTGGAACATTGTGAATTTCAGCCTCATTCGTGGACATTAGGAAAAGAAATGCTCTTACAACAGCCTTAACATGTTTTAACCACAAGTGCCATTTTTGGTAAGTAATATCAAGGGGTTTTTTCTCTTCATTCTCACAGCTGTGACACTTAGATTGCTGTGAATGTCACCCAACGTCAGGTAGGAGCTTCATGCTGCCAAAACACAGCAGGGGCTCAAGTACAGCAAAGCAGGGTGGCAAGATGAAGCTCTCTACAATTAGCAGTGCTTTCCCTGTGCTAAGCTGTGTGTGTGTTTGTACCAATAATAGACTTAGCATTTTTAAATCGGTTTGATGTGACGAAGTAGTCGAATATTGATGAATTAACATTAGTTACATTGTCAATCAGGGACAACTGGTTTGTTGCTCTTACTACTGGTTTGATGCTCCTAGTTTACAAAAAATGACGACCTGTTGGATTATGGATTCATTAATGTGTTTGTGATGAAGTGATCTAAGAACATTAGCCTGCCATTATTCACATCTACGGTAATGAGTGTGCTTACCAAAACAGTGACAAAGTAGTTTGTTCTAACTAAGTTTGTCTCACCTCCACTCTTGCCAATCTGTCTGTAACATCTCCAGAAGACTCGGATGAAAGATGCTCTGTTATGAGCTGTGGCCTTAATGTAGTTGTACTCTCTGAAGAGAATGTGATTACTGTTCTTCACGCTGCTGAAACTATGAATACACAATTCAGAAACAAGAAAAATTTTCTTTTTTTTTCCTTGCATATGATTGGCATATGACACAGGGCTGGGTAAAGTGGAAAAAACATGAGTATGACTAAATCCAGAAAACACTGCATTAGTTATAAGAGAAATCAAACACATCCTCTCATTGATTTGACTCCTCACACATACTGGATATGTTGGACGGAGTATTGCATGTTTGAGATGTGCTTTTTTTATCCAACAATTGCAAAACCCAACCAAAGTAAAAGATACAGACTGTGTTGGCAAGTGATGTTTTAGTAAATTCAACATACTATTCAGCAAAGTAGCGGATAATTCCAAACTGAGTGTATTCCTCCTTGTGTTCTAGAAGCTGGTTCACAGCGTCACTCAGGTAGAACAACACGTTACTGTCCGCTGTTTAGAAAACACAATAACACAACAAAATTAATCAATTTCATAGCAAACACATTGTTACATTCAAAAATTTCTAATAGCAATATGCTGGAATTAATTAGGAAAAAAATAAACTCCATAATTTATAAGAATGAAACAGTGTCAGTTTTGTCTTTTCGCAATTTCTCGTTTGGCTATTACACTAATGAAATGGTGGATTCAGCAAACAAATAGTTTTATTTTTACAATATTTTTACTCTCAGACTTTGACTACTTTAGGCCGTGGCGGACACATCACGTTTCTGAACTCAGAGTCATAAAAACTGTCTCCATTTCAAGATTTGAGTGCGAAGAAAAAACGAGAAAAAAAAAACCATAATAAACTTGTATTTAACGATAGCGCACATTTATGATACTGGCACATCTGATGCTAAAATCTCATGTTAGCCTACCTAGGTATTCTTCAACGGGGATGGTGGAATTAAACCTGTTCATTTTGGTTGTCATTTCTGGAAATATCGAATAAATTTAAATGAAGACGTTCAGGTTAGATATAACTGTAAAGGACACGCTGTCCTTTTTCTGCTACAGACACGATCTTACTACGTTTATTTTTGAAGCCTGGACATTTTGCTTGCTGTCTTGGTTCGATATCGGCTAATAGCTAGCAACGCTTCCATGGGGACGGCTGGTGTTATGAGTTACATTGATTAATTTCCCCCCTAAAGACAGCGTCGCAATAGTTCCTCTCTAAATTCTAACAGTTGGACGAGATCTTTTCTTAGCTTTTGTTTCAGTAAACAAAACTTACGGTAAATACCGAATAAAATGTAAAGCATACATGTAGAAAAACAATAAACTTGGGGTAAATTGCATTAAATAAATCCGGAAATAAATGTAAATATAGAGATCTATCTGTTCTCCAGACAAGCATTTATTTTTTTAATTTACCTTTACGGATGAAAAAAAAAGGAAAATTCTTCTGAAAATTGTATTACATGTTTGGGGACTTTTCTTGAAGTCTGTCAAACAAAGTTCAGTTGCCACAATAACATTTGATTAGGGTAACTCGAGCGATTCCATGCAATTGTATATGTGTATACTTGTGTTACTTGGATTTTGTTATTTTTTATTTATTTATTTTTTACATTTTGAATAGATGTTGAATTGAACTTTTTGAAGGTATGTTTTAAGCAAAGTCTGATGTCCATGATCAAGTATACAATTAAAAACAAGACTATGACAACTTTGAGATGTTGTACCAAAATCTCACTGACATGTACTGGAATCACATATAACAATAATGCAGACTGAAAGAACCAAATACAATTCTTGTAGTTTCTTTTAATATTGTAGTTAAAGGACAAGACATTTCTTGATGAACCCAATCAGATAATACATTTCTAGGGGCTTTATGGCCAAGTAGGAACAAAGGTTTCCTGGTGAGTTTCTCTTGGGAAAAAATTGTTGCCATTTGTCAAAGAATGCCCACTGTTAGCTATATTCAAGTTGCTGGAAAGACTGTTTAAGCTGAAAAAGGAGAGGAAAAAATTCTTTGGTAGACGAGCGTCATGGTTGTGCACTGGTACTTAATTGGTATGGAGCACTCCATGCCTCCATGTGGCTATGTTATTAAATGGTGTTTTTTCTAGGCTGTTTTTCTTCTGCTCCTTGTCAGCTGGGTTTGGTTTCACCCACCCTGTGACCCTGTGTTAAGGCTATAATGCTATCTGGTAAAAACTAGGTGTGTCTGTTTGTCACCCAGCCGACAATACTGTAAATCAACTGTCCTGGTTGTAAAGCATTTTCAGTTACTAAACACATGGGTCATTCTGCAATTTGTGTTAAGTGCAAGTGAGAGTTTCTTTCATCTACTTGTTAGCTTATGATTTTAAGAAGGTACTCCATCTATATCTACTGTGTGTGAGATTCATGTACATTTTCTGTGTCAGTGCTTTTTGTGATGAGATGAAATAAAAATATATTTTTGGATTTGCTTCCCCCTCAAAAAAGGTTTTACACTGTTGAAAACTTTACATCGAAAAAGCCTCACCCTCAAAAAAGGGTGAGGGTTATGAGGATATAATTGTGGTGTTTAAACAGATGTTTATATAGCATCCAAAACTGTAAATAATAGCAAAAAAATGATAATAATACAAAATAATACAACACCACGAGATAGACTGAGATCAAAGTTAACACAGATGAAGCCTGGAGCAAACGTCAAATGTCAACTTTTTTTAAGGGTGCATCTTGACAGCCCAATCAAAAAAAAACATTTGAGGTTTGGGGCGGGGTCTAGTTTGAATTCAACCAATCACATTTCGAGTCTAGTGAGCCGCAGGAGTAAATAGGAAATGCAAACGTCAGCGCGTATGGGGAGAAATTGTTTGTGCTGTGTTGTGTTTTTTTCACCCGCCTTAGTTAAAAGACATTCCTATTGCAGTGAAACTCCAACTATATCGGCTGTGATTCCTCGCAGGAATGATGCTTTGGGATGGAGAGCCGTCTCCGCCCCTCCCTCTGTCTCTCCGCCCTTGGAGGCATTTCAAAAAGTTGCAACAAGTCAGACATCAGCACGCGTGACACAACCGGAAGTTGTAATCGCTTTGCATTAAATTAAAGTGCAAACGTCTAAAATCAACCAGGAAGTCACAGAAATACATTTTATTAGCCCCATTGTAGATTATATGTTCGATTTGTTGTAATTACGTGATGTTTATTAATACGTGTTGTGCTTTTCTGTCCACTAAATTACGTCGCGGATCTGTTTTTTTTTTTCAAACCGGAAGCTATATTCTGCAGTGTGTTATTGCTGTCAACGCTTTGTATAAAGCTTGACTGGACGTCTTCACAGTGATCCCATTATCACCTCCATCTCACTGGACGGCAAGCATCGTATTGTCTCCGACAGACGCAAACAGGTATTCTGAGCACACAAGCCCATTTTCACGTTATTAGTAAGACTTGCATCTTTATTATGGCCTGCATGGTTTTTTTCGCAATTCCGTCAGCAGTGTCGATGCAGACTGCGTTGCTAGGCCTGCTTTCTGTTGGCGCGGATGTGATGTTAGCCTGGTTTCTAAGCAGCTAAAGGCGGCGACCGCCCGCTAGCAAACAATAAGCACTCCCTGTGGCAATTGTTGGCTGGCATTACCTTCTGAAACACATAGTTGTTATTTACTATTACTTTCTGGTGACATTTTCCCCGCTCTTGGTCGGAAACCGTTTTTAAATTGACTCAACGGCCTGATGTGTGAAGATAGCAGATGTCACTGCTGTTGCTAATGGCGTTCATTCGACTAGTAACTAACTCAACGTTACAGAATTTTAAGTTGCTGACCCCTCCCAACCTAGCATGAATTGGTAACGGAATTTGTTTAAATTCACCGAAAATGTTACTGTTGTAAATAACATAGTTCTCAGCGGTTGTTAACGCTTATTGAAGTGATATTGGCGAACTGTGCCAGGTGGTCTTGTCTAATATCTGAATTCATATTAGCTGTAACGTTTGGTCTGCTTGGATGCAAACTGCATAACTATGACTAGAGCTGCGTGCTGTGGTGATCTATCTAACATTTAATTAAATTGCTGTTAACTAAAATGTTAGCATGCTTCCACCCCCTATCCCATAAATCCACCTCACCTATGAGTTTCATACTTTTTAGTTTCCAGAACTGTGCGATCAATATTTCACTTCTTAAGGAAGCCTATGTTTGGTTATCAAGTATCGTTCGAAAAAGTAACTGCATACCCAACATCTCAAATGTATATTAAAAGCATGTTTATGTATTGTTTATTTTGTCATTGATCCCTACCGATAGTGCGTGACTTCTAATTTCTATAAATAGTTAGGCAGACTAGTTGTATGTCTACTCGGATCGAGGTCACATTAGAAAGGGTTTACCGGATTTTACTCATTACTCGAGCCAAATATCAAGTCCAATTTTTGAAATTTCACAGTGATAATTTTGTTTGGTTACTGACTAATCTAAAAACCGTTTTGAATGTTAAAATATCCACGCATATGTGTACACATTATTAAAAACAAAATCACAAACTCCAAGTGGACCATAACAAGCTGAAATAATCATTCCAGTTGAATTATGTCTTAGGCTGTTTGCCAGACTGGACTGGATCAATATGAAACATGAACTCTAAAGCCCATCCTTGAGTGTGCCTTAGAAAATCACATGCTCATGTTTTCAAAAGGAAGCGAGTACATCTCACTAAGTGTGTTGCTGTAGATATGACTTTACAGGATTTGGGAATCTTATTTTAATATCCATCAGCCCACGCACAGTTTTTGATGCTTCTACAGAGAACATGTTTTCCTTTCCCACCGAATTAGAAATAATTAATACTTTTGGGGAACATTGAAAGTGAATGTCGACTAGATTGTCACATACTGGTACTTAGGGGTCCTAATTTCTTCAGACTAATGACATTGAATTCTTATATATTTTTACCCTCTTAACCCCTCTTAGTAATCCTGCCAAATATGCCCTTGACTGTCAAGCTATGTTCTCATTACAGCCTGCATAAAATGTTCCGACCACCAACTTTGTTGTCTCTCAAAATGGTGTGCAATCTTAGTTAATTTAAAAATTACCTTCTGTCAAGTGTAACATTTGTCTATGGCAACATAAGTGACAATATTCCTGAACATTAATATTTCAGGTGCTGTTCCTACTTTATATTGTACTGACTCTTTGATCTCAAGAAACCCCAATGTGTGTCCAAAAATTTTAACCCCTATACCCAGTTCTGGATCTGCTATCAAGGATTTGAATGCATCAAAAATCATTCAGTGACATTTTGATTTTCTGATGGCTTATTTATTTATCAATTAACAAATTAATAATTCCAACATAATTGTAAATCAGTGCTTTTCATGTTTGTTGATTTAACTAAAATGTCATATTTCAACTGTCCCTGCTATTTGGTCTCATCTGAGAACCTGGAAGCTCCACTTAAACTCAGATTTGTCTGATAAGAGCCCATCCTAAATATTCATTTCCTTTTTGCTGGTTTGCAACAAATAGGAGAAAATTGGGATGTCTGGATCCAATATGATGACTACAGGCATGACTTGTATACAGTTTTGAATGATAATTTACCATGCTTTTTATTTATCATGTCTCTAGTCTTGATATTTGCTTACTTTAATAAGTGGTCTTGAGTTCTGGGATAAAAATGGTCATTCGATTACACAAGGTTGGTTTGAACCATGAGGATCACTATACCCAGCTCTGTTTTTCTTTATTCTTTTTCTGGTTTCATTTTTTGATTTTATTCTCCCCTTTTTTTGATTGCCTCTAAACTCCAGTATTGATTGAACGGGAATTGAAGGAATTCCCCATACTTGCTGCTATACACTATTTGTACAAATTCAACTTTGATTCTTTGGGTCACATTGCAAACCATTTAGATTACACACAGTAGTTGGGTTAAAACAGTTTTATTCTTTTAGTTTTTAAAGTAGACTTTTGTTTTACATACACATGTATAGAAGCCATCACTAACTTGTGCCTGTGCAATGTCGATTGTTCTTGAAGTCCCCTGAAAACAAATTGCTGCATCATTCCAAAGAATCCTTTTCTGATGAAATTAGGACTTTTGTCTGCAGCACCTCTCCCTGGACACCTACATCTCTGTTTTTTGGGCATTACCTGGTGCGCTGCGGTCAAACTACAGATTCAGTGCATTGAATGCTGTTTCTATGTGATAATAATTCTGGCATTGCTGTTTTTCAGTTGAGCATATTTGGGGAAGCCCACCCCCCCGAGTGGCCAACATGGGGGACGATAGCGAATGGATGAAGCTTCCCATTGATCAGAAATGTGAACACAAGGTATGGTCTTGCAATGCTAATTGTTCAAGCTCAGACTATGACTCAATGAGATTAGAGTATGATTTAATATATCATGATAATCAAAAGACCACATGACAGATATTGCCAGACAATCAAGTGACTTAACCTTGTTTAAAAAGGGGGGGGCTGAAACAAAACAAGAATCTGGTAAAGAGTTCTCACGAAGACCATGATTTACATGCTGGTTTTCTGAATGCAAAATTAAAGTATTTATATATTCTCGATTCAACGTCATCGCCTTAGGGTATTTACTGGTAGATAACATATAAGGTTTTGGCAGTCTGACCAGCACAGGAGCTGATTGGCTTTGTTGAACATGTTTGATACTTCGAAGAAATGGGTTCTCCTTGTTTATAGAAAGTAGATTAAAACTGCAGGCGTTTTCCCTGATTTCCGTTTAAAAGTTTTCTGTCATGATAATGCAACAAATGAGTATTTTGCTTCTTAACAGAATTTTATTTGCTTCAATAAGCTTCACAAATCACCGTAAAGGAAAAGCCAGTGAACATATTGTCAACCAAGTAGAGATAGAGAAGATAACGTTTCAGCTGCTGTGAATATAGGTCACCCCTGCTGTCCCATTATTGTAGTCCTTTATGTATAATCGGAAAGACTCTTCACAAATGTGTGGCTTCATTTAGTTTTGACTTCTTTTGGCCGTATGTTTAATTAATCATGCATTGTGGATGAGCCCAAACTCCTTTTACTTTATTCTCATAGGTGTGGAAAGCCCGTCTGAATGGTTATGAAGAGGCCC
Source organism: Fistularia commersonii (assembly GCF_037954325.1). NCBI lineage: Eukaryota > Metazoa > Chordata > Actinopteri > Syngnathiformes > Fistulariidae > Fistularia > Fistularia commersonii. The sequence goes on along the minus strand of NC_141300.1, from coordinate 10,494,669 downwards.
TGAAGTTGTTCCAGAGAATAGGGGATGAGAGGAGTCCAGAGTGGGGGAAGTACTTGGGACTGATAAAGAAGTTTGTCACAGAGTCAAACGCTGTTGCTCAGCTGAAAGGCCTGGAAGCTGCGCTGGCATTCATCGAGAATGCTCACGTAGCCGGGAAGTAAGTAAACTATAACATTTTAAAAACTACGTTGTGTCACTCAGTTTGTAGCGTGACCTTCAGAAAGCGTCACTACCGTTGAAGGGAGGGAATAACCACAATCCTTTACCTATAATGTATATTAGAGTTATCTACTCTGCAAGGCACTAACTCATCTCTTGCAAGAGCCTTGTTACTGGATATTTGTTAATACTCCATGTGGCAGCCTCACTGGAGTCTGTTCTGTCAGGAGAGCAGACGTTTAATGTACTGCTGTGCTTTTGTTGGTCAGCTGACTTGGCTCCGCGGTTTTCTGTTCATTGAATAAACACTGCAGCAGAAAACCACCTCAAAAAAATTCAGGGTGCAGAATCCAAGACGAGTGACCGTTTTATTGCATAATTCTTTTCTTTTGAATTTGAGGGGGCATTGTCGTATCCCCATGATGCCAGAAGTAGTCAGGGACCCGAAATACTGTGTGAAAGGGACAACGTCTCCAAAAACACTGCTGTGTAACATAGGAATGCATCTCCTTGAGGAATGACAACTTTCTAAAATCACAGTGGGCAGGCATTACATCACACAAGATATATTCTGTGATAATCACAAACAAAGCAGTATATTGATTTGGCCACTTTTTCCCTATGAAATGCCAATTTTATTTTTTGCCCCCCTTAAAGTCTGTTATCTATTGGAACCTTTCTCTTGCTGGTTTGTGTGTTTGAAGGTTCATTGCTGCTAGAAAAGGGTTTCTAATCATAGAGTTGATTAAAAATTTCCACTTAAAGCAAAAGCATCACTACGTGCATGGAGCCGCTGTGTCAGAGGGCGTTTTCAACATGACATTTAGTCTGCGAAAGATAGAGTCGTGCTCTTTCTAGGCTGCGGCAGCGCACGCATACAGGCGATTTCCATCCCCACCCGCAGTATATATGTTTGATTTCATCGGTGTCCTACTCAGCATAGACATCTTGGGGAATCACATTGAGGAATCCAATTGTAAAAGGGAGAGTAGGAGGACATTTATTGACAGCTCAAAAGAAAAAGGAGGTGAATGATGATCCGAGAGGTTAGGGCCTTACCGGCAGAGCTAATGAAGGAGTCCGTAGCCAGTTACAGAAGGAAGCGCAGTTGTTGACTCCTTGGATCCATTCACTGCAACAAAGCCCCTGCCCCACCCATCATTTACCGGTACCTCCATGCGGTTCGCACTCATTTCAACCCCTCGGTGCTGTAAAAATACAGGCACAATAATGGCTTGGCCAACTACGTGCAATGCCTCTGTCTGTCTGTCTGTCTGTCTGTCTGTCTGTCTGTCTGTCTGTCTGTCTGTCTGTCTGTCTGTCTGTCTGTCTGTCTGTCTGTCTGTCTGTCTGTCTGTCTGTCTGTCTGTCTGTCTGTCTGTCTGTCTGTCTGTCTGTCTGTCTGTCTGTCTGTGTTAGCAAAACCTAGAAATATTGATTTTTCTTTGGGATGGTAATCTTAACTGCCCCACGCCCCCCATTTATTTTTTTTTTGTTTAATAAAAGTGTCTAGTGCTTGAAGAGGAAGAGAACTCCATGAATGGTGTTAAACGGGGGTCTTTTTCCATAAGAACTACATGGATTCACTGTGTTTTGGGGTATTAAAAGCTAAGATATTATGTTAGGACAGGTTGTATCTGTAACTTTGCTTTTCTCTACAGGACGACAGGTGAGGTGGTGTCAGGTGTTGTGACCAAGGTGTTTAACCAGCCAAAGGCTCGGGCAAAAGAGCTGGGATCAGACATCTGTCTGATGTATGTCGAAATCGAGAAGGCTGAAGTGGTGCAGGATGAGCTACTGAAAGGACTGGACAACAAGAATCCAAAGATAGTCGTGGCCTGCATTGAGACACTCAGGAAGGCTCTCAGGTCAGCTCCTTTCTGAGATTGCCAAGGATTGAAACTCTATTTGGAACACAGTCTTTGCAAATTCCCATGTCCGGTTCATTGCATCGATTGTTTGCTGAACTACACTTTTGTCTTCCCCTCAGTGAGTTTGGATCCAAGATAGTGACTCTGAAGCCAGTAGTGAAGGTTCTACCCAAGCAGTTTGAGTCCCGAGAAAAGGCAGTGCGAGACGAGGCCAAGCTGCTTGCGGTCGAGATCTACAAATGGATCCGGGATGCACTGAGGCCTTCATTACAGAACATCAACTCTGTGCTGGTGAGAGGCAAAGCTCCCCTTCCTGTTTACACATAAACAACCTGCCTTCTAAGTAGATCTGTATGATTTACATAATATTAAACAGTGACTTTTTTGTTCCTCTGAAGCTGAAGGAGCTCGAAGAGGAGTGGGTGAAGCTGCCTTCGTCTCCGCCCAAGCAGAGCCGGTTCCTGCGCTCCCAGCAGGACCTGAAGGCCAAGTTCGAACAGCAGCAGGCACAAGGGGATCAGTCTGACGGTACGTCGCCACAAACTGCTCGCTTGCTTTTTAACACATTACTTCACACAAGCAATGTCATTGTGCCGCTGCAGTCTATGGTATTTGTACAAGCACACTGGCATCCATAGAAGTAACTTTCCCGAAAACATCTAAGCACTGAAATGAAATGATTATATCAGATGCTTTTTAGTCATTTTATCCTGGAATAGATGTACAGAATTTTCCGATTTTATATAATGTCTTGACAAATGATTCGGGGAGGGCTGTTTGTCCCGCTTGTCTTATTTTATTTTTTTAATATATTTATGGAATGACACAAAAGCAAATGCAGTGCACCATGAAACAGTTTGAGGATGATATCAGCTCCTCCATCTACTCCCCAATTTGATTTTTTTCCTTTCTTTTTCTCTGTCCGCCTCTTTCAGGTGATGATGAGGAGGAAACGGTGGCAGCGGTGGATCCTTACGAGCTGCTGGAAGCCGTGGAGATTCTCTCCAAAATGCCTAAAGACTTCTATGAAAAAATAGTAAGTCAACTGAAACAGTGGTCTCTATTCAATCTTGAAGAACAAGGAGCAAACTTTTGCAATTCTAAAATGCAACCCAACTTCTGTTAATTCAGACCACACCGTGCTAAAAGATGATTAAACCATGTAGGCAGGAAACATTTTTGTCTTGTCTGTAAATGTTGGTTACCTGACTTTGTCTGTTTATGCAGGAAGCTAAAAAATGGCAGGAGAGGAAAGAAGCTCTGGAGGCCATAGAGACTCTGACTAAGAACCCCAAACTAGAGAATGGAGACTATGGAGATCTGGTCAGAGCCCTGAAGAAGGTACTGAGAAAAGTCATTTGGGATGGAGCTGACTTCAATGTGAAGTTGGGCCATGTGAGATCTTTGATGGTTGGTTTGAGTTTTCTACATGAAGGTGAGACTGTCTCCTGTTCTAGGTTGTGGGGAAAGATGCTAACGTAATGCTGGTTTCAATGGCTGCTAAATGTTTGGCCGGATTGGCCGCAGGTCTCAGGAAGAAGTTTGGAACATACTCTGGACAAGTAAGTTACAATTTTTAAATTATTTAGCTTTATAACAACAATGTATCCCAAGCTATCTCAAATATGTGTGAGAAATTGTTTTACTCTTAGTAATTTCCAGTTTTCTACCTCCATAATACCTGAGCTTATTGAATTTGTTTGAATGTTGTTTCATGGTAAAAAAGTAAAGAAAACAAAATACGTATGTACGTATTCCTTAGGTGGTTCCAACTATTCTTGAGAAGTTCAAGGAGAAGAAGCCTCAGGTTGTCCAGGCACTGCAGGAAGCCATCGATGCCATCTTTCTCACTGTAAGTATGCAGACTTCATGACGCAGAAGAGATTGCCCCCATTTAATTTTGTCAAATTGAATGGTTTTTACATCATTTAATGTGATGCTTTTCCTTTTTCAGACCACTTTGCAGAACCTTTCAGAGGACATACTTGCCGTTATGGACAATAAAAACCCCTCTATTAAGCAGCAGGCTTCTTTATTCTTGGCTCGTTCTTTCAGACACTGCACCCAGGCAACTCTTCCCAAGAGCGTCCTCAAACCCTTTTGTGCCGCACTCATCAAGGTAGCACAAACTGAGCGGAGGGTTATTAATCCGTAGATTTTTCCTGCATGTCAAAAGAATGATTGCAAACAATTCACCGCTGTGGTTCAAAGGCGTTTCTATGATACTTGTCTTAATCCACCAGCAAGTGAATGACTCTGCCCCAGAAGTCCGTGATGCTGCATTTGAAGCGTTGGGAACAGCAATGAAAGTCGTGGGAGAGAAAGCGGTCAACCCGTTCCTTGCTGATTTGGATAAACTCAAACTGGATAAGGTGAAGCTAAATGGATCCGTGGAGTTCAATTAAGCTCATAAATTTGTTGTTGCTTTCTAACTTTTTTTTTTTTTTTTTTGTTGACTATAACAGATAAAGGAGGGTGCTGACAAAGTGGAGCTACCTGGAGGGAAGAAAGCTCCAGGAGGTGGAGGAAGTGGAGACAAAAAGCCTGCAGCTAAAGCACCCGCTCCTTCTGAAGCTTCGCCAAAGTCCTCCGCCCCATCCAAGAAAACCCCAAGTGCAGCCTCCAGCAAGGTGAGCCATAATTAATCCACTGAACCAAATCTTGGATATTCTTGACTCCAAATGTACTTCCCTTGTCCGCTGGGAAATGTGTCATCATTGCTTTCCATCAAAGCTCAGTTCCTCCCAAAAATGTATTTTGTGTAACAGACAACGGGCCCAGCCAAGAAAGGGAAATCTGCCTCCGCAGCTGGTGGTAAAAACAAAAAGGCCAACGAAAGTAAAGAAACAACTGAGAGTGAACTGTCGGTAAGTACACACAAAGTTACCGTATTCCATTTAAAAAGTTTTTCTTTTTAATTAAAAACTCAATTCTTTTGAATTTAATGGTCAAGTTAATTTTTCGTTTGTCATTTTTGCCCTTTAAAGTGTGTAGTTTATTTCATATTCCTGCAACTGTGTGTGTCTTGAGTCTTTCGCCGTGTGGATTTGGCAATGGGAAATGGCAGCTGTTGAATATTAATACTTTTCAAATGCTCTCAGGCCGAGGTGTGTGAGGAGCTGGCAGCAGGTGTTCTCCCTGCCTCATGTCTACAGCTACTGGACTCCGCCAACTGGAAGGAGAGACTGGCCAGTATGGAGGAGTTTCAGAGGGTAACTTCCATTTATTCTGTTTGGTATGGTGGCACATTAATACACCATATATGAAGTATGACCGGTAAAGAATTAAGATTGTTTTGAACTTGATTTTTTTTTTTTTTTTTTTTTAAATTAAATGCTTGAAAGACTGAGGAAAAGCTGACACATTACCACCTGCTTAGTATTCAGGAATGTTGATCAATGAACTCACGTTTGCTTCAAGGCTGTCGAGACCATGGACAAGGCGGTGATGCCCTGCCAAGCTTTGGTCAAGATGCTGGCTAAGAAACCAGGCTGGAAGGAGACCAACTTCCAGGTATCTGTAACAGAATCTATTAGTCAGCAGACATTCTGGGAAAAGGTAACTATACACCTGCTTTAAAATGTGGGTGTAAGTATGAGATTTATCATAATACATTAATTTCTCCAGTATTAATGAATGGGGAATCTTCATGTTGTGTTTCTTTATCCCCATGTGCAGGTGATGCAGATGAAGCTCCACATTGTCGCTCTTATAGCCCAGAGGGGCCAGTTTTCCAAGACCTCAGCATCTGTGGTGTTGGATGGCTTGGTGGATAAAGTCGGTGATGTCAAGTGTGGTGGAAACGCAAAGGAGGGTCTGACAGCAATCGGGGAGGCCTGCTCACTGCCATGGACTGCAGAACAGGTTTTTAACTTTTTTTTTTTTTTTTTTCTGTTTTAAAATTGTTCACATTGGAGCTGAAAGAGCTTGAGCCCTATTCAGAACAGATCGAGTTAATTGAGGATCTCAAGTAATCTTCTAATACCTGCTGAGATGGGCCTATGACTTAAATCTGCACAAGTCATGGCATTTCAGATCAATACATCACATTTTTTTTCCTTAAATACTGATTTCAGATGTATGTTCTTGAAGTCAAATCTCCACATGATATATATGTTTTTATTTTAAGGTGGTGTCTATGGCGTTCGCACAAAAGAACCCGAAGAACCAAGCAGAGACTCTCAACTGGCTGGCCAATGCCATGAAGGAATTTGGATTTGCTGGGTAATTTACAGCCATCATTAGAAGTTGCATTCCTATATTTTAAGAATGTACTATTGATCACGTTTTCTTCGAACTGTCCTTTTTTAATTCTAATTATGAAATGTTATAGTATCATAAAATGACTATTCCTCTTGCCCGCAGTATCAATGTGAAAGGTTTCATCAACAATGTAAAGACGGCCCTGGGAGCAACGAACCCTGCAGTTCGAACGGCAGCCATCTCCCTGCTTGGAGTCATGTATCTCTACATGGGTGCTCCCTTGCGCATGTTTTTTGAGGATGAGAAGCCCGCTCTGCTCTCACAAATAGATGCTGAGATTGAGAAGGTAATTTTTTTTTTTTTTTTTTTTTTTTTTTTTTTTTGAAACGTCATATTTTTGCTATTTATTTTTACCATTTTTTTGAAGGATGTCAAAGAAAACAATCTGCCATAATTGTCAGACTCTTCAGCCCACCTGAATATCAGAGCGCAGCTGAATAAAAGCCTCACCCACAAAATTTGAAAAGAAAAACAAATTGTACATATATAGGCTGCACTTGTCTATTAGCCGCAAGTGTCCATTTGTAACATGAGATAGATGAGATGTACTTTATTGATCCCAGGATTGGGAAATTGTATACACCGAAAGATGTTACACGATTATTATTTTTTTAAATTTCAATGAAATACCCACCATAAATGCTTTTTTAGGAAAAGTGCTGCAAGATATCTGATTTAAAAAAAAAAAAAAGTACAGTCGCCTACCAGGAAAAGATATTGATCTCCATCTTTATCCTGTGTACTAAAACCCCTAAAGTCATTTTCAGTGTCGGAATGAAAGAGCCTCAGAATTCCTCCGTCACACACTTCCTTAGTCCCTCTTTCATTGTGCCTCTTAACGTCACTTGCGTGTGTGTTTTGTGGTGTCCATGTGCACCGGTAACTTAATTGATGTGATGAGGCTAAATATTTTTTAATATAAATATTCAGTGGGCAGTGTCTGCCCACTTCACTAAATATTTCTTGACACAAAGCTTGTCAGCCTGTAAAAATCCATGTATTTGCCGCATCATATTTAGGCCGCAGTGTTCAAAATGTATGGAAAAAGTCATGGATGATAGTCCAGAAATTTTGGTATATTTATCTAATTATTAATAATGAAAATAAGACAAAGCTAAGATATTTGTTTTTTGACATCGCAGATGCAGGGACAGTCTCCTCCAGCTCCGACAAAGTTCACGAAGAAGACAACACAGGAGGAGGATGGGGATGATGGAGAGGAGCAGGACGAAGACGTAGGGGGTGGAGGACAGGATATCATGGACCTTCTGCCTCGGACAGATATCAGGTAACCACAAATGCACAAAAAAACACAAAGGCTCATGAGATCCTTTCACACTGTCTAAGATGTTTTCCTCTGGTGGCTTAATGCACTTAATAATGTAAGGTTCTATTAATTCATCCACAAAATATGAAAGTGATTGTTCTTTATTCGTAATATCCCTAAAGGCTGTTCTTTCTCGGTTCCACTGCAGATAGTCATACACAGTTTGACAGGTCCAAACTGCAGACACGTTAAAAATTAATCTCGTAACAGAATAAACAAGAATGTCTGGAAAAAAAATCAAATTAAGTTAACAAACGTCCTTTTGTATAATTTTTTTTCTATAATTAATACATCTTGTACAGCTGACTGAATTGACTTACGGCATTTCCGTTGCATATTTAGCATAAGTATTTCATCCTCTCTCTGTCCCCCTTGGCAGCGACAAAATCACATCTGATCTGGTGTCTAAAATTGGGGACAAGAACTGGAAGATCAGGAAGGAAGGCCTGGAGGAGGTTGCCGCCATCATTTCAGAAGCAAAGTTCATCACTCCCAACATTGGCGAGCTCCCTCTGGCCCTAAAAGGACGACTTAGCGATTCTAACAAAATCCTGGTGAGTAAAAACAGGCCCGTCCCAAATTAAGGCTCGAGGTCAGTTTTCTCTCTAGATTGTCAAGCTGTCCTGGTTGACAAGATGAGCCATCCAATTCAATGTGTTTTTAATATTGAGCAAGTAATGATTTAATCAAGAATAACACTGAATTTTGTGTATCACTTGTGATCTCTAGAAACTCCAGATTTCCCACACGAGTAAAGACAAAATTATGCACTAACGTCCACTGACCAGGCATAACATATCTGACAATTTTACTTGAATACCGTAATTTCCGGACTATAAGCCGCTACTTTTTTCACATGCTTTTAACACTGTGGCTTAAACAGCGATGTGGCTGATTTATGACTTTTTTTTGGTGCTAACAAGCTTCACACCGCAAAAATATTTGGCCTTGTCACATCGGGCCAATGAAATTACCATGAAATTCTGAGGTTGTTCAATTCTGACCCTGAAGAAGACGACTTAAATGATTTTAGTGCGCAGGAGGAAGACTGAGGTAGCGATCAGCTGGAGGAGGAAAAAGTAGGGATGAAAATGAATGGATAGATAGACTTTTCGTCGCGTTATTTATTATTTATCTTTTTCATCAGCCATGATTGAGGCACGGTTTGGAAAATGTATGTATGTATTTGTGGATGTTACTGGTATGTATGTAATTAAAAGTTAAAAAAAAAATGTTCTCTGTCACATCTCTCTGTGTAAATATCTCATGTCACAACGTGGACACCTGCGGCTTCTAGACAAGTATTTCGTTATTTCTAGCCGGTGCGGGTTATATTCAGGTGTGCCCTATTGTCCGGAAATTACGGTGGTAGTAGTAATGTAGTTTCCCAGAAGAAAATTCAATTACATATTTTAATAAAACCACTGTGTCTTTTTTGCAGGTCCAGCAGAGCCTTACTATTCTGCAGCAGCTGGCTGCAGCCATGGGGCCTGGACTCAAGCAGCATGTCAAATCTGTGGGAATCCCTGTCATTACTGTTCTGGGAGACAGTAAGGTATGGAGGTGTTTGTTACATCCTGTCTACTTTCATGGACAAAAACACCATTTTCTTTTTATGCAATTAGTTTTTTTCACTGATTTAGAATTGTTAAATACAAACTATATTGAAGGCCATAGAGACAGATCATCAATTAAGATATTTTCCATCTGCATATACACACCACCCGCTCAATCGTAATCTTACCACTGCCTGTGTGTTGACTGCATTTCTCCTTATGTTATAGGCAAACGTTAGGGCTGCTGCCATGACCACTGTGCAGGCCTGGGTGGAGCATACTGGGATGAAGGAATGGCTGGAAGGAGAGGAGATGGCAGAAGAGCTAAAGAAGGAGAATCCTTTCTTACGACAGGAGGTATGCACTCACGCCAAATAATTAGAAATTAATAAATGATGTAGATAAACATTCTAAAGAAGCTGTCTGAATTTTCAGCTGCTCGGGTGGCTTGCAGAGAAACTGCCCACCCTGAGGACGGTGCCTGGGGACCTCCAGTTGTGCATCCCACAGCTCTACGCTTGCCTGGAGGACAGAAATGGCGAAGTGAGGAAGAAAGCCCAGGATGCTCTTCCCACTTTCATGATGCACCTGGGCTATGACAAGATGTGCAAAGCCACTGGAAAGCTCAAGGTGAATTACGGAAGTTAAAAATGAGAAAGAAAAGTTCCTTCTAGTGACTTGATTGGAGAGATAAATCTCTAGCTCAACCTATGTCTCTGGAGTCTTCACTAACTATTTTAACCCCTTAGCCTGCCTCCAAGGACCAGGTGGTGGCCATGTTGGACAAAGCACGAGCCATAATGCCAGCTAAACCCGCTGCTCCCGCAAAAACAGGAAAAGGCTCTGCAGAACCCAGTAGAGCCGCATCAGGTTTGTTTGATTGCACAGTTGCGGGCTAACTAAATTTGTAATGTAATTATTGATTCAATGCGATTTGGTTGTCTGTTTTATATTTAATGTCTGGGTTTTGAACAATCGCCCAGTAGGTCAAGACCATGGGCAGGGTGTCCAACTAAACAAACTATCAGAGAAATGTGATGTTAATAAAATCACTCGTGGTATAACACTCATAGCACTGCTTAACTAGCTACACATTTAACATCATGCAACCATGTGACCATTCCGATGAAGTCTTTGACAGAAAATTTTTGGTTGTCAAACACTGGTGGTGTGATGGGCAGTTTCAAGCGCCAATGTATTTTGTCCTGTGAAGCCTCCAGGTCGCAGGCAGCCGGTGAGGATGGGGTTGATAGCAAACCCGATGCCAAGAAGGTCCGAGGAGGAGTGGCCGCTAAGAAGGTAAGGTTTTCCGAATGAACGTTTCGTTGTGGGTCAGAATTGTCCACCTGAAAAGGCAAAGATTTACACAGAGCAGCTGTAGCAGTGCATTGAATAGCGGTACAAAAGAGTAGACAAGGATGAATGTCCCTTAGTATGACAATTTTATTTACATTTCAATCGAGAAAATCAGCTGCACTGTTTTTATGATGGCATTCTGGTATATTGAACAGTTGTTGATTGAGCACATCGCAATGATATTAAGCTGTTGGTGGCTGAAGCGACAAAGCCCACTTCAGGCTATTGATGCAAAGGCTGCAGAAGGTGTTGAACCTCATCCTAAACTAATATGTTCATTTGAAAAGAAAACAACTAGAAATGGCCTAGCACAACATGCATATCTATCTAATGGGATAAATTCTGTTGAAGAAGATACAGGATTTTTTTTTTCCTGTTATATGAACTTCAAATAAATGCCAAGTCTTCTCTCATGGTGAGGTAAGCATTAGTTAGATGGAAAATATTCTGCTCTGCAGGGCAAATTGAATCAGGTGACAAGCAGATTGCCAATTTTAGGATTGTAATAGGATCACTGTGTATTTTGTCCCACACTCCCATTGTGTACCTTCGTTGTCAGTCCCGTGATGTGACGCATTCCACGTTTGTCTCGACACGTCATTCGTTTTTCATCTGTCATTTCTTTAGCCGTGAAGTGTAAACATGATGTGGTTTTTCTATCTGCTCAGCTCCCTTCCCCTCCCGAGGAACCCGACCCCACCCCTCCCTCCAAGGACAAGGACAGTAATGCTAGTAAAAAGCCCCTGAACAAAGGGAAGGCTGCCGCTGGCAGTCAACAGGTAGATGTGGTTCAGGTGTCTTCCTGATGAGATAACTTAACTTTATACCTGAGAAACATGCTGCTTCTTATAAAATAAACATTTTGATTGTCCAGCAGCAGGTGTTTATTAAAAAAAAAACAAAAAAAAAAACAAAACTTTCTCAGGCTAACAAAGTGTCTACTGAACAAATCTAACCCTTGTCCTGCTTTAGTCACCCAAACTAATCATATGTCACTGATTGCTAATATTGGCACTATAAATGTGGGTTGCAATGTGTGAATCGAAATCTGATTAACCCACCCAACTTATCTGGTTTGCCATATGGTGTGGAAAAAAAAAAAATCCTGACTTGATCAAATATTGTTAATGCATGCTTACAAGGATGGCGAGAAGTCGCGTCACTCTGTTATTGCATGAATGTGTTATTTGCATGTCTCCAACTACTGTTTTATATGTGTTTTACCACCGGGCTTATTCGTTTCCACTTTCACTGTCTATGGTCTGCATACTCCTCATCTAACCATTCAAACCACACTGTGTATACATGTCTGCTTATTTGATGTGATGTAAAAACAACATGCTAATGAGCCGGGAGATGAAAAACAAAAATTTCAAAGCACATAACTACAAACTGAGCGTCCTCACTCTTGTTTCCCTTTTCAAGGGTGCAGCTGGTAAGAAGACCACAGCCAAAGGCATGAAAGAGGACGAGGATAAGTCAGGGCCAATCTTCGTCCTCATCCCCAATGCTAAAGAGCAGAGAATCAAAGAGGAGAAGCAGCTGAAGGTACAAGACTGGCTGAACATTATCTCGTGGCTGGCACAGTTACTTGGATGTCTGTGTATTTCACTCGGCACAATTTTAAGCTCTGGGTTAAAAAAAAAAGAAATTGAATCCATGCCCGAGTCGTTGTGAATTAATGTTTAAATGTGCAGCTGTTTTGAATGACCATTTATATACAGAAAATATGTATTGATGGCAATGAGAAGTTTTATTATTTGGGTCATTCCTCCTTCAACAAAGCAAGCTTGCCTTGTGGAATCAACTGACTGCAATTTGAGGAAAACAACCTTGACTTTAAATATGTAATAGCCGAACTTTTAGATTAGTCATGGCAATTGAAGCTGGTTTGAGCAGGATGTATGAGTTCAGTTCCCATAAGGACATTGCAGCACTGATTCTTGCGCTCGCTCTCTCTATCTAACATACTTTTATACATACAAAGACCATTCTTCTTCTCCTTTTGGCTTTTCCCTATTTTCTGTATCCTCCTCTCACACCAACTAACTTCATATCCTCTCTCACTACGTCCATAAATCTTCTCTTTGGTCCTCCTGTAGACTTCCTGCCTGGCAGCTCCAATTCCAGCATCCGTCTACCAATATATTCACTATCCCTCCTCTGTACATGATCGAACCATGTCAGTCTGGCTTCTCTGACCTTCTCTCCAAAACATCTAACATGTGCTGTTCCTCTGATATCATCAAATACCAGCTGCCAATTTATGACACCCTGAGGAGATCATGAGTACTGTCGAATAGGTTCTGAACTCAATCACAAAATCTTTAAAAAACTTGTCCCTCTCAGATCTTAAAGTGGAACTTCATGACTCCTCGAGATGAATATGTTGAACAACTCAAAACTCAAATGTCCACCTGCTTTGCAAAGTGGCTCCTGGATGAGCTCTTCCACTTTGACTTCCAAAGGCACGTGAAGGCCATCGGAGTCATGATGGAGGTAAGGACTACATCTTTACTCGTGTCGTCTTTGTTTCAGAAATGATAAATTTGGATTGCTGCTGCTCCTAGCAGGGTAGGCATGTCATTGCTAAAACCGTGTGTCTTACAGAGGTTGGAGAGTGAGAGCGAAGCCACGATGAGCTGCCTTGACCTGATTTTGAAGTGGTTCACCCTGCGCTTCTTTGACACAAACACTACAGTCCTGATGAAGGTGCTGGAGTACCTTAAGCTGTTGTTCGCCATGCTCAACAGGGAGAGCTATCACCTCACTGAATATGAGGCCAACTCCTTCATCCCCTACCTCATACTCAAGGTCAGCACACATCACGTGCACAACAATAACAACCTTTGAAAGATATCCTTGCTCAAAGTTTTTTTTTTTTTTTGACAAGGTCGGGGAGTCGAAGGATGTGGTTCGCAAAGACGTCCGAGCCATTCTGACTGTGCTGTGTAACGTTTATCCAGCATCCAAGGTCTTCCCTTTCCTCATGGAAGGAACCAAGTCCAAGAACTCCAAGCAAAGAGCTGGTAAGTTTTTACACACAATGCAGTAACTTGGTGCAACCCTTTCCAGGAAAATATCCCAAAATAAAATATCCCTTATGTCCTCAGAATGTCTGGAGGAGTTGGGTTGTTTGATTGAAGGCTATGGAATGAATGTATGTCAACCGACTCCTGCAAAGGCTCTGAAAGAGATCGCCGTTCACATTGGGGACCGGGACACCTCCGTCCGTAATGCTGCATTGAACACAGTGGTGGCTGTCTACAACGTGTGTGGAGACCAGGTCTACAAACTAATTGGAAATGTAAGCTAATCATCACACATGCAAAGAACTCCAACTCAGTCCAAACAGATTTTTACAAGAAGTAGCTCACACGCCGTCCTCTCAGTTGTCAGAGAAAGACATGAGCATGTTGGAGGAGAGGATCAAGCGCTCAGCCAAGAAGACCCCGGCAGCTCCAGCCAAGCAGAATGCGCCGGAGAGGTCTCAGAGGGAACACCCGACTAATACCAATTCCACCTTCCTCCGCAAGCCAGCACAGGAAGACCCGAACAAACTGAAGTAAGTCACCTCCGGCTACAGGGAGGACTATCTCTGGATTGCAGAGCCATTTGTTTCCATGTTGAAATTTAATGCTTCTGTGGGGATCAGGTTTTTCCAAGTTTGCGTATTTGTACATTCATGCTTCCACCATGAAAGTAAGAAATCCAATAACTGCCAAATACATAGATGTCAGTCATAGAATGCTAATTTTAAACGTCAGTAGTCCCACGGTTCGAGCGTGCATTGTCCAGAGATGCTCATGTGATTTTATGTATTCATATCCCTCTAGAGAATTTTTGGCCATTAGGCATCGATTTAAAATGCATATCCGATGTTAAACTTCTTTGTAACTCAGGTTAAACTATCTCTATCCCCGTTTGCATTGGGTTTTATCTCTACTATGCCGACGCAATACATCACCTCACTCTTGACAAAAGAATCGCTCTGGATTTCTCTAAGCTAATCAAAATTGCCTTGGTCGGGGCCAACCCAAGGCTGCATGGAGGAGTACATTGTAAAATATAGATACTGATGGGAAACCCTTTTGGCATAGGTTTTATTTTGTCATTTACATTTTTAAATTCCGAATGGAAATTATAATGCATTGGTTTAAAGACATTCAGAAAATGTCTTCATAACAAATATATTTAGCATTTATGCTTTAGAGGGAAGAAAGACAACAAAAGAACACCGTTTGATTTGTTTGGAATGTGCTTTTAATTTCTTAAAACTTCTAAAAACTTGACTCATTACCAAAATGCCAAAACAAAAAAATGTATATATTTTTTCTACTCTAATCATAGTGATTGCATAACTTCTTTATTACTTTCTATCACACAGCATATCTTACATACATACATACTGCCATTGTCAGTATTTAGGTTTCCCCTTGCAACCTAGCCATGAGGTCATTGTGGCATCCCAGTGTGAAGGGGTACCATTTAGATTTATGGTTGAAATAGTGGCTCGATGGCAAGCTTATAGCATCAGCATGGGGTGACTAAAAACTCTGTGTTGAGCCGCAAATTACCTTGCTTAACCACCGATCCTGCTTGTGATGCCCAGCCTCAGCTGGGCCGCCCAAGTAGAACTTTTTTGTGGAAAACACCGGGCATGTTTCTTGCCGATGTTTCCAACTGTTATTCATAAGCATGTTTGTCATTCTCTCATATGACCAACCTTAGCTTCATCCCCAAGTACGTGATTTTAATGTTACCATTGGACCCTATTGGAGTTTCATGCCATATATCTTGACTGTTTCTGTTGTGCTTGAAATTAATCTGTCCTCTTCTTGTCCTGTCATCGCATGTTGGGTTGCTTTCACGGACACACGTTTGACACATGAAAATTGGCATGTGGTGTAAAACCGTAGCGGTCCGTGAAACCAACCACTCCGTGTCTTTGGCTGGCTCCTCGGCCGGCAGGCTGCATGTCTCTTAACCCCTTCATCTTATTTCCTGTGATTTCCGCCCCTCTCTGTTCTGCCTGCCTTCCTTTCTGGAGCAGAATAATGTATCGCACATATAGGATGTGAGTACCTCTTCCTCCTCCTGCCCTCATTGCTCGGTTTCCATCAGGAAAAAAAAAAACCTCTTCTCACCATTCTTCTAAGATTGAATAGACGTTTCTCTTTTTTCTGTCACATTTGAGTTCGTGCTGTGCTTTTTATACCTGGAGTTTATACTTAAATGCCAAAATCATCTGGTAAGTAAAGCAGAACAAATCATGATCTGTTACACCTGACTGTCATCATTCTTACTGTCTCATCGCTCTCTTCAGCTTGCTTTTTGAATGCTTATCTAATATTATCTTGACAGCTTTAGTTTGGCTGCTATTAAAATGAATGCAGCGTCTTCAAAAAGTGAGGTTTACCAAATGGCTTGTAACTAACAACATTTTCAGGAGTAAGGAGAAAGCTTTAAAACTTGTGATTTTATAGTTGAACAGTAATTCAACAAAAGCTTAAACTGTAAAAGTATTTCCAATAGAACCTGATCAACACTAGATAAAGTAAGAGGAGCTTATGCATACATTTTAGATTTAACATGTTTGCTATCAACAAATCAATATATGTTTTACTAGTCCAAGTTTATGTCTTTGAGGTGTTTGGCCTTTTTGTTATAAATGGAAAATGAAGTTTGTCTTACAATCCCACTTGGAAACAAAATCCAATGTCATTTCAAACAGATAATTTTTTTTTTTTTTTTTTAATGTATGATATTTTAGTGCGTAAACAACATGTGCTGATATATTTGTCAAACACTGAAATCTGCTATGGGTAGTAATGGTTTATGAACTGTTATCCTTAGAACCCTGGTGACTGGGCCAAAACATTTTAATCCCTTTTCAATTAATTAGTCTGGCTTTATCAGATATGTTATTGTGTAATGATTGTATTTCGGTGAAATGTATCTCCTTTAGTCTTTGTCTTCAGTCCTCATGTAATACAGAGCTGCTAGCAGTCACCACAATAACAAACAATGTGGATTTTTATTTATATATAGTTGTGCAGAAAACCACTGTAATGTTTTGAGATCAGTGCTCATCAGCTCCAGTCCTGACAGTCTAATGGGATCACTTTAATTAAATGTTAATCTGTTAATAGTTAATCTTAAATACGGTTGATGGATTAGACTCAGAACTACACTCATCAGGAGAATTGTACCTTTTTTCTTAAATGATGGAGAGGAGACCGTGTATCCTTTTTTTTTTTATATTAAAAAAGTCAAATGGACCCAGTCAGAACTGGAGCTTAGAGGCACTGATCCCCCACACATACTAACTACGCTGCTGTTTGCACCGTCTCTCCATCCAGCCAAGCCCGTCAGAACGCCCAGCACAGCGAGTCCTCTCACCCCTCCATCCCCAAGGAGTTCCAGTTAGACCTGGACATGATTGAGATGGACCAGAGCAGGGTGTGTGAGCTGCCAGACCTGGTCCAGCACAAGCTGGATGAGCTGCTGGAGCCCATCATGATCCCAGAACCCAAGTAATTCCAATTCAAGCAGACAAAGACTTCTGATTCATGTGGCGGAAGTATTGCAGTGTCTCAAACTTTCTTCTTTCTGTCGTTGAAGGATGCGCTCTGTCTCCCCACACTTCGATGACCTCCACAACAGCACTGCATCCACTATAAACTTTGTTATCTCTCAAGTGGCCAGCGGTGACATCAACACCAGCATACAGGCCCTGGCTCAGGTAAGTTGCCCCCACCAATAGCCATTTTATACAGAAAATCCTTATATTCTGTCAATATTCCCACCCATATGATTGCCTTACTGGGTAATGTGTGTTTTCGTGGCAGTGATTTGCATCGGAGATGTTTTCAAATGCAGTGAAATTTGATTCAATGCACCCTCGGAACATGTGGCCATGCATACAATGCTTATAAGATAAGATAAGATAAGATAAGAACAACTTTATTAATCCCGAAGGAAATTGTTGTGCCAGAGTTACAGAAAATATAACAGTAATAAATAATAAAAAGAAAAGGCAGAATTAGAAATAAAAATAAACTATAAACTATAAAGTGTCTCAGTGAAACTATAAAGTATCTTAGTAAACAAGTGATAAAACTATAAGTGTCTTAGTAACAAGTGAGGTAAGGAGTGCACAATAGTATGATAAAAGGAAAAATTGTAGTGTAGCTGTTATGAAATGAAATATTGCACAGTTCTGAATATTTATTATAGTTATTATTGTGACTATATCATCCTCCGTCAAACACGGAGTTAGATGAATTACCTCAACAACTAAATTGTATTTGTGAAACTATATTTCTAGGGCTCTATAGTGGTCTGATGACTGCAGCGAGCAAAAATTGAAAAACAACCTCTTTAAAGTACAATTGTCAATATATTCACGGATGGAGCTGAGAGTAACAAAGACGCATCATTACATTACAATCCTCTGCCACCAAAATAAGATTTGAAAATTAATTTGAAAAAAACGTCTAGGATGCTGGTGCAAAGACTCCCGTAAACCAGAGTTTGCAGGCATCCCCAAGAGCAAAGTGATGCAATTTGAAAACAAATAACAGAATATTTGAAATATATCCTTATCAGCTGGAATGTGCATCCCTGTTAATGATGACATAGTGAGTAAAAGCCCCACATCGGTTGTTTCCGTCGCCGCAGATTGATGAGGTGCTGCGGCAGGAGGACAAAGCGGAGGTGATGTCGGGACACATCGACCAGTTCCTCATCGCCACCTTCATGCAGCTGAGGCTCATCTACAACACGTACATGGCCGATGACCGGCTGGACAAGAAGGACATCTTCAAGCTGTACAGCTGCATTATCGGAAACATGCTGTCTGTGAGTACTTTTCTCATTAAACCGGTTCAAACGACGATACACCGGTTGCTTGAACTGGCTGTCAAAGATAAAGGTGTTCCCGATCTCGCCCTCAGTTGTTCTCGATGGAGTCCCTGGCCAGAGAGGCATCAATGGGTGTTTTGAAGGACCTAATGCACGGCCTGATTACGCTGATGCTGGACAGCAGGGTGGAGGACATAGAAGATGGGCTGCAGCTCATCAGATCAGTCAACCTGCTTGTGATCAGAGTCCTGGAGAAGTCTGATCAGACCAACATCCTCAGGTGAAGACCGTCAACAATCATCAATAAACATCCTCTCCGGTTAACAGTAAAGTTGTTCATCATAATTTCACCATTTTATGTGAAAAATGATGCCTTCAGTCATGAGAAAAATCCAAGCTAAAAAGTCAAACTAGCCGTGAAAGTATGTTTTAACTGGCTCCTGGCTCCCTGCAGCGCACTGCTGGTGCTACTGCAAGACACCCTGGTCTTGACAGCTGGATCTCCCATGTTCTCTGAACTGGTCATGAAGGTACGCACCACTCCACTTGTGTCAGTCTTTGGAAAGGATGTGATTATACTAGCAGTGTGTGTGTGTGTGTGTGTTTGCGTGTGTAGTGTCTGTGGAGGATGATCCGCTTCCTCCCGGAGACCATAAACAACATCAACCTGGACCGCATCCTCTTGGATGTCCACAACTTCATGAAGGTGTTCCCCAAAGAGAAACTGAAGCAGCTTAAGAGCGATGTCCCACACAGAACCCTCAAGACCCTCTTACACACACTTTGCAAGCTCACCGGTGCCAAGGTAGCGCAAACACACTGGAAGTCCCTTTTTCTAATTATATGATCGGATCCGTAAAGCTCATGATCTTCTCGCTGCTCTGACCGACAGATCCTGGACCACCTGTCAATGATAGAGAATCGAAACGAGTCGGAGTTGGAGGCCCACCTGAGGCGGGTCGTCAAACACTCCAGCAATCTGTCGGGCCTCAAGAGTGACCGAGGCAATGAGAAGGGCGGCCTGCGTTCGGTGGGTTGCACATTTAAAAGCTAACAAAGATATGCAATAAATTTTATGTATACACACACATACTCCTTGGTGAGATTTTGGCGTCCTCTGAACTTTTATTTGCGGTTTCCTTTTCTTTGAAAAATGACTATTCGTCCCCAGGATGATCATATGTCGAAGGCAAAGGTCAGTGACATCCTGTCTGAGATCTTCAAGAAGATTGGTTCCAAGGAGAACACCAAAGAGGTCAGGCCTTATGTACCTCAGATGGAGGCTCTTTTGCTTTATTACAGTTTTTATTGTTTTTTTTTTTCTTTTATTTTTTTTTAGGTTGAAAAGAGGAGAAACTGCTCATTAACAAAGTACCAAATCTCTCCCCAGGGTTTGACCGAGTTGTACGAATACAAACAGAAGTACTCCGATGCCGACCTCGAGCCCTTCCTCAAAAACACTTCGCAGTTCTTCCAGAGCTACGTGGAGCGCGGACTCCGCATGATCGAGTCAGAAAGAGAGGGCAAGACTCGCATCCAGACCTCGGCAGGTACGAGAGCAGAAAGCCCGTTGCCACAGAGCCGTGGCAGTGATGCCCAGAATAGCCTGAAATCCTACTTTTATGTATATTATGAGATAAAGAAAATACTTAGAAATAGGCCACAGGTTGCAGATGGAAGCGAGTACAAATGAGCAATTTGGGCAAAATAAGTATGTGTTTGAAATTTTTAATTTAAATTCACCTGTAAGTCAAAAACGAAAGCGCAACCGGCGAGTGTAAACAAAGATATATTCGTCTGCTCGGCTCGCTAACTAGTTCCTGTACAAGATTGGTTTTAACTTGGTCATAAACTGGCGACTTCGTCATAATTGTGTCTACAAAGCCGGGTCAGTTGTTGTAAAAAATCATGTCCAGATAGAAATAAGCTTGCGACAGTGTTGTAGTGACGTGTGTTTCCACAGTGATCCCTCAACACGGCGTGGACTCCACACTGAGCGGCAACAGCGAAGAGCTGAAGCCGGCGTTTTACTATGAGAGGCTGAAGATCCTCCGACAAAGGCAAGGCCTGGAGAATACCTCCCGAGTGAGTAAACTTCTTCCGTATCCCAAGTACTCTATTTAAAATGTGTGATAAAGTGCCGTCCCAAATCAGCGTCAGCCATCTGATGTCAAAACACAGTGGTGGAAGTACGCCTTTTCTCCCCAGAGATCAAGTGGAGTGAAAGCATAAAGTGGCATCACGTAAATAATAAAGTACAAATACTTTAAATGCCACCCCCGGGGAAAGGGGTGGCATCAAAAGAGTCACTCAAAGCCCAATCGTAAAATAAAACCGCTTAATAGAACCAGTTAATTTCTTTACATTCTCTTCATATTATGTATTATTATTTTATTTATAAAGTCAAATTTTCTTAATCAAAAACACATGATAAAAAATAAAAGATAAAAACGGTTGTCTGGAACGGAATGATGTTGTTTCAATTCATTTTAATGGGGAAATTGAAATTGATTATACTGCAAATTATGTTAAGAGCTCGGTCACAGAATGAAATTAAGTCAAGTATTACTGTATTTATAAGTAATGCGTTATGAATTTAACAGGAGGGTGTTTTCAGCTGAAGTCAAAGCTCAACCCACTGTTAGTTAAGACTGAAATTCAAAACAATTTTCTTTGACTTCAGCTCAATATACTACATTAACTGCATGTTTATAATGGAAGATCCCCCTTTCCTGGTTGCAGGGCGGCGGCGAGGACGAGCCTCAGCAGCGGCCTCCCATCTCGTCCCTGCTGTCGTCCAAGCCGTCCGTGGCCTCGTCCACCGACATGCTCCACAGCAAGCTGTCACAACTCAAAGAGTCCCGGGAGCTATATCAACAGGAGCACAACGCGCATACCCGCTCCCCGACGCACACCCACACCCGCTCGGCCTCGCCAGCGGCCAACCTGGACGACCTGAAGAAACGTCTGGAGCGGATAAAGAGCAACAGGCAGTAGGAGCGACTAAATCCCCATCTCTCCTTTTAAACACATTCTGTTCGTGCTCCGGTAGATGGAAATTTAAAAGCACTCGGACCGTAAAGCCCACCACTTCCACTGTACCAACAGTTGAGGTTGCGATTCAAAACCTCCTCAAAATTCAAGCCTGACTCCACCCACTGTGCCTGTACGGTAGTAGAAATCTAACACACCTAACCTGATTGTAGTGTAACTTAAGGCTGTGACTGGGGTTTTTTTTCCACATCAGACACACACACACACACACACACACACGAACACAGCACAAACCATCCAGGTGTTTTTAAGCTCTTATTCAACCCTAAGATAATGTCAAAAATTGTTTTTATTTAGACATCAAGTAACCTTTCTGTTTTTACCAATAAAGCATCAGGGCAAAAAAAAAAAAAAAAAAAAAAAAGAATTGGGAGCGTAGCGAGTGAGTCGTGGTGTTTTCGTGCAGGAGCATAGTTCCGCTATAGTTGTCACGTCTGTACAGTTTCATCTAACAATTAAAATGGTCACTGAATCCCCCTCCCGGTCACCCCCTCCCCACCCTTCTATCCACTAAACCTTGTCTCGCTGTACTATATTGAAAACGTGTACGTCTCCTCCCCCCTTTTTCTCCTTTCGTAGTTTTACGGGACAATATGTTTGTACATATTTAAACGTAACTAACCCACCAAATTGCTAGAAAGCGCTTTTTGGAATCCACGTGGCTGGGAAAAATGACACTTCTCTCTGCGTGATTCACAATCCTGCTGCTGTGAGTGGATGGCTGGAGACCGCTGCAAGAAGCCAAACCCAACTATTCAAGCGGTGTAAACACGGTGTGTTTCTGCCCTCTCGTGGCGGCTCGCTGTCCATGAAGTCATTCAAGACTTGTTTGTGTCAATAAGGAATGAACCACTAAGGCAAATTTTCCCCTTTCATTTGTCTTGCAAAAGCTTTTTTCTGATTTAATCCGGTCAAGTCAGACGTTCTTTCGCGTCAGACGGTCAAATCGTTCAAAAATCGCTCTTTCCAGGTGGGATTTGCGAGCTGAAAAGTCTGATTTCTGTCAATTTCAGGCGCTTTCACAGAGTCGCGATGTCCTTTCAGTTCCACCGGGTTTACATCGGTGAGACTCTGGTCGGGCCGACAAGGCTAAGGAGGCCGGGTTTCAGAACGCGTACAGTTTTTGTTTTAATCTCGATCAGAATGTCAAACCAAAGGTGCAGCTTTTCTTCTAAAAAGCAGCCGTTTGGTGGCCCGTCACACAATTCATCTCAAGTCCCCCTTTCCATTGCTTCAGTTTAATTCGAGAGGCCCAAACGTCTCCTCCATCCCAAGCAAACCGAAAATTTTTGTCCGGGATGAAAACCTGGAGCTCTTGGTGGTTCAGTTATCGGGGGGGGACAAAAAAACAGCTGCTTTTATTTTCGAAATGGCAACAGTTTAACGCCCCCCCCACCCCCCCATTGCCGCCTTCCAGCCAATCGGAACCGAGCGTGTCTTCTTGGTGTGGCGAGAGGAGCGGCTTCATTCAGGGAGCGCCGGTAGAGCCACGCTCACGTGTGTTTCAAGTAGTGTGTTTTGACCGTGTAGTGGGACTTACTCTCTGCTGTAAATACTGTATGTACTAACGCCCTCCATTAACGCGTTGTCAGTTATTTACCAGCAGCCGAGGTACCGGCTGTCACTGTAAAGCGCATCAACCAAACTTATTTATGTGCGGCTCTTTACCCATCCGAAGGAAGTTCGCTCCGTTCTGTTTGTACGGTTAAAGAGCATGGCATGAAGTTGGTGATTTTTATTTTCTCATGTAAATAAAGTTTGCGTTACTAAAACTGCTTAATATGTCTTAATATGTCTTCTATTGTCACATCTGTTTTTCTTGCATAATCCATATTACAGAGAATATCAAAGTTGTTTTTTTTTTTTTTTGTCTTTTTTTATTTTTATTTTTTTAAACAATCCATCTTAGAGTTTCTTACTTTGTCTCGGTCACCAGTAGTCTCCTTTTTCATGTGGTTTTTTTTTTTTCTTTTTGAAGGGTCGCTAAGGCACAGTACAGCATTTTTAATATCCAGGTTTTGTTTTTTTTTTTTTTAATTATTATAGGAATTCTCTTGGTCATTAATAAATTGCCAAATACTCTTTCAAGAGTTTTTTCTTCTGAAGTTTATTTGAGAAAATAAAGAATACAAATATGTGAAGAGAACAATTATACACATAAGAGAACCGTTTCGGTCTAGAGATATCCGGTCTATAACCGCTCAGATGTTTTACATTGTGTACAATATACTGAAGTACTATACATAGAAAAGTAATATACATGGCTCTGTACAAGGGTGGTTTAAATGCTGATAGAATCCAGCCACTCCAAACCACTTTCACACTTTTTCACAATCCACCTCTTATGAAACCGTGATTTCCTCAGAGTCCGACTCCGAAAGCTCAGACTGTTTGGATTCTGATGGAGAGGGCGGGTGGAGGTGGTGATGGTGTTGGTGGTGATGGAGGCTGTCCTGCTGCTCTTGACTCGGGGGGTCAGTCCGGTCCAGCCTGTGGCAGAAGGCGCTGCTCACATCCGTGAGGTCGGGGTGGGGGTTGGTTTTGGTGGGGAGGGTCTGCTGGCGGCAGCCTCCGGTGGACAGCAGCTCCCGCTCTTTGGAGTTCCTCCATTTCATCCGGCGGTTCTGGAACCAGATCTTCACCTTTTGTGAGCAAAAAAAAAGACATTCATATTCAAATCATTTGAAGAATTTTAAACCTTCAGGATATGTTTTCTGTACATCCCTAGGAAGTATTCTTTTCAAAAACCTTTCACTTTTGATTTTAGCTATCAAATGTATAATTCTAAGTCATTAAAAAGCAAAGTTGTGATTTATCATTTGCTTTATGCAGTTCCAACTATGACCACTAGGGGGCTTAGTGATCCTTCAAACCAGAGGCTGTGAATTTACTCATACATCATGTAATTATTCCTTTCTGATTTAAATATATTTAAAGTTATTCTTTTATGTTCTTGTCATTTGTTTCAAGGGACGTTTAATTCATTTTAGAATAATTTCACATTGCTCCCACAGTTCGGATAAATAAGCACCTGTGAGTCCTTCAGTCCCAGTTTACTGGCCAGCTTCTTCCTGTCTGGCTTGCTGATGTACTTCTGTTTTTGGAAGGTTCTCTCCAGGGCTTTCCTCTGCAGGTCTGAGAACACGGCCCGCCGCAGCATCCCCCTCCTGGGCTTCCCTCTTGGCGCCAGGGGCCAGGAAAACGTCCCGGGGACCGGCACCACAGAGGACGAGGCTGAAAAGGATATCAATGATAAAAAGAAAAAGTGTTTTACAGGTTGATGTGTGTGTCTGCATGTTGACATAAATTCTCAGATGGCTACTTTACATTTATTTCTAATTTTTTTTTTTATTTCCAGAAAGCGTCCTCTTCCTCTCCTGTGTCCTGTGACCCTCCAGAGGGTGGCGGCGACCCCCCCGACCCCTCCCCAAAACCCCCCGCTGTGGTGGAGAGTCAAGAAAACCAACATTTTTGACCTTTTTTCCCCTGAAGTTGAAAGCAGTGATTTATGGCTGTTCCAATCACTGTGTTTTTGTTTTTTCAAACACTGCAGGCACCTTGAAGGGCATCGTACACAGAAAAAAAAAAGTAGGGTAATATATATGTATATATATTTTTTTTTTTTTTGACTGAATCCATCCAACCTTTTATCGATCCCTTAACTACTTGCATGTTATTTCGACTTTTCAGAAAAGTACTTGAATATATAAAGACTAATTAAATCAACACTGCAATTACACAGTGTCACAGGATTCTCTGCAATCTAGAAATTGTTGCATATGGTTGAGTTCTGTATTGTGTAAGCACGTATTTTAAGTTATTCAGTTTAACTGTGAATCCCTGAATCACACCGGCAATGAGGGAAACTTTTTTTTTTTTATTTTTTGGTTTATCTGGTCGTCTCATTCGATCCTACGCATTTTTAAAATCAGGGCTGAAAAGCTCCGCATCTCCGTCCTTGCGGTGCCGCCCGGAATATTCTCGTCCCGCTTGATATCTGGTGCTTGAAAGTCCCAATTTGTCCAGCGGTGGAAACAGAGCCAATGCTAATGAGGGCGGCTCTCCAAAGTTGCCCTCACACTACCTCTAATGAAGCATGAAGGCGGGTTGTATAGGCTGCAAAATGCATAAAGGACGCTGATTGTGTTGTAATGAATTGAGTGGAGAAGCCTGTCGACAGGCCAGTATATTACAGGCCCATTAAAAGCAGGTCAGAATAATGTAGAAGTGTTAGACACTGTGCTTTAGAGCTTAGAGATGTTCTTAAAAGTCACACACCCGCCTATAACCCTTTATTGTCCCCACTGAGAAAAAGACCTGGAGAAATGTTTCCATTTCTTTTTTTTTTTCTTTTTTTTTCAGTCTCATAACAACAATAATGCTGTATTCTGTATTCTATTTAATTACACCCACCCCTTCTATTCATGTATTTATTTTAATGCTGACCTATTCATAATTTCTTGCAGGTTTTTAAGAGAATTTCTCGATCATTTTCAAGATTTTTTTTTTTATTTTTTGTTACCTTTCAGGAATTTCCAGTAGAATTGAAAGTAAATTCTTGCAGGTTTTCTTATTTTGGAGATTTTCTTTAATAGGAATTACTGGCATATTAATAACTAACTTCTGTATGTTGTATTATTCTACTCACAAATAATTGTTTTTATTTTTAGAAAAACACTCTGATTTGAGCAAGACTCAGCACCTTGACCTGACACTTTAATAAAACTTCAGCTAAGTACAAATGCGGTATCATTAAACGCATCACGATTGGACGCAATGAGGAATTCTTAGATGCCAGAGCTTCGCTTTGACATTAGAGTGAACTACGGTTTCACAGATGAACCAGACTTTCAAAATGCGTGCGTTTGTGTGTGCGTGCCCGTACCCGTGCGCGAGTGTGTTTGTGTGTGTGTGTGTGCGCGCGTTTGCACGATTGTGTGTGAGGTTTTTGGCTCCTATTGGTCACGGTGCTGGGAGCTTTGTGGGCAGGCAGAGGGGCTTGGTGGGAAAACGACAGCGCGTGAAGAGGCGCGGAGCTCCTGAGCTGGGAAGATACCCGCCTCGCATTTAGAGCATGACAAACGGCACTAATATATTTCGAGCGTGACAAACTGGACTAATTTGTAGATAACGACAACTGGTGCTAATGTCAGCAGTCAGAGCGGCCACTAAATGGGCCTTCAAATTGGCGGAGCTGATTCCGGGGATGTTCGCGGAATTCCCATGCCAAAAGGGTAACAATGTCTCCGAAACAGAGAGTTTGGCTTCAACATCAGCCGTTCCTGGTTACATTTAAAAAAACGGCGTGCAACAGAGTCGAGCCCGCGCTCATTGTCACTTTATGACCTTTTCCTTGTCGATTCTCCGAGGGCCGACACACTCGGCCCTTTTCTTATTTTTCCAAATGAGCGTCAACCTCTTGCGACCCTGAACACTCGAACGTAAACGCGCCTTCATTCGTCTTAACTGTGACTCGTCCTCGAGTAAACACACTTTCGTTTCGCTTCGTAGCATCTGAAATAGGATACCTGGAAGACATTTAAATAAAAACCCTACTGTGACCCAGAGTACAAGGACATTAGATGGTTTTTTTTTAAGGTTGTCTGCACTTCAGTGGCTACCAGTGGTAGCCAAAGCAAATTTCTCGCAGTGGGAGGTGGACAGGAGGAAGAAAACTTTTACTGTAACGAGTAAAATGAGAAAAAAAATCCATATATTTACTTAGATGGGTGTTCGCATGTGTTTTTTTATGATGCATGAACTGGATGTAAAACTGAAATGAAATTTTCCCCCCCAAGTGTCTCCATATTAAATCAACGTATGCACAAATTACTGCAGAAAGGCTCCAAAATAGGGGCAAATTTAGAGCTGATGGTGTCTATCTATCAATCAATCAATCAGTCAATCCATCAATTTATGAATTAAATAAACTAATCAAATATTCGGCCTACCGGTGAAAAAGGAAGCTCTGATGAAGGGATGGAGACTCCCATCCAGCAATGGAAGTGGGAAGGACTTAGTCTGCAGGCTGTGGACTGGAGGAGAAGAGCAAGCTACACACACAAACACACACACATACACACACACACAATAACTTCAAAACCTTGTCTCAAAATGTGACAAACATTATTTTATTTTACTTTAGAGATCTAGAGCTGTTTAAGAAAAATCTATTTTAATCTAATGAACCTCTGTGTAGTGATAGAAGTAACAGAAATAACACAGAATTATATATTATAAATTACAAATCAATCAAATAAGAAAAATAACAAAATTAATAAAATTATCATTGAGATAAAATCACAGTATCTAGGCAGATAATTAGAAATAAAGACCCCCCTCGTCTTAAGGGCTGTTCTCTCACCGTTCCGGGTGGTCGGGGCCAGGATGGCACTGACGCCGAACTTTAGGTACCCGGAGGCCGGGCAGGGGGTGTGCGGCGACTCGGCGCCGCCGCGGCTCTGCGGACCAGAGCCCTGGAACAGGCATCGCTCCGCGCCGGCCGCCGGAGCCCGGGGAGCGGAGCCCGGCCGCGGGCTCGGCGGCGGCGCGTCCCCGGGGCTCCGGGAGGAGAAGGTCCGCTGGATGTAGCTGTAGGACGGCTGGCTGATCCGGAGCAGGTCCTCCACGCGGAAGCCCGCGGGCAGGGAGCGGCCGAGGGGAGGCGGGAGGCCGGCCGGAGGGCGCAGGAGATCCGGGTACAGAGGGGGCGGCAGTGCGCTGCACGGAAACATCACGGCCGGGAGTTTGGAGAAACTTTCCCGACTTTTCGTTTGTTTTCCTCACTTCTTCTTCTTCTTGATGGAGATGGAGGAGAGTCAGGGACACGCACCCGTGCACACCCACGTTCTGATACCTGTGTATTGGAGCCCCCATCCAGAAGGTTTTATACACACACACACACACACACACACACACACACACACACACACACACACACACACGCAGACACGCGCGCACGTGCACGCGCTGGGCGCACAAGTTCAACCCCCAGCTCGTCTCCCCGCGCGTGTCCCCGGCGCGCACCGCCTCCGGCCCGTGGATTGGTCTGCGTACACGCGCACACGCGCGCACGCACACAATTGCGTGCCGGTGCTGCCGCTCAATATTATTATTATTATTATCATATCCTTCAAAAACATATACTATACGCTGCTTATCCTGCGTTTATCCTGCTGGAGCCAATTCCACCAATATTACCCTCATAATAATTAATGTTATGGTTAGAGTTATATTCATATTCATATTCATTCATTCATACATTCATCATCCTGTGCTTATAAGTACTGGAGCCCAGCAGTGTTGTTTTTTGTTATTATTAATACAATTACTATTATTGATAGTGGTAGTAGTAGTATATTCATTCATTCATTAATTCATTAATTCATCCATTACCTCAACTGCTCATCCTACCCTTATTCCTGCTGATGTCTATTTCAATGTTTTGTGTTCTAATTATTATTATGGTAATTGCTTTACTCAATTATCTCTACTTATTACTGATGGAACCTATCCCAGTTATTGCTGTTGTTTGTGTTATTATTATTATCATTACCAATAATAGTGGTTGCAGTACAGTCATTCATTCATTTACTCACTTGTTCTTTTCATTCATGTTTCTAACTGCTTGACCCTATCCCAGTTATATTGTTATTAATAATAGTTGTTGCAAGAGTGGTTGTGGTCATTCATTCATTCATTCATTCATTCATTCATTCATTCATTATCTAAACCACTTATCCTGCCCTTATTACTACTGGAGCCTATTGTTGTTGTTGTTAACAGTTGAAGGAGTAGTAGTAGTAGTGGTATATTTACTCATTCATTCATACATTCATGATCTACACTCTGTATCCTGCCCTTATTGCTGCTGGACCCTATCCCAGTGTAGTTGTTGTTGCTATTATTATTGTTGTTATTCGTAATAGTTGCAGTAGTGGTATATTTACTCATTCATTCATGCATTCATGATCTAAACTATATCCTGCACTTATTAACGCTAGAGCCTCAGTGTTTTGTTATTATTATTATTATTATTATTATTATTATCATTATTATTATTAAATTACCGTAGCTCACTTCCGGTCTTCTGAATTCGTAAATCGAGGCATGACGTCACTGCCGCGCCGAGAAGTTTTAGGGCTTAAAAAAAGAATCGGACAAAGCGGCCGCCGCGGTTCGTCCCGGCGCTCCGACCGCGGGGATTCCCATCCTTCTGCAGGTTAAGGGGGACATACGGTGGCCTTTACGCTTAAAACGATTAAAAGATCGACTTATAGTCAGGTTTGTCCAGCCGCCCTTTGATCACGGGGAGGGCCGGATTGGCCCCCGGTCACTTGAATGAGTCCGAAACGCTGAAGTTCAGAAGCACAGAACACCCACGGGGCCCTGAACGCCCCACGCTTCACCCGGGGAGAGGATCAGTCAAAACAAAGGCTGATAGGAGATCCTTGCTTTGTGATGAGCCTGAATACAATCTCATTTACATTAAGTTGACTTGATTTCAGAATACAATCAGGGATAATAAAAACAAGAATAATAATAATAAAAATTATCTAGTGGTATTCAGAGGGGAATCTTCATTGTGATTTTATCACACGTCGAGGTACTTTTCAAAAAACATAAATCACTGATAATACGATCGTGTTATCATCTTCACACTTTAAATTGAATGATTAAAACAGAATTGAATGCAGATTTTCCGTGCCCTGCGTTGTTTTTTATGATCGGGGATATTTTTAAATATATTTTTTATTATTACATTTAGCAGACGTTTTTATCCAAAGCGACTTGCAAAAATTGCAATTCAATAACCGAAGATCCAAAGTACCAGTAGTCATTATTCAGATGTCACCACTCTACCAAATAGCCATCTCAAAACCATATACAGTACATACATACACCTCTTCATTTTCTTTTACATTTTTTTTTATTTTTTTTATATGTTATGTTTAAATATATCCCCACGCTTAGTGGGAAAACAGTCCCTCTCGCTCTCTATTTCCCTCCCTCGCATTAAAAATCTTGTTTATCAATTTCAATATTTCATCCAGATGTCTGTCTTGGCTTTATAATACAGCTTAAAAGACGGTTGGATAACACACATCCGAGCCTTTGTGAGTAACACGAAAGTCTTTTATAATGTATTACACTTCCGAGTAAGGATCCAAAGGCCACGGCTATTGAAAAGTACTGAAAAGAAGCAAAACAAAAAAAAATGTTTTTCGAAAGCAGGGAGCGCTGGATGAACGGGGAAACCACCCATCACAGTATTCACAGAAACAAAAAGGAAAAAATAACTCAGTCCATGTGTTATGATATCGTAAAATAGTCAAATAATTAAGAAAAAAAACAACCATAAATACCCAGGTGGGCATAAACAGGGATAAAATAATATATTAAATAAATTATACAATATATTGAATAAAATAATATAGTTTTTTATTTATTATATTTTAATATTTTTTAAATATTGATAAAGTATTTTTCTGTCTGGCCCTGGCCTTTATTCTTTTCTATTTTTTTATTCTTTTTCACCAGTCGTTTACTGTTACCAGTTGTATCGATTGCAAAGCACCTCATTTCAGTGTAACCCTTGCAAAGCACTCATCATAAAGACATTTGATCCACACGCACGACAAAAGGGGCCTGATAATTAAATGTGTGTTTGGAGATCGTCGGCCTTGGCGGAAAAGAGAGGGGGGGCGGGTGCTTTACCTTAACCACAACTCCCCTCAAAAGAGAGCAAGAACGAGAAATTGTTGCGTTCAAAGCATTTTATTCCTTCGGAAAATCCCCCTTTTGTATCGGAGCAGATGGTTCTCCGGGGAGGGAACACGGGCATCGGCAGAACTAATTTCTCCTCCTGGTCCTGCAGACACACACCAGCCTGCCTCTCATTTCTTAACCAACACAACAGCTGTTAGTGAATTAAACACCAGTTAAGACTCCTTTTAAAGCCCTTCACTGCTAGAAGTCTTACGACGTGAACCCTCCCCACCTTTTCTCCTTCAATAGATAACACATGCAAAGAGGAGGAGGAGGAGAAGGGGGGCAACGAAGGTGAAGGACTAGCTAGTTAACACGAATGCCAAAGCTTTTTAAGCTGCGATAAGTTTGAACCATCACGAACCGGACAGACAAACCGCCCGAATGACACATGAACTTCAAGGCGCACAAAAAACCCCGCTTTGGTTTCTTTTCTCTCCACGCTATCAAGGGGAAGCAACATTTTTACTTCTGTGTTTTTTTGCTTAAAAAAAACAACAATTTTATTTCACTTCTGAACCACAACACAGCTATAAAAGTGGTTATTTCTTCCTTTTCCTGTGTCTTTCCCTCAGTAGGCGTCCCATTATTCAGAGATGCTCTCATGTGGAATCAGGGTCATGAAAGGTCAAGGTATCTTTATCTTTAAGTTACAAATTATGTATCTATGTCAAAAAATATCTTTCATACAACCACCATAAGTGAGACAGATGTCTGCATCCCACCTTAAGATGAGAATCTATATCAGCACACAGTCAGAGAAAGCTGGACTGTGTGTGTGTGTGTGTGTGTGTGTGTGTGTGTGTGTGTGTGTGTGTGCGTGTGCAGACGCTTTAAGTGAGTGGAAAAGAATAGAAAAAACAAAATAGAAAAGAAACAGGCAAAAGTGGGCAGCAATATAAATGGGGAAAACAAGGGCCTTATAATTTATTATCAAGCAATAAAGAATACTGTTAACCAGCAGACTTTTTTTAATAACTACACAAATATATATATAAAAAAAAAGAATTTCACATTTTATTTGATGTAACCACAGTTACCACAAAACCGACAATTGAAAAAAAGCCTAAGAAAAAATAAAAACAAAAAAATCAGAATGAAATTCACAAAAACTTAAATGGTCTAAAAACAAACCGATAATTAGCTATAAATCAATAGGAAATTACACATCACTATGAAGTGAGCTATCTTTGTTGGATGTATCTGAAATCTGGATTTGGATACATAAGCATATACGTCCATTTATATCAGTTCCCCAAAAGGGGCTTCTGAAAAATCACATAATACTTTTTATTATCCAGTGGCTGCATTTGTACTCAGGGATCCACACACCCACACACACACGGGTTCCTGCTGAGAAAAGTACATTTACTTTCTTTCTCCACCCTTAATGAGCAGCTGTCTCTCAAACGGACCCGTCCCCTGTTGTAGACGGAGGCACTCACAAAAGTAATAATATCGTTTTAAAATGACTGTATTCTGTCCAAATACCTAGTTCAGAAAATCAATGGTGAATGGCATCTTTTCTCTTCCCTAGGCTCTTCTCTCTCTCTCTCTCTCTTTCTCTGTCTCTCTCCCACAGTGTCTCTCTGCCAGAGCATCTGTTTCCAGGCCTTGTGGAACAGAGTGGATTAGTGGGGCCCTGGGTGTCGAAGTGCGGCGACAAGCATTAAAACCATATTAACTTTCCATTAAACATCACCTCACTGTGTGGAGCGAGAGAGAGAGACAAGCCCTCCAATAAAGCTCCTTACAGAGAGAGAGAGAGAGAGAGAGAGAAAGTGGGAGAGAGAGGGAGGGAGAGACTCTTGGTGCACCTGTTCCCTCAATGGATTTTTTTTTCCGCACTGGAAAAGAACATTTAAGGTGACAAGTTCGATAGAATATAAGAAATACATGTCGCTCCGACAAATCCCTCAATCTCGATGTCCGAAGTGTCTGTAAATCCATACTTCACCTGGACTCACTTCATTTTAGGATGTTTCAAAACATAAAATCAGATATGATAAAGGTTAAATAACTAAATAGATCTAAATGGATTACATTATGTATATCATCACCCTCTAAAAAAAGTCATTTTTTCAAGTTTTTCAGGAAACACATCAAGCTGTGCCATATGTTGAATAAGGAATCGATTTAGGCAAAAAAGAATCCTTTTTGTCAAAAAATAACTAAAAATGATACATTATGAAAAGGTGACAATATGCGAAAATCAAATTTTAATTCCTCAGAAGTAAAAACGGGCCAAAAATCAATGATTTTCCGAATTTTGACCTTCATTGTTTGATTTTTTTTATTTTTTTAAACCATTCACGCGATTTATTTCCCAGCAGCAGCATGTTTTTAAAATGAGTTTATGAAGAACGGTGCGTACAGAAAACGTTGATGCAGGTTTCCCCGGCAGGGAATCAAACCGCGCGACTCCAAGCGAGGGTCATCCAAAGAGAATTTTATCCACACTGGGAAAATAAAAATAAAAATAAAAATAAAAATAAAAATAAAAATAAAAATAAAAATAAAAATAAAAATAAAAATAAAAATATTGATCCAACGTGGATCAATGGATCGAGATTTCACTCGAAAGTAATATCGAAATCATGAAGCTCAAATTATATCGATAAACGGGCACCCAATAAATCCATTCATTAATGTGAAAAACATAGTATCACTCGATAGTATTCATTTGCAGCGTTTCCTCCAGGTTTTCTAAAGCGACTTTTGAATTCGGTGCAGTGTCATTAGTGGACGTGAGACAAAATAATAAAGGAATATATGAGGGTCAGACGACATGCAGGCTGTTATATGCGTCACGCCATGGGACAGTAGTTGGAATGGGGTGAAGCCGAACACGTTCAAGATCAAATTCCTGATATTCCTTTAAACCAACATGTTGGCTTTTCTGCGACAGATCGTCCTCCTCTCAAATCAAACGCCGCCTTGCTATTAAAGCAAAGCCGGCCGTTAAATCTCAGACTAGATGGAGCGGCAGCTGGAATACTTACACATCGAATGGATTTCCTGACTCTTTAAGACTCAGGCGGGGCGTTTAAGAAATGCAATGTGAAGAGCAGGAATGTGGAAAATGCCAACAAACTGCAGAAGCAGCTATTTCAAAATGCCCATTGGGAAAATGGGGAAAATTGAGGGAAGATAGCTTTCAATATCTTGTAAAATCCAGACTTTAATAGCGGGCAATTCATCTGAATGACTGGACACGGGATCTCTTCCACATGCCGTAAGCTCTCCTTTCCAAGCCGGAGCTCTCTGTCCGTCGTTCCCTCTTCTTGAGCCTGGTCGAGGCAGAATGTCGACTGGGATCCAGTCGAGATTTCGCCACGTGCTTGCTCACGGGAGAACGTTAGGTGTCTGAAAATCACGTTACGCACTAGGAATCTCTGAGGTTGTGAATTATCCGGAAAATCCATAAACAGAATCAAAAATGTTAAAGATTTGAGGTTTTCGTGCTTCGGTTACCTTACGATTTGGGGTGTTGTGTTCAGTTCCGTGTCATAAAATAAAAGTTACCTTTTTTATTTTTTTTTTCAGGAAATCCAAAATAACTTCAACAACTTCACTTCTGCATGCTTAGATAAACATCTCACTACGAAACCCTCATTTGCCAGCGACCAGGCCAATGAATTTCCGTCAAACTGTGTCCGAGTGTGAGAACGAAAAGCTTATTGAATTTGTGTAATAAAAGTAAATCTTGACCGGGCGATTAGCCCCGCATTGCGGGCAAACATGAGAAATGGCTTGCCTCGGTGTCCCCATCATAGCCTCGGGACACTTGTGACATAGAGCACACTCATTGAATGCTCATTAGTTGTAGATTGGTCATGGGAGCTCAGAGCAACACATCACTGTGCTAACAATCTTTCCCATTATAAAAGCTCCCATTATTCCATTCACCGGCTATTCTGCTCTA
The DNA here is from genome assembly GCF_037954325.1 of Fistularia commersonii. Taxonomy (NCBI): domain Eukaryota; kingdom Metazoa; phylum Chordata; class Actinopteri; order Syngnathiformes; family Fistulariidae; genus Fistularia; species Fistularia commersonii. The sequence continues at coordinate 10,459,524 of NC_141300.1, read as the reverse complement.
ATCTTATTGGCGTCTCATAACGTTCTACGGCCCTTCAGCGGGAGGCTTAAAGCACCTGGCAGGTTGTTTAGAGGGGAGCTTGTAAATGCCTGTGGTTAAAATGGGCCCCGGGGTTCAAACACAAGCCAAGCATTGGCGGGGAGGAAGGGAGGGGCACCGATTTGGTTGTCAAGTCCATTTTCCATTTGGGTTTGTCAGGAAGAGTGTGGAAAAGAAAAAAAAAAAGGAGCAGAAGCGATACAGTGCCCACTCCGACCTGTTGCTTTGGTGCGCTAACTCGTGTTTTGTTCCAAGCCGTCGACTCACGACAGGAAACCACGGCGCTTTTCGTGGCGCGTAGGAGGAGCCTCTCCGTACACCCAACGCAAACTCCCAGATTCTGACTTTCAACGCGAAGTGGATCGCAATGTTCCGACCAATCCATTCACACACTTTGAATCGGTTCGGTACAGAACATCCAACGCTGACCCCGATTTCTCCCCCAACCTTTTACCGATCGTCACGTTCCCGACATCCTCTTTGACGAGCCGCACACGAGCAGATCATTCACTCGTATTCACGCAGATCTAAAATGTGACGCTGTGAAAGTAAAATATGGATTTCTGTCAGGTGCACTTGCAGGACGGCGGCGTCCGTGTGAAGTTTGCGCGTTCTGCGACTTTGTCGATATCGGACTCTAAAATGTCAGAAGGTCATTTGAGAGTGAGCCTTTGTAAGTCACTACATGTGGCGAAGGCGACCTCTCACCCGACGTCATCTGGCATCGCGTTGGATCTGCGTTTGCGTGCATTTACATTGAAACGCTGCGTTGCACACGCCTTGGTAATAATAATAATAGTGCACATTTACCTGATTGTCGTATTTTATGTTGGGTGTACAGGTGCTCAGATATAAGAACGCCAGTATTTCGATGAACTACGATGATCCGATTGAATCTGTTTGTCCGGGTCGCATGCAAGAACAGTAACCCCGGGCGAGACGGGACACAAATCGTTGTTCACATGTACAAACTCGAATCACATGAAATGAGATTTGAGTCCCAGAAAATCTAAATTCCTTCACACTGACCTCCTTTCTTTCTCCGTCCCTGTTCTCGTGAATGATTTTTCTTTATATGAATAGCTATTCATGTCCATTTTGGAATTGGACCCTGTTATTTAAGAGAGGACTTTGTTTTAGCCCCGGGGTTTTTGGTGAGCCAGGGGAAGCAAATTGCCCAAAAGGCCTTTCTTAAGCTGGGTTGAGCGTAGGGTTGAGGGCAGAGACTCTGAGCGAGCCGAGGTGAAGAGACCAAGGTTAGCCAGAGGCTTGAAGCTGAATGCACCCCGTCTTATTTCTTAGGCTGAATACAAGGACGCCAGCACAACGCGGCATGGCTACCAGGTATTGAGGCGGGCCACGCCACATAATTGGATTGAGCGCTGGCCACGGTATTTATGTCACTTCTCGTCTTGTCAATCCCATAACAGGCATGGCAACGGCGTGGGGATCTCCCATGGTGACGGGGCTTTGCCTTATTCAGATAGAATGGAGAGAAAAGAGCCAAGCCTCATTTAATTCACGTTTAATTCTCACTCAAACCGTTTTAAGGGCTGATGTTATTTGCATAACAGGGAAAAAAAAAAGGGACTCTGCCTTTTCAGTGTCCTCGTGTGTGTGTGAGTGTCTGTGTGTGCGTGGGTGTGTATTTGTGTGTGTCAGTGTGGGAGAAAGAGAACAGGAACAGTGTTGTAACTGAAAGTGTATAGTAGGCTTATATATGCATATGCCGAGGGACAAGCTTTCTCACACGGATCAGCAGACAGAGAGATTCTGTTGCGGTACGACCATGCGTACGGCTGTTTATCTAATGATTCTTGAAAATAAATGATGTGATGGCATTTTCTTTCCAGCTTTAGGCGAATCTTGTTTATTTGCAAGAACCTTTTGTGATGCGTTGGATTTATACAAACAATGCAATCATGCCGAAACCAATTGTGTTAGTTCGCCCAAGTTGCTGTGATATGAACCTTTAGCTGCAAGAATTAACAAATTAGAGTTCGGTGTGGAGAACATTGCTGATGCAATTTTAGCCTGTGTCTTTTGTTTTTGGATTCAGCTATCTTATTGCGATAAAAAAATGGATAAATATTTATGGTTGATCTCAAAAATTATACACAATAAGGAATTAGGAGGCAGATTAGCTCGAAAAGAGGTATTCAAATTTGCAACAGAGCTGTATTAAAGCTCTGTTATACCTTTGGAAGAAAAGAAAAGCAAAACTTCTCTGCAAGCCTCAAGAGTCACAGTGCAGTTTCTGGTGGTCAAATTGCATCACTTTTGGCTGTTTAGAATATTAACACCTGTGACAAAAAGGAGATGAATGTATTTCAAGAAGATTCAGGTGAGAGATTCAGGCTGAGAAAAAAAAAAAAAAAAAAAAGGGTCAAATACGATCAACACAAATCTAGGGTCTCCAAGTGAAGCTTAGAAATTGATAATGTGGGATCTAAATCATGGTGCATGTTTGGTGTATGTTACTATGACAACAGGGCCTGTAAAAAAAAAGTATTTTGGATAGTGGGGAATCCAGTGGTGATCCAAAAAAAGTGGATCCAGAAATATTCACGGAAGAGATTTGACCAGGATCTGATGTGTTTCTTATATAAATGAAGTTATGAAAAGACTTTTTTGAGGTTCACCTGAGCTTTACTGTATTGTGAGCCACTTATCCGCAGGATACGTTGCCATGGTAACCGATGCCGGATTTGATCTAAATAGAGAAAGGAAAATGTATGATATCGCCACTCGACACAATCGACCACAGTAATCTTATTATCTCTGCTTTTGCACAACCATTTAAAGACTGTAAAGCTGTCGGACTTCTCACCTGCTTATAAGCTTCTTTATCATTTATCGCTTTCAACACAGAAACAATGAAAATATTAGTTTAGACGCCTTGAAACACATCAACATAATTCACTAATGTATTGGGATATGTTCTTATTTTTTCAATTGATTTATTTTATCATTTGTTGTATATTTTTCATACATGATTTACGTTATTTATTTAGAAAACTGTATATATCTTATTTAAAAGACCGGCCATTGATTCTGTGTCATAGTTATCATATTTAAATAGCCCATGGAAGCAAACACGTGTTTTATATGAAGGTTAAAATCTTTCAATGCGCATGTAAATTGAATTTGTTTGGCAACTTTTGCAACAACAACATTTAGCAACAACATTTACCCCGTTTACCCGGACGATATACCATACACACACACACACACGCACAAACACATACACACATCCTATACATACATGTATATGTATATATATATATATATTTTTTTTTTAATCTATATATCTATAAATACATACACACATATTTATATGTATATATATATATATATAGTTATTATATATACATATATGTATATTTGCATATACATACATACATGCACACACTCTTTTTTGTCCATCTGTGTGAGAGGGTGCATTAATGGCATCCAGTCTGAAGTGCTCTGAAACTGCAAGTTGATGAATGGGCTATAGAAGTACAGACCACTATATTTGTTTAAAAAAACACACACACACACACACACACACACACACATATATATATATATATACACACACACAGCACTACCTCAACCTCACTACCTCACCTCATTCACTACCCACCCTCACTTGTCATGCCCTAACTGTTGGTTCCAGCTTGCTCCCACCCTGCCTATTTTTCTTATTTCTTTTTATTCTTGTCATCGCTACTTTCACTCTATTTATATTGTAATTTCGTTCTAGTTGTCCATTTTTCACCCTTACTGTTCCATTATGTTGTCCATTCTTATCCCTGATGTTGTTGCTGTTGTTGTTCTCCCCACTCTCTGTTTATTCGTGGATGTCTTGCTATCTTCTGTCTTCTAACTGTCTATCTATTTATATTTATATTCAGATTTATTTTTGACATTATAGCTGTTACACTGCTCCCCCTATGGGGTCAATAAAGTTTATCTTATCTCATCTTATCTTATCTTATTGGGATTTATATACATATACATATACATATACATATACATATACATATACATATACATATACATATACATATACATATACATATACTCATATCTGATTACCACTTCTCTGTCTTACTTTGGGTTATGAAAAAAGGGATGACTTTGCAGGACTAATGCAACTGACATGATTCCCAGCGATGGTATTCAATTAGACATTTACTGGTTCGGTGCCGGTGCCCTTTGGCCACGGGACCTTCATATTCTCACTCTAGAAGCCAGAGAGGAAAGGGTTCATGTCAGCGGACTAGTCAGTTGTAAACATTCACCTGTTGTTTTTCCAGGGAAACAGCATTTTCAAATGTTACTTCTCTTGTGAGTGAACGGTGTGAAACAGTGTGGAATGATGCTAATGTTCTGTTTCTCCCATCGCCGCACACATATGGGAGAGTCAGACAGACAATCTAATCTGGTCCGTATTGAAAACCCTCGTCTCCCTGCCTCTACGCCTCTCTTTAAACCTGAACCCCTCCTCCTCCTCCGCTGCCCAAAGCTTCCCCCAGGACTAATCCCTGGTTCAACCTTTGATTTTAACTTCAACTTTTCATCCTGCTGTCTGCCCGAGCAGGGAGAGGGAGCTGGGATAGAGTGACTAGTCAGCTTCCTGCTGTTTCTCTCTTCTGCTTCTTTGTTGGCTTTCGGCCCTTTAGCCTGCCTGTTTGCTCCCCGTGCGCGCACACACAAACGCGCACGGGCACATGTTATGATATGCGCCGTCCACACAAGTATATGCGTGTGTGGTTTGATCTGATTTCCTGGTGGACTCTATTGTGTCCAGGCAGGAAACAGCTAATCCAGTCAGATCCAGCACAGGCAGGGATCTGCCGCTCATATAATCTGATCGGCAGGATCTCTGCTCTGGGAGAGGTTTACTTTAGAAATAAATAAAAATCTTATTTTCCCCACATCGGCGAAAAGATAAGATATCGTGCATCTCCCTCCATGTTCATAGGAAAAGGCACCTGGATTTGTAAACTGTGCTGGGTGTCGACTTTAAGTGTCTTTAAGTCAAAATCTTTAAACACATCTGTTTAAAGATGATTGTTCTATCTGATGACAACTGCTCCGTCCCTTTAATTTTTAATTTTTAATTTTTAATTTTTAATGTTTAATTTTTAATTTTTAATTTTTAATTTTTAATTTTTAATTTTTAATTTTTAATTTTTAATTTTTAATTTTTACCACGTTTGTCTTTTATTGGTTTCATTTTTATTGTTTCTTTTAAATCTGTATTTTGTGTATATGTCCTTGAGTGTCAAGTAAGGTCCCTAAAATAATATGTATTGTTACTATTATTACTTTTATCTAAATTATGAACACAGAATTGTAATCAACTTAGTTTAATTGTCAAAAAAAGGTTTTGTAACTGCAAGGCCTTGGAAATACTAATATTTTTTTGAAATACGATGTCTTCAGTTTGTTACTGTGATCACAGTTCTATAATGCTATTCAATGCAGTATCCACACACAGCAGTGATGCAGTGTTAGCAGTGATAAGGAATTTACCTTTATTAAAATATCATATTTAAGAAATTATACTGTACTATGAAAATCAGAAAGGAAAATTCTGTGAATATCCTTGAAAAAAATAGGAAAGAAATCAAAATCATTGTTTTATAATAATCAAAAATGAAAAAAACAAAAAAAGACTGCAAATCAGCAATAATTGTTGGAGAAGAAATATTCCTATTCTATATTTAATATAATGTGTGTTGATTTACTGTGTTGATTTTTTAAAAATCCTCTGGGCTTTGACCGTTTCAAGGGATCATGCAAGGTCAAAAGTCTCCGGCACCTTTATTTCGGGGTCACGACCTTAAATGGTCAAGAAAAAGAAGCGCACTCTGCTTTGGGGGCAAAAGTGAGCACAACGGCAAAAAAAAAAAAAAAAGGAAGTTAGTATATCAGACGGAGATCAGTCATAGTGCTGAGCTTTTTCTTTTTGTCACCCTTCCTCAGTAAAATGTTGAAAATGTTGGATTTCTGCGGCCGCCGTGTTCAAATATGCCAAATGACAGGTTTAAATGTCCAGTTTGATTTAATGTCTCTGGCAGAAAATGGTTATTGAACTGACAAGCAGAGCACGGCGTCCATTTTTATGGAACACACAGGCAAACACATGGATGACAAATTCAAGGCTGCGCGAAAAACACATTTTCATTTCCTGTTTGAAAACTGTGTCAAGCCATTTCTTTGTCACACCAATGTGTGTGTGTGAGGACTCACACACGTGCGCACACACACACACACACACACACACACACACACACACATTAGATTATGGTCATGGCGCCCAGCGTGAGTGCCATTCATCCCACTTCCTATTTCTGCTTTGTTTGATAATTTCACATGGACTGAAGTCAGCAGCCCACGCCCTGCACACCCCTGCACACCCTGCACGTGCACACACACACACAGAGTGACACACTCGAATAAAGGAACAGCCAGGAGGATATCCCCATTTCTTCCATATCAGGGTTCCTTTGAAAGCTTTGACTCTAAGCTGAATGAGAGGTTTCACTGAAGCCATTCACCTCAATGATCTGCTCTGATCTACTCACAATCCACCATATCTGTTATACATGGCTAGGCCTTTGAGAGCCGGGGACGAGGCGATGGCGAGAAGAAGGGAAGGGAGAAAGGAAGGCTGACAGAAGGCAGAGAACTGCTGATTCACTGCCGAATAACTTATTCAAACTCTGAATCAATGTGTCATGATCATCTTTCCATTGACAGACGCACACACGTGTGTGTACGGGAATCACAGAAACAGTCTTCGGTTCTTCCTTTGTTACAACCAGACAGTAATGATATCAATTACTGTGAACATTCGGAACATGCACACACACACGCGTACACGCACACACACGCATGCACACATTGAGTGAGATCCTTTCGTTAAAGGGTGATTTCATGGGCCAAGCAGGTCCAGGTGCTTCTATGGTTCAGCGCTCGTCAAAGTCGAATGCAGCATATTTTACAAAACAGAGAGGAGAAAACCCGTCACAGTTCAAATAACATTCAAACTCCCCAATAGTAGACTTTATTATTGTCTTTTTTTCCAAAGTTAGACATTTGGTTCACTCGCAGACAGTTACTACGCTTCTACCAAGGCCTATTCAAATCACATTATGCTTGTATTTCCTAACTTCTATGACGCGTGTATGTCTTTTTTGACTTCATTCTAAGATCAAGTAACAAAATGTGACGAGCTGTGCTTTGCGTTTTCTTGGACGTCAGATCTTCTCGTCACAAGGTTAAGAGTTCTTAAGAATATATAATATAAACAATACATATTATTTAATGTGCCTTACTTGACACTGCACAGACATATGCATATACACAAAATACAGACTTGAAAGAAACAATAAAAAGACAAAAAAATATATACATAAATGAAATAAAATAAAATAAAATAAAATAAAATAAAATAAAATAAAATAAAATAAAATAAAATAAATGTAAAAGTGCATTCAAGTGTAACAACCAAATTCTGTCCTACAACCTCTAAAGCAAATACTACCAACAGCAAAGTCATATCTGCTATTTTCCTTTCAGAGCTATATCTGTTTATGGACAAGGCAAGTAGACAAAAAATGCTGATTCTGGACAGAAATTGTAAAAATAACCACTGAAGCACTTTGAGTGCTTCATCCGAGTGTTTGGAAACATTCACTGCTCCCTCCACTCATTATATAAGCTCCAGGTTGGTTCATCCCAAGGCTGCATAGAAATAATATATTTACAAAGAAAAACAAAAAGAGGAAAATATGTTTCTCAGGCTGCATTTCCAAGACAGCCTCCACTCAAACAGCATTTTACATTCTCCTAATCTTTTTTCTGCATTTGTTTTGGACTCTGAAGGTAACCAGAAAATGAGCTGACAGCAAGATGGTAATGAATAAACATCTTTTTAGCCATTTGCAATGAATGCATATCGGAGCATGAATAACATCTTGATGTCTTTTTTCAGACTCATCGTCAAATCTTCATCCTCGGGGTTTACTTGAGTTGGACCACATCAGTCAAATGCTATAAATGAGTCGGTAAAGCTCCTCCATTTGAAAGTAAATATAATTGGAATAATGCTGATTAAAGAAATCAGCACCAACAGTGTGTGCGCGTGTGTCTGTGACTGTGTGTGAGAGTGTGTGTGGCCTGGCCTCCCTACATATCTAATCCCTGTAATAGAGTGAAGATCATGAATAGTGCTCTAGCCTGTTTCACTTGGCCATATGTCCAATTGGGCCACAGCTCTGCCCAAATTATCATCCCCATTATTTACTTAAGAACCCCCATCCCATTATCTCTCCCTTCCCCTCGTCCATTCATCCATCCATCCATCTCTCCGGTGACCCTTCCATCCACATCTGCGTCTGAACACAACAATCCCTCTATTCGGGGACAAGATGGCATTTAAATTATTATTTTCTAAGATCTTCTTTTGAATCCACAGCAGAGGCAGATTGATATGAATTAATTCCTGCATTCGCATCTGCTGTTTTCAGCTATTGAGTTTGTGAGTTGGATTATTTAAATCGATGTGTGATTCTGTTTCTATTTCCCCATGTCGGCGGGCAGAATGATCGACAGTGGGAGGTCGCCGATGTTAACGGCCACCGTGGGATACCGTCGCTGAGACTGTGTGGCGAGTTGTGTCTGCAGAAGGAGGTGTTTTTGCAAGTGACAGGCTCAGATTTTATCACCGCTGTCTGAAGAGACCCAAATGGGCGGGATTAGTGTTCGTGCCTGTGTCTGCAGCCTCGCTGTGCTCTGGCCGTGCAGCTGGTCAGTTAAAATTCGGACCGATATGTCGGGTGATACGTTGGTGCAGTGGTTCATGTGCCGCCACCCAGCAAGAAGGTCTCTGGTTGGACGGAAGGGGGGTTTCTGTGTGGTTTCTCTGTGTTCTCCAAGGTTCCTCTCACAGGCCAAAAACATGCAGGAGGTTCATTGGAGACCCCAAAAATATTGTCCAAATGTGTGAATGAGCAGTTGTGAATGTTGATGAATGTTTCTATCAATGACCAGCCCAGAGTGAACCCCAACTCCGATCCAATGGCAGTTGGGATAGATCCCAGTCCCCCTCAATGACTTTGAGTGCAGGATGAATGGTAGAGATGACAAATGAATGAATGAATACATGATTGATCTCTATTGAAGCTTGACTTAAGTTTACATCTCACAGGTATGCAGGAAATCTCAAAATCTCAAAATCTTTGTACTTAAGACCTCAAAACACTTTATAGCCTTGACTTTGACACTTCATAGTTTTATTGGTATTTCTTATTCCCCCCCCCTTTTTTTCACTGTTTATACAATTTCTTACTATTATTTATTATTATTATGTTTTACTTAAAACAACAATTTCCTTCAGGATAAATAAAGTTGTTCTTATTCTTATTCTTATTCTTATTCTTATTCTTATTCTTATTCTTATTCTTATTCTTATTCTTATTCTTATTCTTATTCTTATTCTTGTTCTTATTCTTATTCTTATTCTTGTTCTTATTCTTATTCTTATTCTTATTCTTATTCTTATTCTTATTCTTATTCTTATTCTTATTCTTATTCTTATTCTTATTCTTATTCTTATTCTTATTCTTATTCTTATTCTTATTCTTATTCTTATTCTTGTTCTTACACTGAAATTTGTTTAAAATAGTCGTATAATATAACGTAATATATGCTATTATTATTATTACTATTATTTAATATTATACCCCCCCTTGTATATAAATATTCGGATTTTAACATTTAGTATGTGCCTTTAATCGTCCCACAATAGGGCAGTTTCAAACAATATGGAGATTTCATTTGGCAACTTTAATATTGATAATCCTAAATCCTCATAAGTGTTAAAACCAGGTCCTTTCAGTGAAAGAAATAGGAATTTTCTGTAATTTCTCAAAAGACAATGTATCTTTTCTGCAGAAACCAAAGTCAAGATGTAATCAGACGAACAGAAAGCGCATTGAAAAAAAGGAGAAAAACTAAAAGCAGTGTGAAACTTGATTCTCTATTTTTATTTTCAATGAATTAATTTTCAATAGATTTTCCAACATACTGCACGGAATTCTCCAAACTCTAATGTGATGTCCTGCTATATAACGAAATCTCTTTTTATTACACCAGTTACATTGTGCCTCATTTCAACGGCATGGGTTCTTTTCGGTCGGATTACTGCTCGAACCGGTAAAGTTATAAGCAAATAGTTCCAGTGTGCTTTTTTTTTTTTTTCCTCTACTCTTTTTATAAGTTGCTATAATATGTACGTCACCTTTTTTTTTTCTCCCCGGTTTCTTTTGTTTGCCTTTCAACTGTAGTTTGATGAAGGTCTTCTATAAGGCAAGCGAGGCCTGCTAAGCCACGCAGATCTCCATACATACAGGGCTCCGGCAGCCCAATGCTCGGTTGTTAATTCTCCTCAAGTGCCGCTGTCGCCGCACTTTGAAGTCCCACATTCATCCATCTCTTTTCTTGTCCCTCTGTGTTTCTGTCCCGCTCACGACTAATACTAAAATGATGTAAAGAGGCAGAGGAGGAGGGGATTTTAATTAGAGCGCCGTCTTTCTCTCTCATTGCATTTAATGGCTCTTATTGTGAGAGCTGTCAGGCCACAAGGGCTCTCTGGAGGAGGGATCGGGGGCATTCCTTCTGCCGCTCCCAAGAAAGGATGAAGGGAAGGAGTGGAGATCAGGGGAAGGAGTGTCGGCAGCCAAAATGGACTATAAGGCCGATAAGATTCGTGGAGAACCGGAGAGAAAGCGAGAGAGAGGCTGTAATTCTTGGATTTTAATTAAAATGCCCGGAGGAATTCTAAACAAGCCTCTTCTGTCTTTTTCCAAGTTCAGAGCTTAATGTGTTGGAAACTCGACGGGGTTATAATGGAGGAGGGATGAGAGAGGAGTCGAAGGAAAAGCCACTGAAAGCAAATGAGGGGCTGTTTACAGATGAAGCCATTACCGTTCCTCGTTAATCAATTAACTCATTCATGGATAATGAAAAGACTAATTAACTCCAGGTTAAAAGGCCATGGGAGGTTTGTGAAGGAGAAAATGTTTGCCAAATTGGGAAAGTGCTAAGAGGTCTATGAAGAGAAGAAAACAATAGAAGGAGCAAATCAGTCTCTTTGCGAGCAGATCCTGCCCATTCGAGGCGGCACAAAGCCTTGCCTCGTCTTGATATGCAACGTAAGCAAAAACACCTTGAGTGCTGTCCTCCGTGTGTTTTTTTTCTTTTCTTCAATTCAAATCCCACTCCTGACCCCCCTCCTTTTTCTTCCTCACACAGAGAGTTTACCTGTCCATCAAGAAAACAAGAGCAAAACTCCTGTAATACGTCACTCTTTGCGTGAAGTGAAATGATCATTTCAGCTAAATAGGTCGGGAAGAAGATCCACAGAAGAAATAAGGTTATTGTTTTGTTATATTTAACTATAAGATGTATTTTTTATCTTTGGAAAAGTGTTTTTTTTAGACACAGACAGATTGTGAAGCTAGCAACCCTCGGTGGTAATTTACCAAATACATGAAGGTAGTTGTGTGAGAGAGGAAGATATAAAGAGCTGTGGCGACCCCTGAAGAGAAAAGCTAAAAGGAAAAGATATCCTGAGTTACGTTGTTACTTTTTTTTTTTTTTTTACTTTGTCTGTTCATATTTGTTATTTGTTCATATTTTTTTATGTGCGATACTTTTGGTGTGAAACCTGGCTAGAAATGTCCTGTTAGGTTGGCTAGCTAGCGCGCTAGTTAGCTAGCGCGCTAGTTAGCCAGTTACTTAGCTAGCTAGCTAGCTAGCTTGCTAGCTAAGTAACTGGCTCTAGCTAGCTAGCGTTGGTCACCCCACCCTGCGTTGCCAGACTGGAGGGATTTCTTTCAGTTTAAGCTGGGCTGCATTTTTTCTTTTTCTATCTGTCTGATTTCAATTATTGAGGTCGCCCTGCAGATTTGGTTGTGCCCTTTGTTTTGAATAATTTGAATGTTGATTTGTTTCCTGCTGCTTATGTTGTGTTTTTTAAGTTGCTGGACAATGCCGGACTTATCTGGCAACGTTGATCCCACCCTTGGCCAGATTCCATGTTGCGGTTAACGCAGTGTTGTATCATTCACATAGAACGTACAACGTTCTTAATTCATCATATTTATTCATAATTTTGATGTTTTCAATATACATTTTAGAAATTTCTTTCCATTGAGTGAGTTTGTTTGAATGGGACATTTCTCCTGTGTTGCGCAACTTCTCTGTCTAGAATCTAAACAGCAATCAAATCACATGTCATCACATTTGTGTTTAATTGGTGAAACTTTGGTGGAAATTTGATTGATTAGACTTTTTTATTCTACCCTCATTTTGTTTTGGTCTTTCTTGTTCTTCGGAATCCACACATCTCTCCATCTGTGTTGCTCATTTCCCTGGAAAATTTGGCGAGAAGTTACGTTTGTGGGAGTGGGCAGTGCTGGGATTTAACTATCCGGGCCCTTTTCAGTCGGAGTGAGAGACTCTATAAAAGAGGCACTGAGGCATGCTGGCGGGCACAGAGATCTGTTGGGTTTCTTCTACCTGCGAGGAAACACAGGGTGTGTGCGTGCACACACACACACACACATACACACACACCCACACACATGCATGCACACACACGCACGCACGCACGCACACCAAAGGGCTGTCAAGTGCAGCTTAGAGAGGCCGTGAGTGGGCAATAACAATTGGCTCCTGGGGCTACAGGGTGACCCCTAGGAGTCCATAATTCAGAAAGGGGTTAGTTTATCATTCACACGCTCACACACACACACACACACACACACACACACACATACACACACACACACACACACACACACACACACATATCTAACTGATTCAAAGGGGCAAGACAGGCAGTTCATTATCACAGAGGGAGGGAGGAGCAGTAAGACGGGGGTCTGAAAGACGAGGTTGAAATAAACACATTTCTGCAGGAGCATGCAGGAGAATGCACTAGAGGCATGACTAGCAAAGAGCAATAATGTGACAGAGAGAAATTGAATTTTCTGTCACAAAATATCCTGCTGCAGACCTTTATGGGGCAAAGTGCCAGGACGTTCAAATGAACACTTGGTTTTCACTTAAGTGGTAAGATAAAATAAATGAAGACTAAAAAAAAAATAAAAGGACAATGAAGCCCCACTTGAATCCAGTTTTTGATACCTATCACAACTTTGACTCCAAATATAAAGGTTTTCTGAGTTTTCTTTATCACGGGCACAGGAGACTAGCAGATAAAGAAAAAATAATTAGCATTTTTTCACAAAAATTTCTTAAGCTCTGATAGGAAAATAGGAGATGTGACTCATTTTGAGGATAATATAAGATTTTCCTGATGGCTGATGTTTGTTGCAGAACTTGTAGCGATGTATATTTCTCTTTTTTTTTCTTTTTTGTTTCTTTTAAATCTGTATTTTCTGTTTACCTACATCCTTGAGTGTTGAGTCAGGCCTCTTAAATAAAGTGCATTATTATTATTATTATTATTATTATTATTAAAAGCGCAGTCATAGAGTAAGTGCAGGAAAAATCCCTCGAATATTTCTCTGTTACACAGCCTAGCTAGAATTATCGTGAAACCGTCATTATGTTGAAGACATTATGATGAAGGCTGCTAGTGGCAACCTTCGGGTATCATTTGCTGGCCAAAATCTTCACGTGAAACAGTTTATATTAATCCATTCTTCAGAAAAGGCTTCAGCTTATGATCATGTGACCCACAGTGGAGGCTGGTGTTGAGGGGATCTTCACATCATTGTTCCTTCCTGTAACTGTTTAAAACTAAACAATTAATAACCAGAGGAGCCTCCTCTATGGAAAATAAGGGGGAGGGTATTCTACCTGTTAAATATATGGCATATGGCACTAAGGTGTCAGCAAAAAACAGTGCCTCAAATCACAAAATTCAGGAATGTAATTGTAATTTCAATCACATCATTTGCAAATGCTGGTGCTTTTTCTACAGTGTTAATGACAGTGACATCATGTGGGGCCGAGTCAATCGGCCCCACATGATGTAACTGCATTGCTGTAGGAGATGGAGACCAGTACAAATTTGCATTTCAGTCTGGAGATTTTTCTGAAAGTCCAGGAGCCTTTGAGCTCATGGATGCCGTGCACACTGCTGGAAGCAGTCATCAGGCCTGGTCAGACTGAAACCTTCATAGGTTTTGTCATATTCTAAATCCCTTTCTGTACTCTGGAGCTGCTATACTATGGCTCAGTATGAAATTATCAAATACACGTTTTTTGGGGTTTTTTTTGCTCACAGGACAAAGGGCTAGGATCGAGTATGTCATGATAACATATGGTTTTGAATGTATGTGTGTGTGTGTGTGTGTGTACGTGCGTTGTCATGTGTGTCATGCGTGTCAGGAGATGCCACACAGAGCTGTGACGAAAGGAGCAAAATACAGACATTTCACACACACACACACACACACACACACACACACACACACACACACACGCACACACACACACAGCAGTTTTTCAGCTCATTAAGCAGAGGGTTGCATGTCGAATCAGGTTTTGTATGGACGGTGCAGGGTCATTATGATCTAATTTACCTTTAGTGGTTATTCAGCTGAGTAGAGAGGAAAGAGGAAAGAGGAGGGGAGGAAGATGAAGCTCAGGAGGGAGGCAGAGACAAGAGGGGATGCGAGGGAAGTCAGTTGCGTCACTTGTATTAATTGTTATTTATCATATTTTCATATAGTTTTATATTATTTGGTCATAACGTACCAGCCACCCAAATAAAAAAACACCAGTAGGATGTGATGGTTAATTAACAGTAAATCAGAATTTATCTTTTGGTTTCACAGCCCGCTGAATGATGGGGTTTTATTTAATGTACAATGGAATCAGTTCATGACTGCAAGAAAAATTTCATTGTCCACACACTAAATCATCCAAATATCAAAATGGAATTCAAGCAATTAGGTAAGAGGGTATTATTTTTGAACAACAAAATATATGATTTAGTATATACAAAATATACCCAAACCTGTATATTACTCATGCTTCTACGCCTGACGTCCTCTTTATCTAATCAAAACAAAAGGCAACGAGGGCAGGAACATTTCTTTGACAATTCAATATTAACAATGTAACAAAAATGTTTCTGTACTTACAGATCCAAATCATCTGGATGTGCATTAAAATCTTAACGTATTTAACGTATAAGTGATGAATGCAGAATCTGTTGTCTGGTGTGGTAATTACACATTTGGCTGATTGAAAGCCATATTTGTATCTTATTTGATTGAAAGTAGTATTCAGTTGTCAATAAAGGGATGTAATAAATTCAAATTTGTAGTATCATAAATTGTTATTATAGTTCTAGTTGAAAATATAAAGAATTTTAAACCAATGTTTAATTTAAATCCAATACCTGCTGAAATGCTAATAATACAACAACTATTAAGATATACTAGTTCAAACAAAGTAAAAAAGCTACATAATTAGCATTATCTGGAAATAAGTCATACAAATCACAGTAATTCTATTGCCTTTTTTCAGCTCTTTGTTTTTGAAGAATCAGTAACTAAGTTCGCATTTCTCTGATAATTCATTAAATATAAATGTCTTTCTTCTACGCCGCTTATTCAGCAACCAGGTTCGACCCCGCGACTCAAACCCAGGTGTTTCTCGATGGGAGGGAGCAATCCAGCCCAAGTGTGGACATAGATGAATTCCAATTTTAATTTTCCTTTTTTAAATTTCATATATATTTACAGGTAGACTACAGGAAAAATATTAAAGCAGAAATTCCCTTTGCAGACTATGAGCTCCACATTAAATGACCAAACAAGCTAACGTTGGACCCTCGGCACTGAATAAATTCCAAAGGGGTCTATGCTTCAGGAACATACATGCATGGGGGTCCGTGGCCTTTTGTTGAAGTGTGTAAATGGGTTAAAGAGGGGTGTCCGGAGGCAGCAGTGGGTGTCCTGGTCAGTGTGCAGAAATAAAGGCCTCCATATTGTGCTGGTCAGTCACCTTCAGTGCCCAGCCAGAGGGGCCGACCACCTGCCAATCACACAGAGCCCACGCAACAATAGGGAGGAATCACCCCGGGACTTGCCCACACACACACGCACACACATACACACACGCGCGCGCACACACACACACACGCTAAGAGAAACCCCTTGTAAATGCTCATTTTTAAATAGCATACAATCAACATAAGGGTCAACATGGAGACCAATAAGGCACAGATTAGTTCTATTGGTCCTGTTAGGCATGAAAAGACTGCCGAGTGAGCCATTCAAAACAGCAAGGTCTTATCACAAAACAGGACTTTTAGACATTAAAATGACATTTTCAGAACAGTGAAAACAGAAAACAGTTTTCAAGCGTGTCTCGTTATGACTGTCTACAACAAATATGTTGGATTTAGCATCACAACGGTGACCTGATCCCGAGGTTAAGGGGAATGAACCGAAGTTCTACCAAAGCACATCCTGAAACATCACAGTATTTGATCTGTTTCTCCACAAATCTAATGAAGAGACTTTTTATTGCCTTTGAAAATAATATACAATAAGAACAACATTGTTATTGTGATGCTTTTCTCTAGAAAACATGTCTGCCAAATGTCATTGTTCAATACTCCTCATTTGCTTTAAACATTTCCATTAAATTCTTTTATAATCTATTTTTTATTGACTTGTGAAAATCCGTAATGTCACTTCCAGAGGTCCCTTTTTCACTTTAAACGTGTATTTAAAACCTGTCGCCATACGAACATGGTTGTATATCATATTTCTGGGCGTTGTCATAGGATATTTTCAGTCACCCTCACAACGACATTCTCCTGTGCAAATACACGGGTGGTACAAAACTCAGAAAAAAATATAAATTAATTAAAAAAAAAGTTAAATAGACAAATTTGTAAATATGGCAGAGAATAAATAAAGTGCTCAGGTGGTCGAGCAGGCATCTCTATAATGTGAAGGTTGGCAGATCCCTTGCTCCTCCTCTGTGTGTTGGAGGCTCCTTGGGTAAATTGCATAACTGTCCAATTGCTCCAAATGGTCTGGTTGATGCCTCCATGGCATCTCTGCAGCTGTGTGTAAATGGGTGAATGTGAAGTTTGAAACAAGGCATTGACAGCGCTACATGAACAGCATCCTGACATTGAATGTGTCTGCAAACCTGATTTATCATGAATTCTTGTCTCAGGCCTGACATTGCAACTAGTCCACTGAGACTTTCTTTTCAAAGAAAAAGTCAGTCAGAACTGAAGCAGCCTGCATGCAGGGGAAGACTCAGTGGCCAAAATACACCAATGTGATTGTAAAATTCAACATTCACCTTTTTAATTCAAGTTGAAACATAATGTTGTCAGTATTGTTGTTAATTCCCTGCGAGGCTTCGCGCATTCACCTCAGTTTGTTCCAATTCCAGGGCCTCGCATTAATCTTTTGTAATAACACCTTGAGTCCCTCCGAACACGGGGACGGTGTTTGTCTTTTCAAACGCTTGGAAAAGTAATTCACACACCGCCATTCATTCGAACCTGGCTCGCCACAATGAGGCGCCGCTGCAAATCACGGCTTCTTAATGACCCCATTCTCTCAGTGCCCAATTTCAACCATTCCTAATTCTTCAGGAAGCTTTCCGCACATTTGATTAGGAGATTAAAGCAAAAAAAAAAGCAAAATGGGTAGTATCGGAAAAAAGAACAGAAAGAAAAGCAGCTTTGTAGGGTGTTTATAGATTTCAATTGTATCTGCTGACAGAGGGCAGGGTGTGTGGTCGAGGTCTTCAAGTGCTACTTCACCGTTGCACTCAGATCTTTGGAGGGATTGGATCCGCTTAGATTGAAAGAAAAAAAATCAAAATAAGTGGCATACTTTTAATAAGTTATAAGATTATGTCATAGAAAAGGCATTCCAGGAGGTTTAGACAGCAGGATCAGAACAAGCAGCGGTTCTGTAACCGCGACCTCGAGCTGATCGCTTGACCTCAATTTGTACTTCAGTTTCAAAGCAAAATGGACGATTTGCCTCGTGAAAGGCGGCTTCGCGGAAAATCTGTTTACAAAGAGAAGTGGCAATTTTCTAAACCCTCTCAGGCTGAAATAATCGTTCTCAAAATTCTGCAGGACGAGCCCTTAAAACAGGGAGGTCGGTCAGGAAATGTTCAAGCCAACAAAAAATGCTTCGCGGTAAATACCGACAAGGTAATAGCGGCTTTTACTACTAATTCTAATACTAATTTACTGCTAATTACTAATAATTCAACATTTGGCTAACTGTCTTAACCTTATTTGAACCAATTGAAGTTTTTTTTGAATCATTTAATAAAATAAACGTCAGCATCTAAAATGTAATGACTGAAGCCAATTTTATAATAACTCATGATAAAACAAAATTCAAATTAAATTCTTCTGATAATTTTTGACTATTATTATTATTATTATTATCATCATCATTATTATTACTATCATTATTATCAATGGCTAATTTTGATTGGGAGGCTGGGTTGTGGTGTTACCCTAAGTCCGTCACAGGGTAACCCAAAACAGAAATCTTATTATTACCATTATTACAGATCCTAGGAAGTGAAAAAGTACCACCAGCAGTCAGACAAATAATGTGACATTTATCAAACATCAATAATAGTATTTTGTCCATAATCAAATCATATATCATGTTAACGGCAAGTCTTTACACTCCTAACGGCAAAAAAGTATTGCTCAATATATGAAAGCATTAAATCATTCATGACCAATTCCTAAACAGAAAAACACTTTTAAATTTACGGTACGGTATGTTGTCGTGTTCCCTTCAAAATAAGAGACTTGGTTTCTTGAGGTATCTCTCTTGGATGTGTATGTGATCTGAATTTCTATGTGTGCATGAGTCCAGATGGATTCTTTTGTTCAGTAACTTCACTCTGTGGCTCCGGTCTCCCGAGTGCTTTCAGAGTCGTGTTGTCGGAACTCTGGGTAAGTTGGAAGAGATTTCTGAACGCTTACAAAGGAGCTTTGGTGTGAAACCGTCATCAGACTGAACTACAAGGTCTACTTAAATCACAGAGACAGGTTTAGATGCAGGACTATTTAGATTCACGACATTTATTACACCATAACTTTACCTCTTATCTATTGTTCATTCATTTTGAAAGAGGTAAATGTTTTTCAGATGAACTCTTGAGATTACATAAATGAGGAAAATTTCAAATACCATTGTATTAAATTATCAATTAACATTTGATTTACATGCTGGATATTCATCAATATGGTCATCATGATCAAAATCATCACCAATAGCAGCAACAAGTACCACTTCTACTGCTACCACTACTCTAACTACTACTATAACGACTACTACTACTACTAACTACTACAAGTATGACAAAAGATTCACATTAGGCAGGTGTTTTACAGTAAATTTATAGTACGCCTAACTGCAAATAGGGCATTATAAACAATGGAAATAAAATGATAATAGAAAATGATTTATTGCTATTTAAAACAAGTTACATGAAACCTTACTGCAAATGGTCTTTTTCATTGCTGCTCTTGAAATAATCGTCACCAAAAAAAGGATATCTGTCATATTTGAAATATGATGAAAAACACAAAAACACATCTATTTCCTCTAACTTTTCCAAATGCATTTGTACTGGTAGTAGCCAAACCCAACATCACAAACTTGATATAAAAATAAAAAATATATGATATAGAAAATGATATAAAAAGAAATAAAATTATACCATAAAGGATGAAACACTTTAGAAAAAAAGAGAAAAACAATAAAACCCTCCTGATACAAAATAAAATTCAAATATTGGATTTTGGCTTGTGCAAAATTTGTCCACACGGTGGCGCCGCGTTCCCACTGAGAGGCCTCCGGCCTTTCCCTGCTTGAGTAGTTTGGACCGTTATATCAAAAACATTGCAAAAGCTTTAGTTATTCTTCCTTTTTTAATTCCTGATGAACAGTGACAGTTTTCCTCTTTCCTGTTTTACAGAATGTACAGCATTCGACTTTTGACGAGCACTAGACCATAGAAGCACCTGGACCTGGGGAGGCAGGGGTTTTCACATCAACCCTCCCCTGCTTGGCCATGAAATCACCCTTTAACTGAAGGAGCTTCCTCAGTGTGTGTGTGTGTGTGTGCGTGTGTGCATGTGTGTGTGTGTGTGTGTGTGTGTGTGTGTGTGTGTCCATGCTCGTAATGCCCATAGTAATTGATACCGTTACTGTCTGGTTGTGACAATGGCAGCACCAAAGACCATTACTGTGGTTCCATCGTTCATGTTGATTCACTACCAGCTCTGTGTGCGTGTGCGTTTGTGTGTGTGTGTGTGTGAGTGTGTGTGTGTGTGTGTGTGTGTGTGTGTGTGTGTGTGTGTGTGTGTGTGTGGGTGGGTGCGTGTATGCGTTTGCGCAGCAGTCTCAATCCTCTAATTCACCTCAAGGAACCACTTCAAAAAACAAAAAAATCAGATTTCCCCCATCCCTATCAAGGTTTACTATTGTAGCGTTTAAGCCAGGGAAAGCACCCGGGTGACTGTAAAATGTCTGTTTAATGGGCAACACAACACACAAGCCTGCAATACAACTAACTGTTCCTGCTCAATTCCAGGTAAAAAGTCCCAGAATTCATTGCACCCCAAACCGCACACACATCATCCCCAGCAACCCCAAAATAACACAGAAAACAAGCATTAGCATAAACCCCAACATTTGTGACTCTACATTATTATTGTTTATCATTACATCTTTCCTTCGCTGAAACTGGGGATACTGATGACTTCTGGCCAAATGGACTTCCGCCAAGAAATGTGTGCGGGGCAGGAACAAAATAGTAAACATCATTTCCCTATAATAGAAGTAGGAATCGAACCAGACGAATATGGAAATCATGAATCTCAGGGTCATTTTGCAAACGTGTGGGCCCGGGCTCCTTGGGGAACATAAATAATAAAAGCAGAGACTATTTCCCGGTCTCTGCTGCAGTGCCCTGCACCATTTCCCTGATCCTGTGTGTGTCTGCCCGCAGGGTTTCATCGTCGGGGCTGATCTTCAGTGCAGCCTGGTAATCTTGCAATCCTGTGAGAACACATGTTAAGTTACACAGGTGTGTGTTTTGGCGGATACGGACGTTGCTGTGAGGCATTCAAGCGCTCATTCCTGAAAAACTGTCAAAACTCTTATGTTTGTACGTTCAGACCTTCAACGTAGAGCTGCAACTGGCAGAAAGCGGATCCCCGGCGGACATGGGCTCTGGCCCGCGCAGCCGCATTGGCAGAAATGGCTGGAGTCATCAGTTCAAGGGCCTGCAGAGAAAACGCAATCATTCCACTGAGAATTTGAGAGAAAAAAATAACACAATAGTTTAACTGCTGTTTTTATTCCAGTATGGAACTTAAGTAATTTAATGATCAAGAATGAAATCGCAACTTTTATCAAAATTAAATACTGGAAAATGGAAGTGTCTGGGAGACCAGACGGAACTCTAGAAGTGTGAATAAACTTTGAGGTACTTAAAGGTACAATAAAAATAAGTAAGTTCAGGCCAAATGACCTTTTATTCACTAATGATATTGGTCTTTAGAATTCTACGTTAGCAGCCGAGACAAGAAAAAAAACACTGTAATAGAAGCCTGACAGATGAAGGATCCAAATCTTTGAAACTAATTGCAATTATTTTATGAAAAATACGGATATTACTTGCAAAATATAAGAAAATAACTTTTTTTTGTAGATTCTAAACATTTTCAGTAGAAACCATTCAATAATACTGCTGTCACTTTTCTCGAGGGATTTCCAAACAGACGTATTTCTCTTTAAGATGATAAATTATGAATTATATTAATGATCTGCAGTCCTGAACCCCAAGTATAATACATTATACACATTTCTATTACATTTATTGATTAATATATTGATGATCTGTCCTGTGTGATCACAAATACAAGCAACTACACACCTCTTTCTTGGCAACCGTAGCCACATTTACCAGTATGATGGAAGTGACAGTCACCTTTTTGCTCTTATTCAGACTGCCTGATAAAAAGATTTAAGTATTACTGCAGTTTCACGATGCAGACCAGTTCCTCTGGGCCGGAGTCTTCTAGCTTTGGAGTAATATGCATCTATCTGTTAGGAGGGGGAGGAAATCTATAAGGGGTTGGGCTATTCATCGTGCTTTTATTGGAATTCCAGTGGGTCAGTTTGTCTTGCTTGATCCTCCACTTAACACTTGTTCTGAATATGTTCACAGCAGCCACTCAGTTACTTTATGGTTTTCCAGACATCAGAAAGACATACTGCCATTTACGTCCACTACGTTAGCTTGACTTCTGTAGGTACTGTTGTTTTGATTATAATCTCTAATCCCGGTTCCTGTCTAGTGAAAACCACATTCCTCGCAATGTTTGTCAAAATCTCAGTTAGTCAGTTGTGAAATTCTCCTGCTATTGATCAAATTTAACCCTTTAAATCCCTCTTGGGCCAGCTGAAAAATCCATATTCACAAAGCTGTCACACATGTACATCTATGTGTGTGTGCGTGTTTCTCTCATGTCCTATCTATCGATGATTCATTTTAGCATTTTCGGCCTTTGCTGATAGGACATAACAGATTTGGCAGCACTCAAATCTCCCTGGATAATGTGTGACACATTTGGCCGTTTATCATTAACAGTCACGCAGTCCAGCCGCAATGACATGAACTGCTGAATGTGACTCATCAGATCTGAAAATAAGTATGGTGCACCTATTATGCAAATCACCATACATAACCTTGAAGGACAATCAGATCATCTGATGCCTGAACTCTATCTTGATGGAACTTTGAAGAGTTCAAAGTGCGGGAGGGAAGGAGGGATGCTATTAGTAATTTTAAAGATGAGTGGGTTTATTTTTGACTACACAACACTACTGCTCCCTGCAACACAGCTGGTTGCTAAAAAGTTGGAAGGGAAGTTGGAAGCATTTTCAGGCAAATGAGACTCTCTTTGTGCCCCAAAATGTTTTCCTTTTGAGAAGTTTTGAGAGGAATAAATAAATAAGAAAAAAATGCCACCACTGCATTAAAACATACCAGAGTAGTATATATCATGATGCTATTGGACTGTGATCTTGACACAGCCGCAAGAGCTCCTAAAAATGCCTCATGATTGATTCTATGGCGATGTTGCACAGACCTGAAAGACCCATAACCGGTCCTGGAACTGCTATCTTGGGTACTGCAGCAATCGAATATCATATGATGCAGTTTATTTTTAACATAAAGTGTGAAGCACACCTTGGAGGAATCCTCGATGGCCTTGTGGAGGTTTCTTAACTTCAGATGACATGCCGCCCTGTTGGAATACAGTGCTGGGATGTGCCTGTTGAGTCTGATGGCCAGGTTGTAAGCATTCAGTGCGCCAAGGTAGTTCCCAGAAGTAAAACATTTGCTGGTGGAAAGTAAAGTCCTTATCAGGTGATTTCATTGGCATGAAACAAGAGTCTGTCAATGATGGTTTTAAAATCCCGATAGGTATCACTTACTCTCCTTTCTCCTTCAACCAATCAGGGTTCCTCTCCTCCTCTTTCAAATCCTTCAGTTCTTCAAAGTCTGCGTTCACTGCCCGCCTGGCTTCTGCTTGTTTCTTTAGCCACTGGTAGGAGACACATAGATTTTACCTCAGTGCCACATCGGAACAAGTGCTGGACACTTTTGATGAAATATAATGTCAACACATTAAAAAAAAAAAAAAAAGAAAAAAAAAATCTACCATGCTTGAGTTGACAGCTCCACTTTGGGATGTTTTTTATTTTGGATAAAACTGGTGCTCACCTCTTCCTCCTCAGCCACTCGCGATTCCCTGAGGGCCGTCGGGAAAACCCGAGGAGTGAAAGAGACCTGGATATTTCCGCAGGCTCTTGGAGCTGGGATATCAACTTGTTTTTTCTTGCTCTCTGCTTTAGTGCTGCATCTTTTGACTGCATGTGCGCATGAATATATGGTTAAAAGGACAAGTCAACATTATGGGAAAGTAAAGTAAGATGAGAAACAGGTGCTGTTGTTTCCTCTGTAGGGAGCTACTGATGCATACTCTGCTAGTTAGCTTCGTACAGTGATGGCAAGTGATAGCAGTGATAGCCTAGCTCTGTCAAAAATCATCAAAAGATATATTGTGAACATTGCTCTGTCCTGTGACAGGGGAGAAGTCACTTTAAATGTGTATAGAAATGAAAATCCTAGATGTGGGTTGGATTGTGTATTTGGTAGGCTAACACAAATCATAGACAACCATTCATCGTGCTAAGCTAACTGTGTATGCTCTGTGATGCAGCACAGAGAAATGATGACATCTATCTTCTTGTACAAGGCACTTTGCTCCTGCTGAAATCCACGCACCAACTTTGACATTTCTCCCACCAGATACTCCGTTCATATTCTTTTCTTCAAGTTTGTTGGTTTTGGCAGTTTGACTTTTGACTCGTTCTTCCTCCTCAGCTTTCTCCCTCTGCTTCCTTTGCCATGCTTGCAGTTCGGCAGTGGTCCTCTCCCGTATGTCATCCTTCAACTTTTGGATTCTCTCTCTCTCATCACTTTCAATCTGAGAAGAAATACAAATGTATGAGCATCTCGCGAGTAACCCTTCACTAATTGATGTGAATAGTATTTAGATGATTGAGTATCTGACCTTCATCATTGTCTTCAGAGCATATTTCTTCTCCTTGCATCGCTTCTCTGCCTTGGCTTTGGAGTCTGCAGCAAGCTTTTCCTGGTATTTCAACAGAGCCCGCTCTCTGATCTCCTTCAACTCTGCTTTATCCTCTGAAAGAGTGCCATGAAAGCTCTGTCACCTTGTGAATATCTGGGTGAGTCTTAAAACACTCTCAGAGATCAGGTAAATGGTAATTTCAGACCAGAGGAAAAATTGCAATTTTAGCAATGATTCTGAAAAAAAAGAACATGCAGCCTTTATTATTGCAATATCCCTCATGAATGTGATATTTTTTTATTCAGGCTGTGAAAAACAAGCCTTTAGATGTTGATTTTCCACTTTCTTAATCATGGCAAGATATAATGACCCATCGTGCCCCCCCAAAAAAATATAAAAAATAAAAAAATAAAACAAAACAAACAAATAAACAAGCAAAAACACCGAAAATTAGCATGAAGTATGTGATTGAATACAAATAATGCTCATGCCATCAGATAATCTCAAACTGAAATGGTCTTTACTTTTACAAGGATTTCAATAGGTTTAAGGTCTTAGATTTAAAAGGTGTTGGTAAACTCTAGGCCCCTGAACTGGTCAGTAGGAGAAAACCTCTCACTTGTACTTAGCATCAGATTATCCCACAGCTTGTTGGTCCTCTTTGGTAGACTCAGGGTCAGCACTCCTTCACCAATCTTAGCTGTGCTTCGGTCTTCATCTATGGGTTCGCTTAAGAAGGCCTCGAAAAGAAAAGGCGGGAAATTCACCTTTGCAGGGAGGACAAAGTATGCCACTTCAGTTAGTGAGCAGGCTACTGTTCAAATGACATGTGATGTCATAACTAACTTTATCCTTGAAATATCTTCTTGTAGTTACAAGGGTCTTATCTGCCACTCACATCAATTTAAAAACCAATCTCTAATTCTGATCCGAATATCAGTCTCACAAGAAAAACTGTATTCATGGTTCTTAAAGTAGATTCAAGTTTCCCTGTTGGCAATCAACTTGCTGTTCGGGGCAATTAAGAAAAAAAGAAGAAATCTACTTTAAAAGTTCATCCCACTGAGAATCAATGAGGCCGAGTAATTTAAGGGAAAATAAACATAAAACATTGAGATATGGAAAGAATAACCAGTTTACTAATTTGGCTGAAATCATAAGATCATTTTCAATGAATTCTATAACAAACCAGTAAGTGAACATCAGCAATCAGAAATTAATAAACAAAAAAATAAAGTGGAAAAATGTGAAATTTTTTTAGTTACTTAAGTTCTATAATGAAGCTATCATTGCGAAGGGTTGTTGCCAGTTATCGCGAGACTTCAGCAAAAAAACAACATGCCTTAACCTGAAAACATTGTAAACAATGAAGAATGAGAATAGCAAAATTACGGATCTGAAGTTACGGATCTGTGTACTTTTCTGAGTATTTATAAAGATATAACTGACAGGACGAGGCTCCGCAGGTGAGTCTGGACGGCTGTCCCGACCAACGCTGGGATGTCCGGTTACCTTCAGGTACTCGTCTGTCGACAGAACATCCGGCTTCCCGGCTTTGGCCCCTCTCAGAGGTACGTTTATGTAAACCGTTGACTCCGTCTGCGTCCATGTGTAATCTGTCACAATTACAGGCATCTACGACACCATTCACACCTCTAAAACCTATGAAATTCACCCCGGACTTCAGGAACTCTGAGTAATCGCGTCCCGTCGCTATGGTTACCAAAGAGCTGCGCTCTTTGATGTTGCGGGGGTTGCTAGCTAAACGGTTTTCCAAGCTAGAGCCGAACTTAATACTTGTGTAACCCCGGCGAGTTTATTTGTTATTAAATTTAGCATTTGTCATGTATTTTTTCATGGTTTGGCTCCCTTTTCATGGAAACAGCCAGAGGGGGGTGCTGTTTCAATTAAAAGGGAAACAGGGAAAGAACTTCTAGCTGTCCTTGAGGTGGACTCTAAAACAAGACGTTAAAATGCAGAAAAGTAGCTGCTGCATATCAATCACGAACGAACAAGTAAATAACATAAATGAAAAAAAATCTGCTCGCTATTTTTTTTTTTACTGTATTTTATTTTCTTCCAAATATTGATGATGATGATGATAATAATAATGTAGCATTTGGTAGGGGGGTTGGCTGGCTGAACCCTAGAATCCTTTGCAGCTATGATGACCTTTGGCAGCTTCTCATGGTTCTTTGTTAGACAAGTCCATTGTTTGAATAGTTGTACAATGTTGTTCATGTTTTTATTTTACATTTATTGGGTCTGTATTGTGGATAGTGAGTTGACTAGTTTGTCTTGTCCAAAACATTCCATTCCATTGTTGACGTGTATATGACAAATAAAACCTGAAATGTGTTTGCAAGTCCAATGCCTCTAAGAAGAGAATCTGAAAAATATTTCTGTCAAACAAATGCATGAATGGTTCATTGGTGTGTACGTTTGAAAAAATAAAAATTAGTAGTCATCACAACCTTCAGTGGTACTGATTTGGAATTTCAATTTTGTGTCCTAATCAAGATCATGATGGGACATCATATTGGCATACTGGGGGCCTAACCAGAGCAAAAATAAATGTTTCGTTAACTTTGTGTAATTTTCCTGCAGTAAAATTAATCCAATATCTCCAAATAAGGGCGTCTGCAAAACATACTTAGTGCTCATAGAAAAAGTTTAGGTTTTATAGTCATGGGGGCTCCACTCATTTGCAAGGAAATGAAAAATGCAAAACAACATTATACCATGACCTTTGAGATTCTGCTCCGTCTCAACTGTTTTCTAAAGCTGCACTGTATTTTATAGTAGTGTTATACCTTGTACAATACTCTGCGAAGAGTACGACACCTCGTAACTCTTCTAATCAGGTGGAGATTACAGACTTTATATCTTCTCAGCATCTTTTTCCTGAAAGCAAAGCTGTGATATCCACTAAGGTTTATCTTTATGGAGAGATTGGAGCACATGGAGTGAACTGTGATATGACCAGCTTGCAAACTCTTCTGTGGTATATTGCATTTCCGGCACAGTGATAACAGGGTTTTATTGAGGTGTCTGGGACTGGGTTATTAATCTGTTTTCACAGTGTAAAGCACAGCAAAGCAAATTCTTAGGGTCTTTCAAAGTCATTGTTTTCTGTGTGTGTGTGTTTGTATGTGAGGAGGAGGAGGATTTACATCACTTAGATAAACAGCAGTCAGATTAACAGTGATGTTCCATTTGTGTTGAGAGTGAGGGTCTCCACAGGATGACTCCCGGGGATTTTTTATTTAGAACCTTCAAAGACAACCGTCATATGAACACTGTTATCCTGTGAAAGTGCCATCGGGTAAAATGATGTCACTATTTGGAACCAAAAATTAATAAAGGGTTGCCATTTTTAATTACATTTAATGATGGGTAGTTATATCCATCCACTGAACACAAATGTTCAAGTATTTCCTGCTAATAAGATATCATACATGCACTGAACAACTTTTCAGTACGAAGAAAATAAAGTTTGATTTACATTCTTCAAAAAGTAATTGCATCTGCTCAAATGTACAAGGATGATGCTTTTATCAGTCAGTCATACAATTTCACTAATTGACATTACTGTGTGACGGAAAGTACGGTACAATGTGTTCTGAAATTTGGTGGAAATGTGTATCATGTATTGTAAATTTTTGGTTTATTTGGCAAGTCAAAAAAAGGAAACAATCATAATTCATCTTAATAGTATAACAGAGCCTGTGTTATGAGGAATTCTATTTTTCTATTCTAGTTTTGTCTTCTTTTATTCATCTTTTATGTTTTCTGTCCCATCATTTGGAGGAAAAAGTGTTTGGGTGAAAAGGAGTAGCTGACGCATATATTTCCTGAGATTTTTCTTGAAAATGAGAAAATCACCGTCATTCAAAACATCTGTTGAGTTTCTTTTACTTGTAACTTGAGCAGATCTTTGATGTCAGTCTGATGTCCCCCCCTAGGCGGATTATCTCCGTGTCAGTGCCAGAACTGGCAATCCTTATCAGCTGATATCTTCAACTGATAAACCCATCTCCGTGAAGTGCTGCTTATGTAAAATGTACAAAAACATTGATACCTCTTAAATCATCTGATCAGCTTGTTTTATCTAGTCTCGGTTCCATACCAACTTTTTTTTTCTGATGATGTTTGGTTGAATGTAGGTTGCCATGTCAATGTATATATCAGCGTCTGATTATGGATATAATTTGTGTGACAGTCCAGACAGTTTACTTTGAGACTGGGCTGTGTTGAGATTGAGTTGTTGAATAATAAAAATCCAGTTTTCTAAAGCTGCAAATGTTAACACACAACAAGATATTTGTACAATATTTAATGAGGATAAATATGTTGA
This sequence comes from Fistularia commersonii, assembly GCF_037954325.1. NCBI lineage: Eukaryota > Metazoa > Chordata > Actinopteri > Syngnathiformes > Fistulariidae > Fistularia > Fistularia commersonii. The sequence continues at coordinate 10,430,395 of NC_141300.1, read as the reverse complement.
TATTCACTGTATGTATATTTCATTTTAATCAAAGGTTTGTTTTTATCCTTAACCTGACTCTTGGTGCCGTTAGTTCTGTTTTATGGATATACAAGTGAAGCGCTTCATTGACATTTATGACGTTAACTGCTGTTGTCACCGGATTCCTGAATTCAGATGATTGTAATTAAAGCAGTAGACAAAATACACATGATAAACAACTAATTGGGTGCAAAAAGTTAATTTTTTCGGCTTACATATAACATTCTTGTTTAGAGTACTACAACTAATAATAATAATTATAATTTAACTGAATCATGTATGCCTGCATCTTTTTTCTTTCAGTTAAAATTCAGTTAAATTGAAACACAGTACACAAATTTAATAATATAAAATCAGGTGATTATTTCTATATCTTCAAAATATACTCTCAGGCAAGTCACTCTTCTTTTTTTAAATTCTTTTAAAACTGCTGATAATTTAATGAAATAAAAATTATAAATTTGGTGAGGGCACATGGTGTATTAATGCTTCCTCCACTTTGCATCCATTTCTCCAAAAGTAACCATCAGATACCAAGTCAAAATCTTTGCATGTCATAATGTAACCCTCCAGAACATCCAATTGAACATTTTGCTTTGTCATACCCAGTAGATTAATTTTATCATGATTTATCACCTTCGGCTACGCAATCAGCCAGCAAGAAGAGGCAAGATAAAAGCAAGGCCAGCGATAGAATCACAATAGCCAAGTTAACATTTTACAGTCTTTGTGTCTTAAAATGTTCTTTCATTCATTTGTTATCTACTCCATATCCTACATTTAGGGTCATTGAAATGGTAGAGCATTGGGATTATATTTTACTCATATATATACTACTGGCCTGAGAAGCAACTTATAAGACTACCAGTAACTGAATAATGGAAATACTATTCTTGGCAGCATGAGAATGTCATTGTCAGATTAGAGGGCATTTACACCAGAGCTTTGTAGCATCTTTATGTATTCCATACACTTTTGTCCTATCAGAGGAAGTGGATTGAATTGGAAAGCTGAACTGTGGTTAACCTTCTAACCTATCCGCCAGGAACTCTCAGAAAGAGGAGGAAGGGCCTTCTGGTTAACTCATGCCCCTCATACAGTGGAGTGGAGTTGGTGGCAGACAGTTGAATGAGATGAAACAAATATGCTCACACAAATACTCATCTAGCCTTCAACAGTATATCAGAATAGTTGCAGATTTTTATCCCATAATCTTTTCTCTCTCTGTATATATATTGTTACACATATTGGGTTTTTGCTAATTCATTTTTTGTTATGACTCAGCATGTTTCTTTATTTCCTTGCCTGCCCACTTATGGTGCTCTGACTACAATTTTCCCCCATTGTGGGACTGATAAAGGGTTATCTTATCATATCTCATCGTATCTTATCCAGTTCTTTCTGCCAACAGCTGTGTGGAAAATTAGAATGGCGCTAAACTTTATCCCAATTTTCCAACACCTAGCCATGTTAAATATTTTCAAGAAACGTGAGAGTGGAATTAAAGTTCACACACCTTTTTGCATTGTAAGTTGTGTATTTTTACACCTTATTTACACCTCCGGCATAACAACGTGTTTTGATTAAACAGTCAATCAGAGTTCATAAGAATGGACATCAAGCCGTAATAATCCCTAATCCTTCATCACCAAACCCCTCTTCCCAGTTCTGATACCGTAAAGACAAAGCCATTGATTTAAATACTCTCAATGAAAGCTAAACTTATCAGCAGCTCAGCAGCTCAGCAGCTCAGCAGCTCAGCACTCAGCGAGTTTCACTTCATTCTAACACTTTCTAACAACTTCATCACAATATGACTAGACCAGTGAAATCCACGCCCCCCCCCAAAAACCTTACTTTCTATCAGTAAGCAGTACCTGTCTGCTGGCAGTTTGGTTATGCTAACTAAGGTGTTCATATTTGCATTTAAGTAGAAGTTAAATCCAGTTAAAGGTGAATATGTGTCTCTGTCCATCCGGTGTCTATTGAATGTTGGTGTAGCCCAAATGTATAACGTGGTCTTGGATGGGATAATTTCGCAATGTGACTCAGGAGGGCTTTTGAAGCACTGGGTACTTAATGTTTCATGAGTCATTGTGGGAACAATAATAACTGCTGTTTACAGCATCCATAAAATATCACAAGATGAAACAATGGAAAAAACTCCTGTTGAAGTATAACTACAGAGTAACATATGAGGGATTTTTTTCTGGATTGCGCAAATACAATTTTAAGCCTGACGCAGCTGCCCAACATTCTCATCATAATGTTATTTTTCTCCCCACATGCAGACAAAGGGGGAGATGATTATAATTCAGCCAAAAAAATTTAAATCTATAAATAAGAAAAGCTGATGGTACTTCGGTACTTTTTGTGATTATTTTTCCAACTATTCGAAAGAAGTTGTGCCGATGTTTCTCTGAAAACTGGCAAGAAATAACCCCTAAATCTACCAAATATTATTAACATTGTCAAACAATTTTTAAGTAGGGAGTCTGCGGGGGATTTTCTTGAAATGTGAAAAGAAAAACTTGTAACTGAAGCAAACAGTTGCACATACAAAGGATCAAACAAACAGACCGAACACAGAGGAAGTGTAAGAAATATCTTTTGGGAAACACAGAACACTAAATATTAAATTAATGTAATGAGATTATGGACAAGAGGCAGAAGATGAATGGATGAATTTTAAAATATGTTGTATCAAAGGTGGAGTGTCTGTTGCACAAAAGAAAAGGCATCTTCCAACCCAAGTAATGTTAACGATAGGGATTCAAATACCAGAAAAATAGCTGATCTCAGGTATTGACCTTGGTGGCAAACAGTGACAGTAGTTGTCTTTACAAGGTTGGCTGGAAATTTACAGCGGGACTGTTAATGTATCACCAGCCTCAATGACTGGCTACATATAGTGGTTCATCTCCCTGCCTCACTTCCACTGTTTGAGTGCGGGGACTTCAGCACAGACAGGCAACATGGCTAAAGGCTTCTATGTCAGTAAAGCTGTGGGAGTGGTGGCCATTGTGCTGGGAGCAGGAGCTGTGGCCACCATCATTGCTCTTAGCGTGGTCTACTCACAGGAAAAAGCTAAAAATGACGAAATACTCGAGGAAACAACATCCAAGCCCCCTGTCACCACTCCTGCCCAGTCCAATGAGCCTTGGGACAAATATCGACTGCCAAAGGCTCTGGTACCGATCTACTATAATGTCACACTGTGGCCTCGACTCATTGAAGATCCGACAAGTGGACTCTTCATTTTTACAGGTGAAATTTTGATTTTTGATTAATTACATACAACAAAAAAAACCTAAAGCTTGAAATGCAAGAAATTATTCCATGAATTTTCATGGCCTCCATCAGGCAAATTGAACTACTGTCTACAAAAGTCCAGGGGATGACTGTACACTTAATTTATACAATTTGAGAACATAAATATATGTATAAGGAAAACAATTCTCAATGTTCCAAAATTAAAGAATTCAAAGATTTAAAGGGTTTTTTAAATATGTATTTAGCATGTTCTAGGAATATCAGGCTTGACATTGAAAGATTCTTCTTGTTTGTTCCAGGTGAGTCCATGGTGGAGTTTGACTGTGTTGAGGAAACCGATCTGATCCTCATCCACTCCAACAAGCTGAACCACACCAAGTATGGAGAGAATGACTTGGCGATGCTTGAAGCAGTGGATAGTGCACACAAGGCCCCTTCCATCAAGTTGTCTAGGTTGGAGTATAAGACTCAGTACTTGGTTCTGCAGCTGCATGGTAAACTGAAGAAAGGCCACAAGTACCGTCTTCACACCAGCTTCACCGGAGAACTGGCCGACGATCTGGGAGGCTTCTACAGAAGTGAATACATGGAAGGGAACCAAAAAAAGTATGTGCCAATTGATATAATTACAATAACAATGATGAATGACGGAATTTCACGAACGTCAGCACGGAAGACTTGGACTTGAATGGTTTAGAATCAAACCCCAAAATGCTGACTCAAGTCTGACTTAAGTATTATGAATCATAATCAATCACAGACGTTTCAGAATTGCCTTGAGATTTCTATTTGTTTAGACAGATTCAAAGTTGTTGCTTTTTTTTTATTTTTTATTTTTTATTTTGACTCACCTTAGACTCGAGCATGGACTATTCAGACTTGAATGAGACCTGAGTGTGCAGGAGCCAAATCCAGAGAACAAACTCGAGTCCTAACCAAATTGCACGAGCTAAAACTTTACTTAAGTACAGGGATGGGGACCTACTTAGTGTACGATACCATCTCAAGACTGACTCTGGTTTTACATTCCTCGGCTTGTGAATCAACCCAATCTGGACAGTTGAAGTTTGAAACTTCACCTAAGTGTTGACACCAACTCCAATCTCAGAACTCAAAATCAGATGCAAAATCAAGTCCCATTCCTTGTAAGTTAACTTGAACTCCGCCTTGGAGGGCAAAAACATCAGTCAGCCTCCAGGATGGCTCAAATGTGGAGTCCAAACATCACTTCATACAAATAATGGTCTTATGTCATAGTTACAGTTAGATTCCTGAAGAATGGCCCCAGCCTGATTTCATTTAGACTCTGGCCTTTTGGACATTTTGGACATATGTTTTTTCATCAATTATAACTTATACATAAAAATAAGAATTTAGAACAATTTTTGTAAAAATGAGGTGTGGCTGAAAAAATCAACACATATTATCCTATATCATTGGGAGTTGACGTAGGGAAAATTTTATAGATGGTGTTGCCATAGGGGCAATAAAGAATAATCATGTTTTATCATTTGCAACATCAGTTATGTATAGTCTCAGTGCTATAGAAGTGAACAAACACAAATGTTTAAGTGCCTTTGCAGGTGTACTAACAGATGCATATTTTTCTTTCAGGTATGTTGCCACCACCCAAATGCAGCCAACAGATGCCAGGAAGGCTTTCCCTTGTTTTGATGAGCCGGCTATGAAAGCCATTTTCCACATAACTCTGATCCATGACAGAACAACCAAGGCCCTTTCTAACGGAGCAGAAAAAGGTTTGTTTTTCCAATACAAACCGACTGGAACGCACAGAAAGTGTTTAATTTTGAAAATGTGATACAAGAGTTTGTATTCTATTTTCTTCCGCAGACTCAACAGACGAGGTCATCGACGGCAAAAATGTTCGAAGAACTGTTTTTGAGCCGACAAAGAAAATGTCCACGTATCTATTGGCGTTTATTGTCAGTGAATTTGAATCCATCAATAGTACCGTGAATGGGACTTTGGTCAGTAACCCCATATTTCATGACTTTCAAGACTTTCTAATTGGGTTTAATTTTGTTTTTCATGTGTTACTGCCATAGCAATAGCCACGTAATCTTACAAGTGACAGATTTAGTAATTTAATGAGATGAGATATTTGACGAAGGGATATAGGATTTCAGTTTAAATATAACGAAATCGGATGGTATTGTACTGCATGAAGCTGTGGACCAGTGTTGTATCAGTCATTTCAGAACCTGCACCAATATATCATAAATATCGACAGTTACTTTTGGTTGATGATAGTTGGCAGAAAAACAATTAAACAGCTTTGAAGCTTTCTTGAAAAGAAATAGTAATGAATGAATAATGAGAATTCAAAAAATATCTCCTTTGTTTTTGTTCTCGTTTACTAACAAGAATTCACTATAATTAATTCCAGTATCTACAAAGATGGATTTATGGTAACAGCTGTTTATAGTTGACAGTCTGTTTGAAGACTTACCATCAAGCTGTAAATCTGATTTGTCCCTAAGATTTTTCTCTCTCCCAGTTTCCAATTATTGATTTTGAATCTGAAGCAAATGCACATTATAACGCTGTGCTTTCATTTTGTGTGTGTGTGTGTTTATGCTCGTCTTATCTGGGCTCAGATCCGAGTCTTTGCTCGGAAGTCCGCTATGGACGCCAACCAAGGGGATTATGCACTGGAGAAAACTGGAATGATTCTCGAGTTTTTCGAGAAGTATTACAATTCCCCTTATCCTCTGCCCAAATCTGGTGAGTAAGCCACCCTTGATGACAAGCAGCCACTCTGCTCCTGCAAATCATTTTTGATGTCATAGATAGTGATGTTCTCAAGAATCACAAAACATAATAAAAACAAGTTAGGTATGTGTAAAGGTCATCAACAAACCTCATCTTTGATCCATCTTTTTTTTTCTATAGATCAGATTGCCCTGCCGGACTTCAATGCTGGTGCCATGGAGAACTGGGGTCTTATCACTTACAGAGAGACGGCTCTGCTGTATGACAAAGTTTATTCATCCAATTCCAACAAGGAGCGGGTCGCTACCATCATTTCTCATGAACTGGCTCACATGGTGAGTTTTTAACACTCTGGCTGGAAAATGCTTTAATGGAGTGGTTCATATGAATTCATATGAATTAGCGAAAAAGGTCCCAGCTTGGAGTCTGACCTTTCTGTGTGGAGTCTCCATGTTCTCCCCCTGTCTGCATGGGTTTCCTCTGGCTTGTTCAGTTTCCAAAAACATGCAGTAGGTTGACTGGAGACTCTAAATTGCGCAGATGCATGTGTGGCAGAGTGAATGGTTGTTTGTCTCTATATGTGGTTCTGTGTTTGACTGGTCCAATGATAGTTGGGATAGGTACTAGCCCCATACAGCCCTGACTGTAGGATATTGTGATGAAGATAATGAATGAATGAACGGACTTAAAGTTAGAGTTTGTTAGAATCACCACACAACTGTTCAGGTTGATTTAATAAAAGTGGGACATTGGTGAACCCTGCACTTTAAAGCTTCAGTCTTGCTAAAACGGGTAGTTTGATCACAGATCTTTGTATCTTTCAGGTCCAGATCTAGTCTTAAGTCTTCTCGACCATCCTTTTTTATTTACTAATTCATGGGATCCTGATCGGTGAGAAGACCAATTTTATCAAGTGGTTCCCTTCTTAAAACTTTCTGCCTTTCCTTTCAGTGGTTTGGAAATCTAGTGACGCTTCAATGGTGGAATGATCTGTGGCTGAATGAAGGCTTTGCCTCCTACGTTGAATATTTGGGAGCGGACCACGCTGAAAAGACTTGGGGAGTGGTAAGGATTACCCTTCAACCTCTTGGCCTTTGTCTTCAGCATCATGTGCAATGAGCGGTGTTGGACTAACTCTTGTTTCTTTCAATAGAAAGACCTTATCGTGCTCAACGACATCCACAGGGTTTTTGCCGTAGATGCCTTGGCGTCTTCTCACCCTCTGTCCTCTAAGGAGGAGGACATCCAAAGGCCGGAACAGATCAGTGAGCTGTTTGACGCCATTTCATACAGCAAGGTGATTTACCCACTCTAAGTCAAATTTCCCACTGGGCTTCAAGATCACTCTGTACCAGCTTCGGTCACTCGTCTGTTCTTAAGTCATTCTATCTGCTCAACCCCAGGGAGCGTCTGTTTTGAGAATGCTGTCTGATTTCCTGACCGAAGAAGTCTTCACTGCAGGACTCCAAGTAAGTTGTTGATGACATTGATGTTAAATGACTGTTGCATGTTATCTGTTTAACACCGCTAACCAAACCAAATTCCATGGAGTTGAAAAATTACTTGGCGATTAAAGCTATTCTGATTTTGATTCTGAAGTGTGATATATTGGGGGTTCAGAGATGGCTGGATGGGGGGTGGGGCATGGGAGTTGCACAACTGTAGAGGCAGACAAAAAGGTTAGAGGAGCAAGTCGCCAATGTTTATTCAGGATATATATATATATTTTTTTCTATTTTTATATACAAATACAAACCAAAACATGCTTTCATTGTTTGGCTTCCAGATTAATTTTGTACGGGGGGATTTTTCTGATTAATTTACCATTTTATGGGGGCTGCTGTAGCTCAGTGGGGACGGTGGGCATCCCTCCAATCGGATGATTGGCTGTTCGATCCCTGGCTCCTCCTGTCTGCATCATGAAATGTCCTTGGGCACGATACTGAAGCCCCATTTACTCGATGGCCTGGTTAGCGTCTTGTGTGGTAGCTCTGCCGCTCTGTTTGTGTGTAAATGCGATTGACTGTAAAGTGCTTTGGAACCGCATTAACCAGTTTAACAAAAGAGTTTTTGAGTTGCTAGATTGCTAGCTTTGTTTTCTTGTTCTTTTTTGGCTCTTCAGTCCTGACATGTTGCCCAAAGTGCTGTCCAAAATGATCATCGCAATGACGATTCAGTTTAAAAATATGCCACTTACTTCCATCCTTTCAAATTCCATCGTTTTTCATGCATAAGTCCATCTTGAGGATATAGAATATATGTGTTGTTTGTGGACGAAAATTCAAACAAATAAGTGCAGACCTGGTGGAGTGGACACTAGTGACAACAGTTATCCAGTAAACAAGTGTTAGCAAAAGTGCAAATCGTGTAATCCATTCTCTCTATTTGTGTCTGTTTGCCCTGCAGACCTACCTGACTGAATTTGCATACAAAAACACAGTCTACACGCAGCTTTGGGACCATCTGCAAGTGGTAAGCCATTTCACCGAAGAACATCTGAAAACCCTCCCCAACAAGCAAAACCGCTCTGCTCTCACATCGTTGTCTTCTCTGTTTGCAACAACAGGCTGCCAATAAGAGTGTCAATCTTCCCTCCTCCATCCATGAAATCATGAACACCTGGGTGCTGCAGATGGGCTTTCCTTTGGTCACGATTAACACAGCAAATGGAAATGTATCCCAGAAGCACTTTCTCCTGGATCTGGACTCAGATGTTGTGGCTCCATCTCCCTTTAAGTATGTATTGTATAATGATTTGTATGATTTGTATCACCCAACCCCCATCCTGGGGTTTTGTCAACCCCTATTGCAAGCTTTTCATTTATGTTGTTTAGGTGAACATTCATTTTACTTGTAATTACTTAAAATGCAACCAATAAGATATATATCTAAGTCAACAAATAGTCAAAAGGGATATTAACCTTTTTTATTTTTAAGAAAATACACAGTCAATGTCTATTGCAACAGGCTATTTCTAATTATTTTACAACAATTCCAAAAAATTATAACAGTATTATATTGGTATTGGTTAATTTGACATTCTTTTGCGTGTTTGCAATTCAACCATTGAACCAATAGAAACCAGCCACGTGACCAAGTGAAAGGGTAAAGCAATATTATATTGGTATGAAATTTGAAGAGATAAAAAGGTAATTTGTCAACCAGTGAAAGTGAAATGTCTTGAAATTATTGATACATTTAATTGTGTTTACAGCTACCAGTGGATCGTCCCAATAAAATGGATGAAGAATGGAAAGAACCAGAGTATAGAGTGGCTGGAGACAAAATCAGGTGATGTACATGAACTCCATTAAGAGGGTTGGGACTTTATCCAGCTAACAACAACTAATCCATGGGATGGGGTGACTCAGGGCGTTTGCGTGGTTTTCCTTGGAACCAAACATTCCTAGTTCAATTACTGCGTTCTTCCTTGCCAGTCGAAATGTTGTTGAGCGAGACACTGAACCCCTAAGTGCTCCCATGCCACTGTTCATTAGCTACCTTCTGCTCATGGGTTTAAATGGGGTGGTTAAATTTCACTATGTTGTGCTGTATGTATAACTGAACGTGACAATAAAGGTATTTCACTTCATACGGGGCTATGGATCGAACTAGAATCATCATCCCACTGAGTAATTATGTATTGTTAAAAATAATGACTCCCACTCTTTCTGTAGAAATCATACCCGCGATGAAGGCCACAGGACAGGAATGGGTGCTTGCTAACTTCCACATGGTGGGCTACTACAGGGTGAACTACGACCAGGCCAACTGGGATCGACTCCTCCATGTTCTGAGCACCAACCATACGGTGGGTCGGGTGACTGTACTTGTCAGGATATTTCTATTAGTGGATTTTATATGTATCGATCTATTACCTAATATCTATAATCAATATTGTCCATCATCACCCCCAGTGACACGTTTGCTCTTTATTTCTCTCACAAAGCAAATTCCGGTGATCAACAGAGCTCAGTTGGTGGACGACGCCTTCAACCTGGCCAGGTAAGTCCTACTTAACATATCATCATCATGAAGGGAATGAATGATGTTTGGGGTTTTCGTCTCTGCGATGAATTTGGTTGTATAATAAAATTTGCAATCATCACCCAGGTATGCAAACGCTTTGGCTTGGTTAACAGTTTTTACTTGTCATTATCCTGAAGGGCAAAGATCATTCCAACAGTTAATGCTCTAAAAACCACCTTGTACCTGAACGAGGAGAGGGACTACATGCCCTGGGAGTCAGCCTTGAATAACCTGGACTACTTCTACCTCATGTTTGACCGCAGCAGGGTTTACGGTCCCATGCAGGTGGGATTTCTAACATGTAAAATCAATGATTTTCAAACATATATCCTCTTATCCTAATGCTTCAAATGGTCTTTCTTGTATTTTTTGTGTTTTAGGCGTATTTGAATAAGCAGGTGAAAGATTTGTTTCAGTATTATGAGAACATGACTGGCAACTTGGAGAAGGTGCCCAATGGACACCTGGACCAGTGAGTAAAGAGACAATAGTGATCAATTAATAATTTTCAAGAAATAGAAAAAATTGTAAACACTACATTGATGAGAAAGGATGTGTATCAAATCTTAACCAGCATCCTGAATATTAACACTTCCATTGACTTTCATTATCTGACATTATTTCACCTAGAATATCTTATCAAAATCGTATTTAAGAAACACATCTTGTGCACACAACGCTTTTCCTCACATTTCTTGATTGAAAATCTGAAAGGCAACTTAAGATTATTAGTCTTTAAAAGTCCTTCTTTTCTATAAACGATAATACACCTTTTAAATGTGATGGTAACGATGAACACCTCCTCAAGGCTCCTGAAGCGATTTCTGTTTTTGTTGAAGAACAACCTAGAATATGAAATGTAAGGTGTTTTAGGAAGCTTTGCCTCTTCTCAACTGTCCTTCTCTCTTCAGATACAATCAGGTGAATGCCATCAGTCTGGCCTGCAGGACGGGCCATGAAAAATGCCTGAATCTGACCAAATCATTGTTTGAGCAGTGGATGAATACGAAAAACAATACGTGAGTGCATCAGTCAACACACTCTTTCATTTTTTCTTTCTTCCTATGTCAGACGATCTTCACGGATTATCAAACTTTCTGCTTCATCTGGTTCTTTCATGCCAAGAACAAGTTTTTTTTTTTTCACAAGCCATAAAAAGAATCGTCCCCGACATGACTTTCATTGACTTTCATTTCCTGTGTCTCCAGCATTCACGCAAACCTGCGGTCCACGGTTTACTGCAACGCTATAGCCGCAGGGGGCGTCAAGGAATGGGAATTCGCCTTGGGCGAGTTCCTTAATGCCACCATTGCGAGTGAAGCTGAGAAACTGCGTTATGCTCTTGCGTGCACAAAGCAACCCTGGTTACTCAACAGGTACTCACATCACAACCCTCTTATTATTATCAATATCACCTAAGAGGGTGCTATGACACAACACTGAGCTGTCGACTTTTTCAGGTACCTGGAATACACCCTGCAGCCAAATGTGATCAGAAAGCAGGACGCCACTTCGACCATTGTCTACATTGCAAGCAATGTGGTCGGTCAGCCTCTAGCCTGGGACTTTGTCAGGGCTCACTGGTCGTACATTTTCAATCAGTAAGTACAACCATTTCTTTTCTTGTAACCGCTAATATCATTGTGTTTCCACCTGGTGTGTGTGAAGTCAAAATAAGGGTCGTTATTCTGAAAAAGCAGAAAATCTGTTTTCCTGATAACAGTGAACAGAGGTTCATTGAAACAATAGAATATCCAACATGGGGCTGGCTGGGGTGACAACTTTATTGACTCAAAATGGTCGGATTAATAAAATTGTCCTGCTGACCTTTAGTCTCGACTCAGAATCGCACCATGTTGGACTGTAACTCTGGACATAGTGGCAGCATTTCAAAGTGCTTAAAGTTTTATTGTGAACAACAACATGTTGGGCCAACAGTTACCAATGAGGTCATCAGATCCTTTACTCACAACGTAAGAATACCTTTGTCTTCAATAGTCACTAGTAGTATCACTGAATGAAAAATGTTCCTTAAAGAGAAATGAAGGTGACAATTTTAAGATAAATGAGTTAATGGACTCAAAAGTCACAATATGAATTGAGATAAAGTCTACAGACCTAACCGAGATAGTTGAGCAATCTTATAAAAGCTTTTGCTATGCCTGTTAGCAAAATATTTAATTACTTTTCTTGATATTGCTTGATATTGGGATTATATTGAATTAAATTTATTGTTTATTTGAGTTACTGTGACTTAAAATATTTCAGGTTTTTCAAAACTGGGGTCATTCTCATGACCTTCACAGCGTGTTTCTATCAAACTGGGCCCGATGCCGTGTATCAACCTACTACATGTAACAGTGCATGAACACTGAATTCAGCTTGCTGAGTATGTTTTCCTTTGGATCTTTAGGTATGGTGGTGGATCCTTCTCCTTCTCCAACCTCATCAATGGAGTCACGAAACGCTTCTCCACAGACTTTGAGCTTGAACAGGTCAGATATTCTTCAGTGGTTGTTTCGGATTACATTTAGATTCCTAATTTTACAAATGATTCAGGTCTTATGCTGGGGTCTAATCCTTGGTCTTGGTCCTTATTTGGGCCCCAGCCCAGGTCCTAGGCCAGAGGTGGGCAAACATTTTTATCCGCGGGTCGTATGGAGATAGTATATTAAGACAGCGGGCCGTAATAATCAAAACTTTCGCTTTATACCATACCATCAAAATTAAAAAAAACATTAATTTTTTACTTTAAATTCATTCATTTTGAATCAACAATGTTGAAACACCAAAGAAAATAATATTTTAATGATGAGAATAAAGTGCATAATGAATATTGACTAAGATAAAATTTTGCTGATATTCGTAGTAAAAGAGCTCGCCGGCCGCACTGGAAACTCGCGAGGGCCAAAATCGGCCCGCGGGCCGTAATTTGCCCACCCCTGTCCTAGGCCAACTGTTATCTGAGACTGACTCTTTGAACCATCTTTGTGTTTTATCATTCATGTTTTTGTCTCAAATGGTTCCTTAATATGACTCCTCAAATGTTTTCCCACAGCTGAAGAATTTCAAGGAAGACAACGCCCATGTCGGTTTTGGCTCAGGAACCCTGGCTCTGGATCAGGCCTTCGAGAGGACAAGGGCCAACAAGAAGTGGATCGAGGAAAATGAGGCCAGCGTTTTGAAATGGTTCAATGACAATCTGAAGGAGCCCGTAAAGCCTTGACTGAGCTGTCAAATGCAATTTGATTTCCATGGCAACAACAGGTTGAATACAGAAGTTGACACGTAGAACTGAATTGACTGTGTGTTACAGACTGTGTGCGTGACTCAGTTTAATATTGATGGACAAAATTAGAAGGAAATACTAATGGAAGTACATATACACTGATTTAAGGTTTGGGGGCATTGCTTTCACTCCTAGCATGAAGTGACAGTACGTCATATTCAGGAGAGCTTCAACAGAGGCAGATACTGAGAGGGAATTATATAAATAAAAGTTGCACGTGTTGTGCCATTTATTTGTAATGTATGTTTGACTTTTTCAACATTTCTATTTCATTATGAAGTTAGAAAATCATTTTTGTATATTAAGCGCAATGTATTTCACATAGACATTTTTCCATTTACTGCATATCAATAATGCCTGGTGCTTTTTTTTTTTTAATTTTATATGAAATATTTCAGGTCCAGGATGTAAATTTTCCACATGTGTAACTGTTTGTCATTTTAAGGGTATTTCAAATCTTTCTGTCAAGGCAAATTGGTTCAAACATGTTTGGTATTTCACCCTTACTCTTATTTATTATTCCAATATGCTGTATTATTTGCTTTTTGGCTTTTCCAACAATCATGTAATGAATTACTAGCCTGAAGAATTAAACCAGCATAAGAACAGACATTCTCTACTCGCACAGATGAATTTGTTGCTTTTTCGGGGACAGGCTATTCTTTGAATTCATTTTGAAAATAAAATAAACATTTGTATTGTCTTTGGAGATTCTCAGTCACTCAAATCATGGTGAATTCTTGTTGAAATCTTCTTGTCTTGGCCACTGGACTTGAATTTCTTCACTTGAAGACCTTTCCCCCCCTCATCCAAGAGGCTTCATCAGTTCTAATGACCTATGGGGAATTTACGAGTATAACTGCCAGGTTTTTGGGCAGGTCTAGGTTATATATTTTTATTACCTCTTAGATTGTTGTCTGTACTCTTGCATCCACACATACACAAGCATTTTCTACATGTAGCCCGAAATAAAATGTGATTTTTAACATCATTTTAATGAATCATAATTAAACAAAATAAGCTGTCCGTTAAAGGCTGTATTGAAATACAATGACTTGAGGCATTGGTTTTAATTTGACCAAAATCTCCTCAAATTTTAGGTTACAGTTGATCTGAATTAATCACAGTGATGGTGATGATGATAATTATAATGTTGTTTATGATGATGAGCACCTGAGAGCGACCCATTCTGTCACAAATGTTTTTAATGCTTCCAGCTTGCAGTAAGAAGGTTTCTGGTTCCATCCGATTTTGGACCTTTCTGTGTGGATGAAACACATTCTCCCCATGGCTTTTCCCTGGGCTCTGCAGCTCCACCACCCTTTTAAAAGACTCTAAATGACAACGAACAGTTGTAAACCTTTTTAAGTGGCCCTTTGATTGGTCAGCTTTAAAATCGCTCACTTGACTTCACGGTGATAAGCAGCGAATAAAAAATACAAGCAGAACTGGTGAAGTTAATTCAAAGTTTATAACCTATTGCACATTTCTAACGTCACACAAATGCGGACTCTCATGGGATGTTTTATGATATGACATGACATGACATGGGAACACAGGTTGCACATTATTCGAGATAATTTATCCCCCTTATCGCAAGCGTAAGCGGACGGTTATCAGGAGGTGCTGTGAAGAGCAATCCTGTCATAATATATAATCTATTTACTCCAAACAATGAACTGTGAGAGGCTGGACAGGGGGAGGTTAAGGTCAGAACGGCTGTTAAATGTTGGGAAACGCTGCTCTTTTGTCAGTTTACTTCACATGCCAGACTCAGGAAATCTCCTGCGGATCATCGTGTTTCTGTTTTTAGTGCGCCTGGATCTGTCTAATCTGTGAGGATCTTCGCACTTTGATAGGCCATGGGGAGCTCCTGCCGAGTCAGCAGGATGTGCATTGTGTTCCTGGTCCTGGGCTTGGTCTCCGTGGTAACCATTGTTACGTTATGGACTGTTGCCCTGACAGGAGATGCTGGTGATGCCACCGCGCCTTGGGACAGGTAGGGTTCTGTCTCATTTCTCCAGGTGTTTCTTTTGAGTGGTGAGGAGATGTCACTTGGATTTAAGCGCTGATGATTAATGGAGAAAAATCATGGAACTCCAGATTCCCTTTTTTCTTTAATATCGTAATATAAACTCAGTGGGATCTTTTGTGGCCACCTGGGTCAAAACACCATCAAATTTTACAAAAACACAAATACCAGTCATCCTTAAGTTGCAGTTTGAACATTTCATTCAGCTTGTTCACAGAAAACATTTAGCAGAATGAGGAAATTTCTCTCCAGAAACATGGCTCCTGAATTCTCCACTGAAATGGAAAAAAATCTGTTTGGTTTTTTTTAATCAAAAGTTTACATGCATTTTCTGGCCAATATGTCTGTGGAGGTTCTCAGTTATCCAGGTCATGATGAATTCTTGTCGAAATCTTCTTGTCTTGGCAACTGAACTTGAAACTCAACTCAAGTCCAGTTGCCAAGACAAGAAGATTTCAATCAGACTTTTCAGGTCAATGTAGCTGTTTGGTCATTTTTCTGGTGCACATTGTGTATTTTCAAACACTTTTGGAGAAAGCAATATCTGTTACCTTTCTAGAAAAATTGCCGGAAAACATAATAAAATAATTCAACCACATTCAAAATAAAAAAAAAATCAGCTTTGGCCTGCAGAGCAGTAAGTATTGGAAGTATTATAAGAATTCCATCTCATTTTATGACAATAATTATTATTATTACTATTATGATCAGTAGTAGTAGTAGTAGTAGTCGTACTTGTAGTATCATCATCATCACACAGCTGGAGTGAAATGAATGAATGTATGTATGTGTGTGTATGTGTGTGTGTGTGTGTGTGTGTGTGTGTGTGTGTGTGTGTGTAACAGATACCGCCTCCCCACTTCCCTGGTCCCTTCCACTTACAACATCACCCTGTGGCCTCATCTGAGTGCCGGCCCCAACGGCCTCTACCTTTTCACAGGTGAGCCCTCCTGACTTTCATCAATGCTATTCTTACTTCAGCCAGAAGAGGCCAATAATATCCATGGTATTCTTGGATTATACACACACACACACACACACACACACACACACACACACACACGTATATATATATGTATACATATATACATGCACATATATACTGAAGATGTAATTGTATCATACATATTTGACTGTCTTGATCAGTGTTTGACTGTTATTATTCTCCAATAGTCTCTTCTCTCTATGTCTCCAACAGGTGAATCCACTGTGGAGTTTGATTGCGTGATGCAAACAGACCTGATCCTGATCCACTCCAACAAACTCAACTACACCGGAGTGAACGACACACACATTGCCACGCTTGTAGCTTTAGGTGGGCGCTAACACAAATATACACTTTATCCAGACCTCGGCCTCTTTCTAAATTTTGTATCTGTTTGTCGTCGACATTTGACTTTTGAAATGTTCTCCAATCCAGATGGAGGGTCTGTTCCTGCTGTAAAAAAGTCCTGGCTGCAACCAGAGACGCAGTTCTTGGTTATTCATCTCGATGGAGAATTAACCGCGGGGCGGACGTACCGGTTGGGGACCGTGTTCACAGGAGAACTGGCGGACGACTTGGCAGGCTTTTACAGAAGTGAATATGAGGAGGACGGCATCAGGAAGTGAGTCCTCTTTTTTAGACAGTGTCTGTTTTGCCGTGAACATGCTCACCAGAATGTTTCTGCTTGTTGGCAGGATTGTGGCCACGTCTCAGATGCATCCCACTCACGCCAGGAAGACCTTCCCTTGTTTTGACGAGCCTGCCATGAAGGCTTTTTTCCATCTCATTGTCCTGCATCCTCCAGGGACTGTGGCGCTGTCCAACAGCATGGAGATAGGTCAGTCCAAAGCTCGCTCATCCATTCATTATCTATAGCTCTTATCCTGTAGTCAGGGTCACAGGGGGGCTGTAGTTCATCCCCGGTGTCATTGGGCAAGAGGTGGGGGTCGATCACAGATAGTTGGAAATATACAACTATCCATGCTCCCATTCATGCCTCTGGGCAATTGCGCGTCAACAAGGAAGCTCCTGTATGTTTTGGTGTTTGGGTGGACACTGGAGAACGTGGAAGAAACCCATGCAGATATTGGAAGAACATGGAGATTCCGTGCAGAATGGTTCTCCCTGTCGGACTCGAATCGAGGGCCGTCATGCTGCGAGGCAAGTGTCCTGCTGTAAAATAGTGAAGTAGCATACAATGGGAATAAATCCAAAGACATGGGCAAGTTAAGCAAACAGTTGCTCTTCTATTCACTCCTGGAAAATTTGAAAGAAACGGACATTTATAATGTCACATGAATAACAAGAAAACACTCAAAACCCTGTAGATGGGTCCACATTTACAGGGTGCCTCCTTGTGTTTCAGACAGTGTCAACATGACTATTGACGGAACTGCGGTGACGATGACCAAGTTTTGGCCGACAGAGAAAATGTCCACGTATCTACTAGCCATCGTGGTTTCAGACTTTGCATGTCGAGAGGCCATGCAAGGACACACACTGGTAGGTATAATTGGGGATTGGTCCAATACGTCCCATCATTTGAAGGTACACTTGCACAACAGTTATGTGATATAAGTATTTCACCTGACCTTACATGTGTCCTCTGCCCGGAGTTGCATGTTCCATCTAAAATGACATGTTGAACGCAGAATGAACTGGTTTGCCGTTCTGCGTCCAGATACGTGTTTGGGCTCGCGTGAAGGCTATTGAACAAGGACAGGGGAACTACGCCCTCGCTGTGACAGGACCTATTTTGGAATTTTTCCAGCAGTACTACAACATCTCCTATCCTCTCACCAAGTCAGGTTAGCCCGCCGTTCTGCTTGGCTAAACCAGCAAGCCCATTTTAACTGACATTATGCATCTCAGGCTGCTTGAAGCTCCCTCAAGATGTGTTGTCATGATGCAAGATTAAATTGTATAGTTATGAAAACTACATGTGATCTTAAAAGCTAAAGAAGTGCTTTTACCCTTTATCAATCAAACACAGAGAATACAAATGTAGTACTTTTAGAAAAGTACATGAAGATATGGAGGGATTGTATGTGTTGATTTTACCCCTCCCTCGTAGATCAAGTGGCCTTGCCGGACTTCTATTTCGGGGCCATGGAGAACTGGGGTTTGGTGACCTACAGGGAGACCAAGCTCCTCTATGATCCTTTGACTTCCTCCAACGGAAATAAGGAGACCACCGTCACTATTGTTGCTCATGAGCTGGCACACATGGTGAGCTTGTGCTACGACCAATGGTCGGTTTTCTTTTCTCCACATCTGTGAGTCAAAGGCAAACGACAAATTTTGTCAAATGACCCGAGGGTCATATAGAAAAGTGCCATATTTCTTGGGAAGTGATAATGTAGCTGATTGTTAGTGAACTGACACTTCTGGCTTCCAGTGGTTTGGGAACCTGGTGACACTGAGATGGTGGAATGAGGTGTGGCTGAATGAAGGATTTGCAACCTACGTGTCTTATCTGGGAGCAGACAAGGCTGAACCTGGATGGAATGTGGTGAGGATTTCATTTCTATCTGGTCAATATGATCTCCAACAAAACAAAACAAAACACTGATGCTACGTCTGTGGAATACCTCACCAGATGCCCAAGTACTGCAAACTAAGCCCCCCAAAAAGTTGACCAGATATTCATCAATTTATTAGATTCCCCTTAAGTGTTAATACACATGTGCAAGAACAGGTTAACAAAATGCAGTGCTATATCCATTTAAAGACAAAATGGACCCAAAAAAGCCAGATTTGATGGGTAGACTATCAGACAGACACTAAGCAGCACCTGGGGAGCATCTGGGGCTTCAATGTCTTGCTCAACAGCACTTCAACAGGTTATGGGGGGCTTGGGGAATCTAACCAGGACCAGAAGATGTATTGTTATCTTTTTTTCAGTTGCCACTGAGGTTTTACCCTGTATTACTGGAAATACAGATCATTCATTTGGCAAAATCTGTGTCCTTCTTCCAGAAAGATCTGATTGTCCTGGATGAAATCCACAGGGTGTTTGCGGTGGACGCTTTGGCCTCCTCTCATCCTTTGTCGTCTAAAGAGGACAGCATCTTTCTGCCGGATCAGATCACGGAGCAGTTCGATGTCATCTCTTACAGCAAGGTGCTTGTTGTGGAGCATGCCCATGTTTTCGGGGCCGAAATTTAAACTCAATACTGACAGTCCGCGTGCGTCCTCAGGGTGCAGCCGTACTGAGGATGTTGTCCGATTTCCTCTCCGAGCCAGTTTTCGTCCGGGGACTTAATGTGAGTGCGCTTGCATCGCGGTTTCCACAAAGTTGCTTCTAATGTGGAGCTACAAATCAATCACGGTATAAATCATTCAGCATGGGGGGGGGGGGGGGGGACACAGTGTCAGGTTGTAACGATGTGTTTTTCTTCTCCAGGGGTATCTCAACAACTTCTCCTCTGGCAACACAGTCGGGAATGATTTGTGGGAAAATCTACAAAAGGTATTTCGGTTCTGATTTTTCAGTAACACTTATCGGGTCGACTGTTATAGGTGTTGCAGTGACTGACTTGAGCTTTGTGAGACGGAAGGGGTGATGCAGCAAACATGCTAAGGCTTATTTAATGAACTTCTTTGGGTTTTTAACAACCGAGGAAAGAAATATCAGTCAAAAAAGCCTTACTTGCCTTTAAAAACCTCCATATCTGAATCTGATTAATTAGTACCCAACTATTGGAAAAAAAAACTGTCAATAGCCACATGATTGCTTTAAAATATACTGTATGTCATGACTCAAATACACTCATAATAATCTTCATTTTATATGAAAATACTGTGATCTATTTTCAACAGGCAGTGGAAGACAACAATGTATTTCTTCCTCGTCCAGTTCATGATATTATGAACCGTTGGGTTCTCCAGATGGGCTTCCCAGTCGTTACAATCAATACTTTGACGGGAGAAGTGTCACAGCAGCACTTCTTACTTGACTCAAAGTCCAGCGTCAAAGCGAGATCACCCTACAAGTACGCAGAGCCTCATGTGTAACACAACAAGGTTTTTTTTTTTTTTCAAATTCCTAACTCTGTTATCAGTAAAAGTTTGCAACAAGAGTTGATGGTTTATTTATGAGTTCAGATGTCACAATGTTAAATAGATTCCCTTCTTCCCAGCTACGAGTGGATGGTTCCTATAAGGTGGATGACGGGCGGTGATGTGCAGAGAGATATCTGGTGGTTGATGGAAAAGAAAGGTGAGGATGGAGGGTTCTGGTTTCATATAAAAAAAAACCCAACATTTTTTTTTTTAAATATGCTACTTGAAATTTTCCAAGAGTCAGTTTCAACTGACTGGAGTTAACTAATTACAGAAAAAAATGATGAGTTGAGAACATGTTGGTGTTTATGTCGAAGCTTGTTTTCTGTGTGATTTTGGGAATGATGTGGGTGTGGTTTGGGGTACAATGAATTCTGGGTTGTTGTTTTTTTTTACCTGGAATTGAGCGGGATCAGTGAGTTAAAATTGCAGGTGTTTGCGGTGTGGCTGTGGCCAACAACAACTATTGCTCATTAAACTTTAATTAAAATTAATTTGCACTATGGTACTTCTCCGCGTACAAGTTTCAGAGGGACAATTTTCAGTGA
Source organism: Fistularia commersonii (assembly GCF_037954325.1). Taxonomy (NCBI): domain Eukaryota; kingdom Metazoa; phylum Chordata; class Actinopteri; order Syngnathiformes; family Fistulariidae; genus Fistularia; species Fistularia commersonii. Next base: position 10,409,420 of record NC_141300.1, on the reverse strand, counting down.
CGCACAGTGTGGTTAGCATGAAAGACGTGGTCACTGATACGACGGGGAAAAAGGGAAATTTAAATTAAAGGTGGGAGTAAATAAAATTGTTATTTGCACTTTGGGGGAGTTTGCGTTTCACAGAAGCACCTCCACTCACCGAGAGCACCATGTTGGAGCTAGCACGCAGATAGGTAATACTAACTTTGTAAGACTACGCAAGTTGCTAATGTTAGCATTGCTACGGAAGATAACAGGATTGCTAATACGGAAAGGTAAAGTTCAAGCTCATAACTTGATCGTCATTAATTTTTTTTCCTCATTAAAACACAATTTATATGATTTATTTCCCCATCATCAAACCTCAACCAACTTTTATAATTTTTTTTGATGGCATCCCACTCCTGAAATCCAAATTTGATTTTTCATTTAATGTCTTTGCTACATTAAATGCTTCATTTACATCTTGAAACTGATGCCTTGCTAATGTTGTACCAGTGTCTTACTGTCATAAAGTTGAAAAAAATGACATTTTTGATATATCTTACTACTAAGAAATTACTATGTGTAGTTCGTATAATTTGTTTTACTTCCACCATCAGCTTAGTCAAAGTCAACTTTGTAGTCAACACTGTCATATTTTTCCACTCATACAGAGGATTGAAATTGCATTTCTCTTAGACCCACAGTGAAGTAGTAAAAAAATGATACGTATCCTAGACAAAAAGTTTGTGACAAAGTTAACAACGTTATTGTTGTTATAAGGACCTCTCCATTTAATACAAAAATGCCAACTTTTAAATGAATTCTTCGCAAAAGTGATATGACAATGTAAACAACGCCCCCCCTGAAATATGTCTGCTTTCTTTCAATGATTTCTCTCCAAGGTGTGAACTTGGAGATGAGGAGTGGTGCTTCGTGGATTCTGGCTAATGTGAACATCACAGGTTATTATCGGGTGAACTACGACCTGGAAAACTGGCAGAGACTTCTGATTCAGCTGGATACAGACCATCAGGTACAAGGTCAGATTCTAGATTCCAAGAATGGCGTGTAGATAGTGGTTCTTTGAATTCACTATTAATCTCTTCTGCTCACTCCTATGTATTTTACTTTAACATTACCTTTCATGTGCTATTGACTAGTTATTGATGGTTCCCATATCCCTATCTTTTGTCTAGGTTATACCGGTGATAAACCGAGCCCAGCTGGTAGATGATGCATTCAATCTGGCGAGGTAGGTCCGATTTACAGCCCGAGGCTTTGCCGCATTTTCCTCCTTCAGCTGCTGACTCCTCAGATTTTTTCAGAGCTTCATCAAAAGTAGAAATATTGGTCCTATTTGGGCTTTATTCAAAATTTGTTTTTCGGTTTCCTGTTCACATTCGGAAGCACATTCATTTCTTGCATGCATAAATACTTTAAAATAACTCAATGTAATACAACTATTGAGTTGTGCGTCCATATTCAAGCATCGATTTTTCAAGCAAAAATTTCTGGCTGGCTGGAAGTAAAGGGAGAAGGATAACAAATAAATGTCTGTGGAGGTTCCTCGGTCATCCAGGTCACGGTGAGTTCTTGTCGAAATCTTCTTGTCTTGGCAGCTTGACTTGAATTTCATCACTTGAAGACGTTTCACTCCTCATCCGAGAGACTTCCTTAGTTCTAATGACCTGTCTTCATATGAATGTGTATGTCGTCAATTGCACTGAGGATTGTGATGACATCTACATCGGAGAGACCTAACAACCGCTGCACAAACGGTTGCCCCAACACAGGAGAGCCACCACTTTAGGATAGGACTCCACAGTCCAACTTCACCTGAAGGACAAGGGCCATCTCTGAATATTGGAGGGGGCCTCAAACACAACCTTTCACAAAAGTACACCGTACTGGGATCAATGCCAAGACAGATTTGCACACATGTACCAGGCCGATCTGCACTCTCCAAACAATCAGAAAAGACCCACCACCAGAACCAGCCCTCGGTCAAGTCCACATGACCCTCAGTTCATGTGATCCAACAGGTTTAACTCCTTTATTTAGGTTTACCTGTTCCCTAAGTTGCTCTTTTGTTCCCCCCCGCCGACATCTAGTTTCTGCAGATCAACTCTTCCATTTACAGATCAAGCCACCATAGCCTAGACCCGTCCAAAACCCTGGCAGTTATATTCAGAAACCCCCCCATAGGTTATTAGAACTGAAGAAACTTCTCGGATGATGGGTGAAACGTCTTCAAGTGTAGAAATTCAAGTCCGGTTGCCAAGACAAGAAGATTTCAACAAGGAAAACAAATAAAAATTGGAGGAAGCCCCAAACCAGATGTAAAATTGGAAAATAGTACAAAAATAGAAAAAAAAAAACATGAAAGAAAATTAGATAAAGAGCGAACTGAAGTCTGATCTTATCAAAGTTTGATAAAGAAAATAAGCAATTGTAATGTGACAGGTAGATGATAAGATATGCAAGAGTGCAAATCGTTTAGTTATGATACAGTTTATCTCTGCTACAGACCAGCAGTTCATTAAATAGGTGGTCCAGAGGTATTCTTTTAAAATACTGTTTTGTATGGAAAGCAGAAGTGACATAGCTTGGGGATGTTTTTAACTCATGAACCCCCGCAGAGCTGGAATGGTTTCCACCTCTCTGGCCTTGAGAACCACCTCCTATCTGTCAATGGAGACGGAATACATACCCTGGCAGGCTGCGCTGGACAACTTTCAGTATTATTACCTGATGTTGGATCAAACCGATGTTTATCAGCCGATGCAGGTACAGGACTTCATAAGAAATAGCCACAAATACAGACATTCTTTTACTCTTGTGCCACTTTGTGGTGATTGAATGGTTAAGAAGCATCTGCATCCTGTATTACTTCCAGGGCTACATGAGGAAGCTAGTGACTCCACTCTTCCTGTTCTTTAAAAACATGACATCGAACTGGACCCAGGTTCCTGGCAGACACACCGACCAGTGAGTAGAAACAAACGGCGGCACACATCGGACACGAGTAAAGTCCTTCATCGAACAAGCATATTCATAAAATGTACAGCAATAAGTTAGTAACTCCCTTTTCCCTTTAATTGGAAATACAATGAAGTTCTCTGTCATCTTCTTGTCTTGGCAACTGGACTTGAATTTCTTGACTTGAAGATGTTTTTCCCTCATTCGAGAGGATCCTTCAGTTCGGCATTGACAGCTATGTTTGGAGGCGTTTCATAATTTGCAAATTGCTGATTTGTCAAGACAATTTGTCTTGACATAACTTAATGATGTCATTAATTTTCATGTAACTTCATGACCACTTACATGTAAACTTTTGGATTTCATAAGGTTTAATGGTTGTCTTTTTTCCTAATTTGGATTATTTCCTTGGTAATTCCTACATAATGCGCAGGTTCAATGTGTGCTTGATTTTAATGTCCACACTTCACAGCAACCGCTTTACTTCCTGGTAACTAACCACGTGTCCATGAACAGACCAATTAGAAGTACAACAACTAGCTAGAAGTGAACCAAATTGGTTGCATAGCAGTTTCAAATCTGCTATTAACTTGGTCTTTATCATGTTAATTTAATTTCTTTCTCAATTTTTTTTTCCTCTAATTATTTTCCTACTTGTCTGTCATTTCATCCCCTTGAATATAGGCAATAACTTGATCGTTTTTATTTGTCTTTCTTTATTTTAATGTAACCTCTCGTTTTCAATATCAGAGTACCCGTGAGTAATTATCTCATCGTCCCCTTTGAGGATTTCCCCCCAGTTAGGAACAAAGCTGTTTCTTCGCTGATGTGATGATCCAGCTGCTGATCGACAGCCATGTTCATGTCCCCCGCAGGTACAACCAGGTGAACGCCCTCCGGATGGCCTGCAGCACTGGGATACACCAGTGCCAAAACCTGACCAGCACATGGTTCAAAGAATGGATGCAAAACCCTGAAAACAATTCGTTAGTATTCTTTGTTTGATCAATCCCCTCCTTTGTTTTCAGGACACCCATGTTTGATCAATTTCTTTTCATTCAGGATCAGTGCCAACCTGCGGCCGACCGTTTACTGCAGTGCCATCGCCGCGGGGGGCGAGGCAGAGTGGAAGTTCGCCTGGTCCGGGTTCAAAAATGCTACTTTAGCAAGCGAGGCCAGTAGTCTCATGTCTGCGCTGGCCTGCACCAGTAACACACCCTTGCTAAAGCGGTGGGTTCTCGGCTGCTTTATCAAACACGAGGAAAGTAATCTCGCGATTGGTCACTTGATAATTTCCCATGCCCACCCAGGTATCTGTCTTACACACTGGATCCCATCAAGATCCGTAAGCAGGACGCCACCTCGGTCATCACGTCCATCGCCAGCAACCGGCTGGGACAGAGTCTGGCTTGGGACTTTGTCAGGGCGCGGTGGACGTATATGTTCACACAGTGAGTGAGACCCTTGACCCTTGACCAAACCCTTACATTTCAATGCAGCAACATAATGGGGGGGGGTGCATAAGGAAGAAACGAGATGTGTACCACGTCTGATTTGTTGCCCGAGTGTCTGGCAGCCCAGGCATTTAGAAGATAAACCAGTTGAATGAGGTGTCAAATGCAAGCGAGTGCGCAACTTTAGGGTAAATCTGTAATTTGGTTTCCAGATACGGGCAGGGCTCCTTTTCCTTTGCCTCGATTATCAGCGGGGTGACGGCGAGGTTTTCCACCCCCGCTCAACTACAGGAGGTACGTTGTCCCATTGGATTGATTGATCCCTAACATGTGTGTTGAATTGTCGTGTGTGACCTCTGTGCGTCTTTGACAGCTGGAGGAGTTTGTGAAGAAGCACGAGTCAGGGGGCTTTGGTACCGCCACGCTGGCCGTGCAGCAGGCCTTAGAGAGAACGAGGGCCAACATTAAGTGGCTGCAGCAGAACAAACAAGAGATCCTGGACTGGTTCACCAGCCAGAGCAGCAGCCTGCCACACTGAAGGAGACACAGATAAAAATTTGGTGGTGTGTAGGAAAAAAAAAAAAAAGGAAGAAATACACACACACAAACCCAGGGTTACTGAATGTTAGTGCATTAATGAACACATTTTATTGGTCTTATTCATCATGACCACAAATACACGCAGGTATCCTACAGAAATCAAACCATGAAACAAAATTTTCACCTATGGCAGACTGTCGCCGGACAGCAGCGTAAAAACGCAAAAGAAATAACCAGCCAGACATTTAAACTAGATTTGGGTTAAGAAGCAGTCATTGAAAAACAGCGGCGCGCTTTTAAATCCTCTATAGTGTGACTGTGGGCATCATGATGCTGTCACGGAAGCTGACATGATCCAAGACATGTTGAGCGGGTTTCAGGACACGGCATTGACAGTAAACCGCTGTTCTTGTGTGAGGACGTCTTTCTTTTCTTTTTGCAAACCAACTTAGTTTTCACAGACTGCTTTTTTTCTTAGATTTACCGTGGTCCCACTGATCCATAAATAAATACCTTACATGAAATTAAGAAAAAAAGAATGCACAAGAAGTTCGGATCTCAGGTTGACACCCACATATTTGTAAAAAAAAATAATAAAACAACAACAAACACACAACCATGCACAGCAATTCAAGCTAGATTAAAAAATGCAATGTTGTCCTAACTGTATTTCTATCTCATCCCTGCCCCATGGAGTTTTTCAAAAATAAATACAATTAAAATACATTTTTAAAAGAGCTAGTTAAGAGGGCGGGAAGGCGTTGATGTATTTTCGGTTCACGTCAGATTAAGCAACTGCCTGTCGCAGGAAATTTCTTTTCTTGAAATGTAAAAGCCCAGTAAAACGTCAAAAAAAAAACAAAAGCTCGGGAGTCACAGCTGGTCACATTTATCATGACATATCAAACAGTGTGGGAGGTAGACTGGGGTTCAAACTCACTTTGTTTGGTCATAAATCCTTTGGAAGACACCGAGAAGCAAGGAGAAGCTATTTCTGTATCAAAGTGCCGCTGCTCTTGCTTTTTTTGAGGAAAAACAGGCCTGGATTTATCATTCTTCTTCTTATTGTTATTATTATTATTATTATTGTTGTTTTTCCTTTAGACGTACACACAGTGACATATATTGAAAGGTAACCCGGGGGAAACAGTAGACGAACATGCAGTTAGTTGTGTACACAACCAGTCGTAGCACAAGATGTAACAAATATCTATTCAAAATTAAGCTGTACATTTAAAAATAAAATGAAATTAATCTCACCAACGTGTTGATTTAACTGTCGATGTCTGTGCTGGGCGCAAGTTTGTGTGCTGAGTGCTTTACAAAATACGTGTAATGTTTGTGAATCACAAGTGATCTAAACATTTTTTTGTTTCTTTTACATTTCAAAAAAATAATTGCTTCCACTTGATGAACAGATTTTTGGTTAAAAGTTAAATCAAAGAATATGATCGAGATGCCAGAAAGAATGCCAAAAAATCAGACAGAATTCAATATAAGCAATAACCTGTCAATCACTTTTGTCCCCAGACGGCCATTCATCACTAATTCCTGTAAAATCGCCATTCCTGCGTTTGTTTGCTTCATGCAGGACGAGCACAGCAAGGGAGCAGTGGTGGGAAATCAGTAAGAATTTCCTCTTTGAGTGATTCCTCCATTGAGATGATGTCAGGAAAGTAGAACTGAACGTAACACTCATGCTAACCGTGACACAACGGCATGAATATTTACAACCATTTCTCCCGTAGTGTTTTGCGCTGTTCTTTGGAAAAACATCAGAATCTGGCCCCCCAAAAAAGGAGAATAAGGGTTAGGATAGTCATTTAATATCCCAAAGTAGGCAGTAATTTGACCAATATGTGACACTTAAATTAATCTTATTTTGGCTATTAATTATCAACCAATTACTCTAGATGTTTAAATGCTTGTTGAAAATAGGAAAATATAGATATCCAGTCTATTAATTTAGAGGAATTCATTTCACCATTTTCATATTGAGGAGCGAACAAACTCAACAGAATTATTGACAGGAGTTTTAACACTGGCAGTCTCTTATTACAGTTCAGTTCCAACAGTCATGCTTATTTGTTGAGCAAGTACTTTTTTTTTTCCCAGGGATGCTGGAAAGCGGGGTAACAAAAGAAAAGAAAAAAGCATCAGTCACACGGACTGATTTTCGAAAACGTAGCCGGTGTCTGATGTTATTCCCAGCATGCACGAGACAAGAGTACAGATGAATTAATTTGATCACGGTTCACGTTGACCATCGGCCCTGGAATTTTTAGTACCTTCATTCGGAGATCCCAAGCTCTGAAGGCTCTGTCCACACTGTTCTCACCTTGTCGAGAGAACGAACCCCTGAGCTCACACTCTTTCGGGTCAGAAATCATTGACCTTGTATGTAATTTTCCCACATCCAGTCGCTGAAATGCACCTTTAACTGATCCGCTGCATTATTCGAGCTCTGTCATTACACACAACTAATCCTACTGGAATGATTGACCTTTTTTTTTTGTCCCTGAAGTCTTCACAAATAATAACACGTGACATGAAGAGAAATTAGAGCTTGGCATTTTTTACGTTTTGGTACGTCTTAGTTTTCTAATTCTCGCTTTCAAAAGCAACAGAGGCGTAAAAGCGGATATGTTTTTGCCAACTCCCCCCCCCTCACCCCTTTCCCTACTTCCTTTGCCGTCGAGCGACATCATTGCAGGATCTTCTCCCGTGTTTCGGGTAGTTTGAGCGCTACCAGGCTGCCACACACCAGCGCGGCGAAGGACAGCAGGATGGGGATGGCTTTGGTGATGCCCACGAAGCTGGCGAAGATAGAGCTACCAAGGACCGCTGCCAGCTTGCAGAGAGCGTTCAGCACGCCGAAAGCCGTTGCCCTGACATACAAACAGGAGAACATCAGCAGGTCATCGAAGAATATCTGCTTGTAAAAAAAAATCCCATTTCAGACAAACATATAGGGTTGAGATCTCTAGCAAATCTTCCGCCCCACCTTTAAACTTGATTTGTTAATTCTAAATGACTATTACAACGCCATTGAGTTGAGATTAAAATGTGTAATTAAAGATGTGGCAAATAAATAGCTTTTAGAAAAATGCATATCACTCATCTGATGAAGTGGAAAAACATGAAATTTACTGGATCTCAATTCCTAGTTGGATTTTTTTTTACATTTTTTTTACCTTTTAGATGTGGGGTACAGCTCCACCGTCACCACCTCGATGCCGTTCCATGCAGCGACGCTGACGCCACAGAACAGACACTGCAGGGCGATGATCGCCGACTGGGTGAAGCTGAGGAACAGCAGGATGCTGCAGCAAGCTGAGATGAGCATGGAGCCGCCTGCACAGATGGCCAATAGGACAGGCAGTGACCGACACGCAGGTGATACTAGCACAGACTCCCAACATATTTGAGTATTAGTGGATATTTCTTTTACCCAGCCTTGTGCACGTGCAGGAAACAGAACAGCAGTATTTATTTGAACAAAACAAAACAAATCTGAGGGTGCATTGCTTTTAAAATGGGGAGGAAGGATGCACCAACTGAAATGGTGATCAAATATTTGGATATGTTTTATATTGTGTGATGTTTTATTGTCGTAAAATGGGAATTGGTAGAGGGTTTCATTTTTTTAAATGACTATTTAACTGTAGGTTCCTATGGTAACAGTGGACCCGAAAGTATGCTGTTCAACAAAGAGCTTCCTCTAACAGGTTAGCTTAGCATTGCTAATGATAGCTTTTGAGATCAGTAGCCTATCAATGACAAGACACATCCCCATGATCATCACGGCTCCCTTATATCCAGGAATAATAACAATTAAAGATATTAAAATTTTGAAACCAATAGTTACTTCTTAATAGCTTAACTAAAAGTCATAATCTATTTAGTTTTATTAACAGTGCCAAAGTTACAACCTCGTGATGGTGATTCTTGTAAAATCTCTAAGTCACGTCTGTGCATGAGATAGTGCGCAAACAACTTTTTAAAACGCTCGTTTGTTTTTTCAAATTTGAATTAAGTCATCAGGCCACTCAAACAAAGGATAAATGAATCATTGTAAAACAAAATATTGCCATAAGTTTTATAGAACAGTAATGATAAAAGTCAAAATAAGTAAATCAGATTACCTATCATTCGAACTCTCCCAATCTTTTCCATGAAGAGCGCAGAGATGATGTTGCCAGGCAAAACTGCCAGACTGCCCAGGAAGCTGACCAGGTAGATGAGGACGTCGTTCTCTTCGACGGTGTCCAGGTGGCAGCCATGTTTGTTGTGCTCAATGGTGGTGTTTTCCATCTTGCAGTCTATAAACTTTCCCTCCAAGTCTATGGGGTTTGGGGAACCACAAAACATCAGACGGAAGCTTCAGACAAGCCCCGAGGGCGACGGTGAATTTCTATTTTATCATTTCTATTTAATCACATCATCAATCTCTTTCTTGGCCGATTTTACTCGTATTTAATAAAGCTGATTTAGGTTTTAGGTTAGCTGTCGGCTTTACCTTCAAGGTTTTAATATAATTTACCTGTAAATGTCATTTAAAACCAATATCAAACATGAATTAATTTGCAGTTGTCTAAATTGGAGGTGCTGAAACACCATTTTACCCAAAGTACAGTCAACTGCATCAGCAGTAATAACCAAAAAAGAGGCTATTTATGATTTTTTTAGATTTTTGCTATTTCTGCAATTACTTATTATTCATCCATTCCCTCCTTTTTCCCCCTAAAAAAAGACAAAATGTGATATAAGTGGACATTTGTCATTCTTAGCAGTTTACAAGTGGGATTTTCTTAAAATTAAAAAAATCACTTAAAAAAGGGCTTCAAATGAGGTCCATTTGGAATTTTATGCTCAAAATTTATTCCCAACAGACCGCCGTCAAATCCTAACCTTGTCTTTTCGACAATGAATCGTTCATCTCCTTGAATGTAAAGTACGTCAAAGTGGTGAAAGTAACTGCGTAGCAAACTTAAAAGTGGCTGCATCTGAAGTGCTTTGCCGCCGGTGTCCTAGAGCAGACTGTGAAATGTTACAGCGGCACATCTATTCCGTGGAATCGTAGGGATGTACACACATTTCTACACTCTGGGGAGCAGTTGCATCATTTTTTTTAGAGCCACAAGAAAAACTGAAATTGTCATGAGATGAGTTGAGTGCAGAGTGAGTGTGCAGGTTCAAGCGCCTGAAAAATACTTTTTGGGCAAAGTATAATGCAGTAGAGGATTAATTCTGATCAGTGTTTAAATCACTTTGACAATCATCTCAATGTGCTCTGAATATTTTTTTTTCCATGTAGCCTGAGTTGAGCATCTGCCCTCCAAGTAGTGACCCAACCAATGCAGTTTTTCCTCTTTAAATTCAATGGCAGTAGTGAAAGGGAAACACTTTGAGTCCACGTTTTTGTGTCTCATATCGTTCAGGGCTCAAACATCGCTTTGACCTCCCTCCCGAGCGGGACGTGTTGGGCTGCTGCTCCTGCACTACATACCTGTGTTGTAGAAGACAGTGGAGATAATGGTGCAGTTCTCAAACACTGTGTCGGTGGACCTGATGTCCTCAAAGCGACAGTCTTCAAACAGTGAGTCCTCAAACTTCACTGACTTGAGCTCTATGTTGATGAACCTACGGAGGATGGGATGCCACACACAGACGGATAGACGGAGAAAACATGGACTTGGACTTCTATGGCTGACAAAGTGCAGAATGGGCAGAATGGGCTTGTCCAAATAGAAATATACGGCGTTGCATTGTCTGCTGTACTGATACTAGGACCATGTCAGCGTCATTCCTGTGTTGGGCATTGGGCAAAGGGTGCGATTTGACATAGACCTGTCAATCACAGGGGCCACATGTTTGGACATACATGTTCTGCCCCAAACCGGTCAAGGCAGAAGGCAGCCCACCGCTGGGATCTGACCAAGGTTTTTTGACTGGCAAAAGGCTGTAAATGCTCAAGGTCGTGGAGGGAGCTGATCATACCAAGTGTAGATTTGTCTCACACTTGCAGTTTACATGGTTGGAGTCCCAACGGTCGCATCCCCGCAGTGCGGTATTCAGCGGTATAATGCTGCTGATGACTGAGATCCCATTCTGTTGCTTTAAATTCTGCGAGAGGCATAGAAGTCCAGCAATATACAGTAGCGTCATTTACTGTATATCAGCTCCCAAAACCTAGTTCTACAGAGGTGACATGTCCTGCAGGGGCCCGATGGGTTTTTTCGTAAAGGCCACACAGAAATGCAGTCCTCCACATTCGCTCCAGTCCATTGGTCATAATTTGGTATTTAACAAAAATTTCAGTGATCTCTCCAAAATCAGGTTACATCAAGTTTCATTGAGTTGAGTGATGTCTGACGGAGGGTTTAGAAAAGGCCCGGATAATAATGCGCTCATGTGACGCTCGCTTAGCCTCAACATCTTTGCGTCTCATTTGTTGGGGGTATTTTCAAAATGGCTGACTGTATTGCATTGTTTCTTGATTAAATATCAATTTCTACCAATCGCTATTCAGCATATATTAAAATAGAATTTTCTGGAATTTTTCAACATTCAGGACTTCTAATTAACAAAATTAAATGTAACTAATAAAGTATCCAGTCACTTCCAATGGGAATTAATACTGTAAATGGATACATAACTTTTTAAACAGTGACATTTTATACATTACAAGTGCTTTCTAAATGGTAACTAAGGATTACGACTTGATTAGAAAATTTAAACTTCTTATTTCATTAAAAACTGAACCGAGAGGAACTTCAGGAGGGTGTTGCTGCTCATTGGGCTCCTCAGACAAAATAAGTGTATTCCTGATTTGACCTATGTGGACAGAATGTGGATGTCCCCCTTTATAAACATGAATTCTCCATCAGAATCCAATAATAAGAATAAAATAAAGAAATAAAGAAATGTGAAGCTCACATAAACCCCAAAGGGTTTACAATCTTCACAATGCATTTTCATGGCTGTATATTTTGACCATTAGCATATGCAGAGAGGAGATCCGGTGTTGACATATAGCTAATGTTTCACATGCACGTCAATGAAACATGCAAGTGTGTGATAACAAAGAATGGAATGGTTGATATACGACATTAAAACTTTTTTGCTTGTCGCTTCAAGGTCCTTCCTGAAACTAAATGTTGACTTAAAGTGTTTTGCTCTGTCTCCGGAGCAGATGAGAGAATGAATTAAGTTTTCATTTGCCATCTTTTATTGCTTATTTGGTCTCAGCCCAGTCAGTTAAGACAGATTTATTCCATTTTCTTTCCAAACTGACATGAGCGCAAGGGCTTCAGGTCTGCAGTACTTCTTCTGTCCACCGGGCAGAGCAGTTTACTCACTTGTCATTGATGAATGTGCCGTTGTTATGCACCTGGTTCTGCAGCGGGAAGTTAAAAACAAAGTCCTCCACTCGTTCCCTGTTGAAGATCTGTAGAGAAGAACTGTTTTTACTGTCATTTGATACTTTTTTGGGGGGGGGAAACCTGTGCAGAAGCGTTTGAAAACATGGAACTTCTTGCTTCCACTTGGGTGGAAGATTTACCTTGACCTCGGACTTATACTCTTCATACTGCAGGTGTTTGATCATGTCGGGGAACCACACGGACAGGCCGTAGTAACTGCAACGGGAAGGAAGACGATGATTACGCATAGAAAATTCTGAGGTTTTAGTAACAGGCGGAAGAGCCGACGAACCTGAAAGCCATGCAGAACCAGATCACGGCCATGAAGAGCGTCGCAATCCTCAGTTCAGCGGACATGAGAGAGGCTACGTTCTTCAGCACCTTGGAGCAAACATGTGTTATTTTCATATTTAACCCAACGGCCTACAAAACTGCCCAAAAAGTCACTGGAGGAAAAAAAGAAAGGAGGAACGTTTCATCGATGGAAATAATTGAATCGCTTTTATAAAGAGACAGCCAGTTCATTTGAGTGTCGCTTCACATCGATGGGTATTAGGGGTTCTGACGTGAATGCACTAAAGACAAAGCTGTTAAATCATATCCTAAGTTTGAACATTGATTTAAAAAAAAAAAAACAACAGCAGTAGATTTCGTTCAGGTGATGGAAATCCTGGCCTTGACAGTAATTGCAGGCGTGTTCCTATGGAATCTATAAGTGGACAAACTCCAGGCTAAGGGTCTCTGGAGCTTTGCAGATGGGAAGAGAAAATACATCCACATTTCCCCCCCACCCCGCCCACCCTGTGAGGCTTTTCCTTCAGCCGGTGTTTCCGTGCGTACCAGTTTGCAGAGCGTGAGAGATCGGACAGCCCAGCGTTGCGTGTCCGTTCCTGTGGCGCTTTTGATCTCAATAAAATCATCCTCTGCCGTCTTGGGAGCCTTTATGTGAGTCACCTGAAGGAGACAACGAAATTCAAGTCCTTTGCAACAACAAACTTCAGACATGATTTAAGCTTCTGCTTTGGTATTTCTGCCTTGTCTAGAATTGAGTCTTAAATAAGGCTGGGTGTTATAGTGAAAAATATACTCTTGTTTGTCAATAATTATACATTTTAATGGTATCTGGTTGGTCAGAAACATCCTATGTTGGATATACAACACTCAATGCCTGTGACCTTGAACATTTTGTTCAGCGGTCCTTGTTTGGAGCCTCTCTGTGACGTGAACGTCAAAAGCGAAGTCAGATCTGATGGAGTGTTGAGAAAAAAGTCGAGATTTTTACAACGAAAACCGAGGATTCTGTCCATGGATATTGGCTGAGGCAGTTGTCTCAACCTTTTTTTTCCATTTCAAGTCTGGTGTATATATGTGGTGTGAATCCTTTCATTTTGCCTGGCTGTGTCAGGTTTGTTGTTATTTCTGGAGTTTCGATTTCTACACATTCTGACTTTTTATTTTGCATTTTCTAAAATACTGCTGAGATCAACACCGGCTTCATGTCGAGCATTTGGGTTCAATCTCAAGTCATCCTTGCGACGTCTTGACAGATTCACTGAGGAAGTTTGATAGGACAAGTTGAGTAATTAGGTTCTTGAAATAAGTACTTCCTTAAGTTAATGTAAGTTTTTTTTACGTTAATACTGATTGTATTTCCCACAGTTTATGTACTGTTGCCTTCCCTTATTCTGTGATGGTCTGATATTAGTTACATTATAGATCAGGTCTGAATCAAAGTGAAATAGAGTTTCTGCTGATGCATTTGGCACAATGAGACTCAAGTTGGGTTAAAGGGAAAAAAAAAAAGTTTTTGAATTGATTGGAAGCTGTCAGGCTCCTTTTTGTCTGCACAGTAAATTCCGATTACAGCTCGCGGGCAAGTTTTCATTGGGGAACATCCTGGCTCTTAGAGGATACTCACATAAACCCTGAGTTGTACTTGCCAGAAAAATAGAGCTATGTAATGAAGACAAACTTCCTCACACATTTGGTGCATGGCTCGTGTTTTGTGCGCAGAAAAGTACATTTGTTTTGTATTCACTTCAAACGCTGCCATGCAGGATGACACGAACACTGGTGTACATTTATTTGATTCCTTTACTTGTTCCCCAAACACTATTTTCCCTCTGCCCCGAGTTCCACCAGTCCATCAAAACCCTATATTTCCCAAGAAATGACCCTTTTTGAGTCTATAACCCCTAATTCTCATGTTCCCTTAAACCTTTATGTTCCTTAACTCCATTGTTTATGGTTCTTTGGTCTTGATCCCATTGACCAATCCCAGTACTCTAGTCCTTGAACCCTCTTAATGTCCTTTAACCTTCGAGGTCGTGCAAATTAGAGCCCATTTGTTATCAGCAGAACATTGTTTATAGCAAAAAAATTGAGTATTTTCATTCAAAAACCTGCATTTACAGGTTTTATAGCTATTTTTTTGAGTTTATCAACGGTAGCTACTCCAGTAATTGTGCAAGTAATGCCTTTGCTTGGTGGTAGAAAGGTATGTGCGCTCACCGTGAAGACCTTCTCGGGCTTCCCTTTTGCCCTCCAGTTAATGTCGTGGACCTGCTTCAGGATCATCCACGCCTCATCGTGCTTGGCATTCTGCTCCACACGCACCAATACACACACATCCAGGATGTATGAGCACACCAGGAGATACCTTTGCAGCGCTTGCAAACTTTACATAAAGGCCTGATACGTTTCTTCTCTTCCAACCCCCCTCCAACAGGTTTGAAGTGTGAACAGCATCCAGGAAAATCTGACCTCCAGGAGGAAGCGGGGGCTCTCCGGCATGAAGGCGAGTCCTATCAGAGAGCCGATGGCAGGAAGCGCCGCGACCAGGACGAACACCCTCCAGCTGTGGAACTGAATCTCCGAACCCATGCTCAACCCCCAGCCTGAACGCACACAAACAGTCCCAACAAGCCGAAAAAGAAATTAATAAATGGTAAAAGCCCAGTAGGACACAACAATCTGCAAAGAAAGTGGACCCTGAAAGGCATATTTAGTTAATATCCTTACCGTATTGAGGTATGATCCCCCAGGCGGTGAAGGAGGCATAAATCCCACCGATCATCCAGAACATACACAACCAGGACAGGTGTTCTCCTCGCTTGTCCGTCTGAAGGAACTCTGAGAAGTACGAGTAAACGATCGGCACCGTGCCGCCGATGCTGAGAGAAAAAACATTGGAGAAGTGTGATCAGTTTCATAACACACACAGACACATTTGAATCGACGTATAACACATTTCATCTTTACATTAATGTGGAATTTACTGGTTATACCGAGGACATTTTCTTTTTAAAAAGGATAAAGCGTTAAGATACCCACCGGTGGGCCATGCATTTATATATATATATATATATATATATATATATATATATATATTATATATTTTTTTTTTTTTTGCCCGTCATGCCGGCAGTGTGTGCATATGAATTATTTTCATTGTGCTTGTGGAGTATGTGACCTATTTCTCGGTCTGGGCTGCGCGGCTCCCTGTGGAACGCAGATATTCTGAGATAGAACAGAGTGTCACGACAACGAGACGGAAATCAGGCTGTGCAACTGGAGTTCCATATCTGCATGATCTCCATATTAAAAGGCTGATTTAATAGCTTTGCTAAACACTCTAATTATGGAGCTGTTGTATTTACCAATAACTCAATTTGGTAATAGGGTAATTCTGACAATACATAATGTTCTCTTGGTTTTAGACAATTCTCTGCAAACTTCAGGTAAACCGATTCTTTTTCAAAATGTGAAAATGCCATGGATGCATCACCCCAGGCATGGAAAAAAACAAGCATAAAAATAACAAGTACACAGAGAAAATTATAAGAGATCACCAAAAAGGCAGACATAAAACTTAGAAATAGACATAGAAGCCCCGGAGAAGCAGCCAAAAAGTTTGCAGAAATCACGATAGATCGAGTTAATATGAGTAAATGCTGCCATATTACACTTCATTCATTCTTATTTTTTCAAACATGTAATTTCTGTGCTGATGCAGGTGTCGCGTTACCCGATGCCCGACAGCAGCCTGAAGAAGAGGAAGGATCCGTATCCCTGGGCGAACGAGGACAAGAAGGCGAAGATGCAGTTTATATCCAAAGCAATAATTAGACAGCGTCGTCGGCCGACTTTGTCCGCCAGCCCCCCCCAGAGGAAGGCCCCAACCATCATGCTGAGGAAGACCACCAAACCTGAAAGCGGGAGCGGGAGAGTCGGTAAGTCAAGGCTTCACACACACACACACACCTTCATAAAACCCTTTGCTACTCAAAAAGTAGTAATGAACTTACTCAGATTACTCTCTGCTGACGCCCAAGCAAGGTTTGGCTGATTTTGTTTAATTTGCTCCATTTATTGTTAGACAGGAGATTTTCTGACCTCAACCAAACACTTCTACTAATTCCTTTTTATTCCTGAAAACAAAAACAGTTGCTCTCCCTGAGGAGAAATCTGTATGTGTGCGGGTTAATACGTTGCTCAAAAATGGATAATTATTTTAATAACTGAAACCATGGCGGCGCAGTGCAAAGTTTGATTCTGACAGGCGGCCTTTCTGTTCTGCATAAAAACATGTAATGGGTTCAACAGAGACCTTAAATTTCTCAGACGTGTGAATGTTAAATGAATGAGAGTGAATGATTGCGTGTCTATACGTGGCCTTGTGATCGACTGGCTCCAGCCCCTCCCGCGACCCTAAGCGTAGGATAAGCCATATTGATAATCCGTTAGGAAATGATTTTACAGTTTACCTCAATAGCGGAATATTTCTATTTTCATTCTACTTTTCAACACGCTACGGCATCTCATGCCGGGGAAATGGCTTCTCCCTGCTCATTTTTCTGCTCTGCCAACTCCCCAGTTTTTCAAAATAAAGACCCGAGCATGTTTCCGCTTCGGCCAAGTCCAACTGCGGCCAAGGACCGGCGCCTCGGCGTCACGTCAGTATGCAGATGGTCGCACAAAAGCGACGGGGTTTATTCCTGTTCCAGATCTCTATGTGATCGCGGGATATTGCTTGGTTTTTAATCGACATGGAAACCCGCAGTCCAACCTGGCCTTGGAGCATGAATACATAAAGAGAGGTCTACCTTTTAAAATAATGACTGCTGGGGAAATTAGTCATTTTTGTTATCTTTGTTAAAAGTAAACAAACCCAACGGCCTTCAACTGAGACTTTTTGGCTGGCGTAGTAACCCCTTTTGTTAACACGTTGCAAACAAGACCGTATCATCCGCAGTTTTTCCTTCTGGGTTTTGTGTGAATCTTTTCTAGCAATCGATTTAAATA
The DNA here is from genome assembly GCF_037954325.1 of Fistularia commersonii. Lineage (NCBI taxonomy): Eukaryota > Metazoa > Chordata > Actinopteri > Syngnathiformes > Fistulariidae > Fistularia > Fistularia commersonii. The sequence goes on along the minus strand of NC_141300.1, from coordinate 10,391,755 downwards.
AAAACAAGCAAAGCTCATGGGGTTCACGCATCTATTTTCACGCCGGCTGTTCTGTCGCTTCTCGTTTCAAGGTCAGAGCGGAGCGGTAGGGGTGGGGTGGAGGATCGATCAATCGCCGACTGCGCAAGCTGAGTCAGAGGAAAATAAGTCTATCTCCATCCCAAAACGCTGCGGGACCAAACCGAGGACAGGAAGGTGATGATGCAGGGAGGCTATTGTGCGGAAAACAGCGAGGACGGGACGGCGTGAGACTCAGGTCCCGTTCCTTGCAAATCCAACCTTTTTTGGATCATAAGTGTTTTGGGGTGAGGCGGGTGATAGCCCCCGAGAACCAAAGCGGCGGGCTCTCCTCGTCCTCTCAGTCCAAGGCTAAGGTCCGGATCCTCTAGCTCAGGGGTCGGCAACCCGTAACACCCAAAGAGCCATTTGGACCCGGTTTCCTCGGAAAAGAAAACTGGGAGCCGCAATTACTTTTTGACGTCTAAAATAAAGGTACCACTGTATATATTGCTTTTTATTACCTTTACACTTTGTATAAACAAGTGTGTAGTGTGGTACATCTGAAATTCACAAAGTATTCCGGAGAAAATTAGATTTTATTTATGTAATGAACTCATTTTGAGCTTTGGGCTTTCAGAGGGTGTAGCGGAGCCTTGACCTGAATTTTAAAAATAAATCTGGAAAAAATCACTGTGTCAGTAAACGATAAAAAATAAGTATTTGCAAAATATCTTCGTCTAAATATTTATTTTACATAGTTTATGGGACTTCTGCTCCTGAACGTCTGCGCACAGCATCTGCAAATCGGGACTTTACCAGCTGGCAGGTATACCGGCTTCCGCGAGTGTGACGTTATTTTGTGCGGCGAAAAATAATAAATATAATTTTATTTAATATTTCAAGATCACAATACTCTTCCAACTTAGAACTAAAAGTTAAAAAAAAAGGAATTAACACAAATGAAATACACTTCAATTAAATATTTATAATTTATTTTCCCAAGCCACTCGGAGCCGCAGTGTAAAGATGAAAGAGCCGCGGGTTGCCGACCCCTGACCTTGCTGATCTGATGATGGACGACAACCTATTGTATCAGAGGTTAGGTCGTAGCTACGGCGAGCAGAGAGAAACAGAGATGGAGACTGCATCTGCTTTTCTTCCAGCAGGTCTCCTATTTATTGGTTATAGTGAGTCCCTTTTGTACAAGGAGTGACCAATGCAGAGAAGTGTAGTACTGCACACAAAATTGGGGGTGTAACAGATAAGGATGGAATGGTACCTAAACCCAAAGGTGGTGTAAGACAGTACCTATCTGCAAGTCTGTTGCAGGACCTGAAGATGATTCATAGAAGTGAGAGCATCAGTGGGAGTTTGTCTCGGAGAGAGAAGTGGAAAAGTACAGGGAATCCCCCCGAAAATAGAACGGTAACATAAAATTATCAAACAATAAGTTGCAAAGTTATTTACTTTTCAATGTGAGCATCCTTACTATCGATATTTTTTAGCCTAAATCTTGACATTGATGTGAAACTAACAAAGATAGTAATAATTCTTTTCAAATTCAATTCTATTCGTCCCTCATGTGGTGGATAATTAAACAATATTTCAACAGTTGGAACAAAAGGTATCAAGAATGAAACTCAGTTTTGCGTGTCCAAACGCTCCGGGAAGACTGAGCCTTGGCGCCGCCATCTTCGCTTTCGGGGCCGAAAGCAGCGATGCAAAAATACCTCCCGTAAGATGCAATTACAAGATGCGATATATAGGATGTTGCTGCGTTTATTCTCACAGATCAGCCTCATGCGCAGCTTTCTGCTCGTATCCTGCATCTTTGCACAATCCACATTGTGCCAAGTTGTTTTAATTGAAAGTGGTGCCTGTGCTGTGAGGTAGAGCCAACTGGCATCAGTTGTCTGTTTGTCAAGTCATATTTTATTTATATATCTATCCGGTGCCTCATGACACACACAGTGTTCTCTTTAAAAGGATTTATAGAAATCCAACATTCAACCGTGAGCAAGCACTTGGCCACTTGCCGGGCAGAGTTATTGGACGGATCCCACCTCAATGCGGGCGGCCTTCTGCCTCGAACGGTCGGGGTAGTGAGAGCGAATTAGCAGGACGGACAGATCGGAAGCGAGGGTGTGATCGAGAGACAAATGGAAGGAGACGGGCACAAATGATCTTGTGCTATTAATAAGAGTAGCGCTCACGCCTGCACGTTTCTAGTGTTTCTAGCTGACGTTGCTTTAAGGACCCCATAATGATCTCTGAGATGGAAGTGATGTTGACACCGTCATGTGATATCAATGGACAATACTATGAAAAATATTCTTGTGTACAAGTAGTAATATTGACTATTTCGTTTTGACTTCATCATGATGGGCTGTTTCCTTCATGACAAAAACAAATAACTTCCTGTCCTCTAACTTCATCCATAAACCTCCTCTCTGGCAGTTTCAACCTCAGCATCCCTCTACCCAGATCTTCACAATCCTCCCTCAGTGCATGTCCAAACTATCTCAGATGAAGTCATTTTGCACGTAAGCGTGTCTTTTTTTTTCTTCCAAAGATGGGAAATGATACCCATATTTATTGATACTGCAATTACTACGCTGCTCTGACAAAAGAATTTCCCCTATGGGGAATCTCTCAGCTGTTACATAAACTCTTCCTCCCATCTTCCCCATCTGTTCCTCCCTGCCATCTTTCTCCTCCTCCACCATCAAAACCCCATGTATGCATCTGTCAAATCAAATGAAATGATGAGCCCATAGCAATGCAAATACAGCGGCCATGCCATAAATATGCAAATACAGTTACTCTGAGGGAACCCTAAATATGCAAATAAAGTAATATACAATGTTATATAGTTGCAAATGCTTCTTGCTCTCTCTATCGTTGGCAGGCGGGACGATTCTACCCTCTCAGTGCCCATTAGCTAATGTGATTGCAGAAATCATTTAGGGTTTACTGAAGGCTTTAAAAGGCTCCGGACAATTATTGACTGGGTTGCTTGTGTGTGTGCGTGCTTGTGTGTGTGTGTGTGCATATTTTCACAATCTCATTTGCACTTTATCGGGCTGAGACGTATGATAATCGAAACAGGAGATTCGGATAATAAAATGTATTAATGTTGTTGAAGGTGTGACTGACACGATGAACTTCACTATCATTTGATCGTCTATAGATGAATCTGTGATAGAAACGCGAGTGATTACACGCCGGTATTTCGGCATTAATCGTGAATCTAAGCGTTGCGCTTTCATCCGTTTTTGTCGCTTTTATCCCATCGGATCATAAATCATTAACGTTTTATGAATCAAATTAGAATCCATGCTTTCTGTGCCATTAAGCTGTGGAAGGATGTGGTTTGGTAACGGCTTGAAATCATTTTAAGCAGGAAATTGCCCTGGTGGTGAAACCATATCCATCCAGAAGTCCACACTCCTACTTGGCATTAACCAATAATTACTGAAATATGCAAACTGTTAGCTTTTTCTCTTCTAGAATGCTAATTCTGAATGCCTGTCGGCGTTCTCGGTCATCCAGGTCATGGCGAATTCTTGTCAAAATCTCCTTGTCGTGGCAACTGGGATGAGGGATGAAACAGCAAGTGAAGAAATTCAAGTCCAGTTACCACCAGAAGAAGATTTTGATAAGGAGCTAATTCTGCAAATTTTTCTCAGCGGTAATTGATCGTGTCAGGAAAGCGTCAGGACACCATTTGGCGACTCACTAAATCTTTGGCAAAGGCATGTTTTGAAATGGAAAGAGGTCAGGGATCAACAATGAGATAGGACTAACAATTATGTCTGTGGAGGTTCTCAGTCATCCTGGATATGGCGAATTCCTCTTGTCGTGGCAACTGGACTTGAATTTCTTCACTTGAAGACGTTTCACCCCTCATTCCAGAGGCTTCTCCAGTTCCGAAGAAGTTGCCACGACAAGCAGCGATAATTATTATTATAATGAAGGTTTTCCATGCGGTCTCGTGAGATGTGTTTAAGCCGTAGTTGCGGCCACCCGATGATCTTTGGGATAAACATTAAAAATCAACCCTTTGGACTTGGATGCTGCGTTGCACCTTCTGTCCAAGAAGGGGAGAGAATCGATGCATCCCTAAATCACGACGGGACAAGTGAATATCAAACCCCCCCTCCCTGCTAACAGAGTCTCAGAGTTACTGCGGAGCGAAGCGCTTACCCAGCATTCCTTTCTCGGCGTTGGACAGACACAGGTCCTTTTCCGCAGAGGGCAAAACAAACGCCACCACGAAGCATTCAACGCCATCGGCCATGAGCGCCAGGCCCAGCACGATGAAGAGCGTCCACTGGAACTTTCCATGGCCGCAGTCCTCCATGATGGCCTCATACTGCTCAGACAGCTCCTCCAGCTCCGATGCGCCGGACGATTTGGTTTTTTGGCTGTGGATTCTGACATTTATGCACAGACTGTTAATTTTTTTTGCTGTTTTGAAGGTGATATTTCACTCTCAGGTTTCAGATTGTTGTATTCTACCTAAATGAGGTAGATTCTGTGGTAGTCCAAAGTAATTTTCAAATACTTTCCATCTTTTTCTTGCTAGTGTTTACAAAATTTCAATTTTTTGATAACTTTACCCAAATTTATTTAAGGTCATTTATTGTTTATTTTAAATTATTATAGCTCATTTACTTTTTGCAACTCCCTGTGATTTTTACCTCGTAACCACAGAGATATCTTGATCAAATTATGTCAAACTCAGTCAGGGATGCAGGTCGTGGTGAATTCTTGTAGAAACCTTCTTGTCGTTTGCAACTGGACTTGAAGTTCTCGTTTCACCTCTCATCGCAGTTCTAATGTCTGAATATAACTGCCAGAGTGCGACACCTCCATTTAGCATAATAACCCCCTTTGACCTAGTTTCTGCTGATCAACTCTTCTATTTACATAACAAGCCAACATAACCTAAACCCGCCCAAAACCCTGGCAGTTAAATTCGGAAACTCCCCACAGGTTATCAGAACTGAAGAAGCCTCTAAGATGAGGGTCCAAACATCTTCAAGTGAAGAAATTCAAGTCTTGTTGTTGTGGCAAGAAGATTTCAACAAGTATTCAGTCAGGGATTAATGAAACAATAGCGATACATGATGATTTTTGGAGATTCGTTGGAAAACTGTGATCAAGAAGCGCTTAATTTGAAAGTGGAAAAATCTAGGAAGAGATGTCAGACCTGTCCGCCTTCTGGCTTGCCTTCACCTCGTCGGGGTGCGGGATTCCTTGATACTCTCCTTCGTACATCTGATCTTCTTCATCGTGACCTTCGGTGACGTCGCTAGCGGCGTCCTCGTCTTGGGGCGGGTAATCTGTTTGATAACAATATCCATTTTCTCCGTCTCCTTCGCCATAGGTCCCGTAACTGTCGCTGCCTCCTTGTTGGTAAATATTGTTTTGGTAGGGGTCAGCCATGTTGGCTCACTGGATCTATTTGGTTCAGCTTATTTTCAACTAATCGACACTTTTACTTTATTTTTTTTCTGCAAAGTTGGTCATGTGTTGCGACTCTGACCTACTTAGAAAAATCCTGAATTGTATCTATCAGTTGAGCACAAATGGGCCGAAATGCTGTTGATTGTTCGCGTGTCCGGCTCACGGATTCAAGCCCAGCTGGCGTTTATTGTCGCGACAGTTCACTAACTGATTTTTCCATCAAGGCTTTCTCTTCTTCTGCACTTGTGCAGTGAAGTGCGTTTGTCTCGGTTCCAGGTTTTGTGCTGCGGCAACGATGCAGTGATGAATCACCGCCGTCAGAAAGGGTTCCTCCAGACTTTGTTCCTACAGGCAGGAAAATTGAAAGATACATCAAAAATGTCACACACTCTTTGCTATGGATGAAACGCTGCAGCGGACGGGAAATATGTTTCTCATCCTGATTTTTCTACTAGTCTCTGCTGGCAATATTTTGTCTCAGTTAAGGATTTTCGATGGAATCATCTTGCAGTGAACTGATTTCTCACCCCCTCCGCCTATACTGAGGTAAACTATCCTCAGAGTATTGTTGCAAACTCTTGCAAGAAACAGATGCCCCGAGTTTATCAAAAGTAAAAAAAAAAATAGAAGATATATCACCCACCCATTTCCCATCATAAAGGTTTTTTTTTAAGGTTACACTGTTTTTGGCTGAATAAAGACAAGAGTAATGAATTTAACATCATTCTTAGTCCCAGTTTAAGCAGTTGAAATTTTCAGAAATGCAGCATTAAATCCATCCTCTTTGCCACATCTCTGGCACATCACTGTCAGGCACTGCCCATCACATCAATAATACAAAATTGTCAGTTTATTCTGAGCAACTTATGCATTCCATTCCCTGTGTAAATTTATATATATGTGTGTGTGTCTGTGTGTGTGAGTATGCATTGGCGGTTTTATTGTGTTTGCATGCCAAAATGTCTTTGGGCAAAACACTGAACACTCAATATATATATATTCATATTTCCATCTCATTGGGTAATTATATCTATGCTCCTATTTAGTTAATTATCTTGCTTGGATATGGTGGATAAAAAGGTATTTTATGGGTAATTTAAAATGGTTTTTGTAGATTTTATGGGGTTTTGGACTCATTTTAATTTACTGTATTCTATTAAGGAGTTTTTCGTTGAGATTTTCCAACACCCAGAAAATATTGGCTCTTGGCTCAACAAACAAAAAATGTTGTGGGAACAAGTGACCCTCTCTTGTGCAGAATAGCTTTAGAAGAGTCCCTAAATAATGTTAAGTCCTGCTGATGCTGATAACTATAACAATTTATTTCCAAGCGCCTGAAGTTCCATATTTAATGTTCTATACTCAGAACTCGCTTTCTCTTTTATTTCTATTCAAATCCCTTTATTTGTCCCAGAAGGACAATCACTACAGCCAGCTGAGTATAATAACTCAGAAAGGTAATTAAAATATTGAATGAAAATGATGTTGTTGTTGTTTAAGCCTGGACACACACAGCTGAGGTGTGCAAACCTGATATATGGCTATATAATTCCACAATGTAACGCCGTCCATATGATAACTTTAATTGAAATATGCTAAACAATTCATACCCTAAAGTTACAAATCCAAACTTTATCGGACAAGTTGTCAAAAGGAAGAAATGAACCAATTTAAGTTCAAGTTTTTTTCTTTGTCTTACAAGGTAAGATACAAGCAAGGTCAACACATGCTGCATCAGTGATGGGACGCCGGACTTGGTGAAATGACAATAATAGGAATTAGAATTCAGAGTGAAGCTCGAAAAAAGACGTGGGATTTAAAGGACAGACGGAGGGCAGTTAGAAGAATGACCGAGCACAAACTCCAGAGAAGTGAGAAGCTGCAGGCCTGTGATGGAAATGTATTTCTGAGTGAATTAACAGCTGTTTTTTTTTTTTACTTCTTGATCATTTTGATTGGTATTTATATACATATTCATTCATTAGCTATACTGCTAATCCTGCTATCGTGTTGCCGATCTCTCGGCTGTCATTGGGTGAGAGTCAGAATTCATCCTGGAACGTTCACTCATTTATTTATAAATTATATACAACCTTTCACTCACTCATTCACGTCATAGGATTATGAAACTCGAGACGTGATGGTAAATCGTCCATTGTGCCAATAGATGATACGCCAATCAGCTTTACCTTGATGTTGAGAGTGGCGCAAGAGTTGTATTTCAGGTGTGGAGTGGATGTAAATTTCGGGACACATCCGAAAGGACTAAGCAAGGCTGGGGAAGTCCTTTTCCCTGAGTCCAGCCTAGAGCTGACCTGGTTCACCCTCGTCCCGGAGGGTTGTGGACCGGGTCCTCGAGTGGGGATTAGCGAGCAGCTCATGTCGAGGCTCTTCGAGCCCAGCAAGGGTTCTTCCGCATGATCCATCTTCACTGGCCCCTTCAGAGCCTGTCCATGGGCGCAGAGGTCTTTAAAGAGCCACAAAAGGTCCACATCATACTTCAACCGGGTACAGTTTTGCACTCCATCCTCATGGTTGAGCGTCTGCTTCCAGTGTAGTGTGGTTTCTTGCCTCTTCTGGTGAGCTCTCCCATGGAACCGGAGTACCAAGTGTGGTCTCAGAGAAGTGGCATGCGATCTCAGGGGGGAAAGATAAGTTGCTGGCCAATATCAGCGAGCACTTTTCAGTCCCGCACCACAGCTAGCTGTCTAGCATCTAGTTTGGTAAGGAGACAGTTGAGCTATTCTCTCCCTGTCGCATGAAGGCTGGGGCTGCGATAGAATGGGTTGGTCTCCGAGGCCAAAGAGTTGGTGTGACTACTCCTGGTCCCAAGAACTGTTGCCAGACTCTTGAGGACCTGGTTGCGTCTTCAGGTGTAGCGGCCTTCTGTGAGGCTTTATATCGGGACAGATGACATTAACTCTTTTATTCACACAGTATATTGACATTGACTCATTCATATATCATATAAAACCATTTCTTCATTCATTTACATGTCATATAGAGAATTTTTGCTTTTTTTTTTTTTTTATTTTAAGTCGAAGGAGAGATGCTAGGTAATTTCCTGAGGATTCTCAGATTAAGAACAATATTTGGACATCAGCAATGATGTTTATTTATTTATTTGTTTGTTTGTTTGTTTGTTTATTTCAAATTCTGCCACAGTTCAAGTAACTCTATGTTCCCACTTTGGTTGTTTCGTCAGATGATCAAACAAGTTCCCGGTGATTTATCGGTGCTGACCTTCAGACCTGACATCACTTAAAAGAATCACTTACAAATCACTTTAAAGAAAGACAACTTTAACTAGCATATAAACCCACCACATTTCTTGAAATTATTTCTATCTATACATCAGATTGGAAACAACCAGTATTTCCTTGCTGAATGTGATGTGTAATTTTACTCCAATAATCTGCTGACAGACCAATATCAGACATCATAACCTCGATCTCCCAGTTCTAAGCTCCAAAAAGTTATAACCCCATGAGCAGAACCAATACCGCTGTTGTTGTTAGAGGTTGAAAGTGAGAAAGGACTCATCTTCAAACACCTTGCATTTCAAATCATTGGGGAAATTACCAATCGAATACGACCGCATGCTTATAAACCCTCCATAAGCGGGAGATCTAAAATTGCCCAGATGGTGCAGATGGCCAGCCGACCTCTGACTGTGTGGATTTAAATAACAGCACATGATGCAGAAACATGAGCAGAATTGGCATCAAGATTTTTGCCTTCTTTCGCTCTCCTAAAATCACCAGCTGCAGGAAAGAACCGAACAAAGTCTTCCAAAGTCATGTGGAAAAGCGGCACTTTGCTAAAGGCTGTTCAATATTCTATTGATCACAGAGATATCTAATCAGGGGGGGCTCGAATCGATTTGTCCCCGGCTTCTTTTTCCCTCAAATTATCGGTGCAGGTTAAGATTGTAAGGAGTGAAAATGTTCTCCAGGATCGATGACCGTACTGGATGTAACAAGTCGAAAAATATCCCAGGTCGGTTTGCTCGAAATAGAAGGTTTGAAGAGATAATCAAAATATAAGGGTTAAAAAAAACATGAACGGATTAATTCATTCGGTGTCTATACCACTAATCCAGCACCGAGGGTCGGGGGGTTGATGGAGCCTATCTCAGCCGTCACTGGGCGGGGTTTACCTTGGACCAGGAAGCGGTCGATCATTGCGCCTCTTATGGAAACATGAAACCATTCACCCTCTCATTCATGCCATATATAGACATACAACCATTCACCTTCTCATTCACATGCACATAGGGACATGCAAACATTCACCCTCTCATCCATTTGACAAATGGAAACATACAGCCATTCACCTTCTCATTCATGTCATATTGACATGCAACCATTCACTTGCTCATTCGCAGGTCATATAGAAACATACATTTCACCCTCGCATTCCCCCGTCTTATAAACACATTTAAGCATTCATCCTCTCATTCACCCTTTGCATGAATGTTCACCCGTTCACACATCGTATAGAGCAGCGGTCGGGAACCTATGGCTCGCGAGCCTTATGTGGCTCTTCCGGTGACGGCTAGGGCTCCCAGACAATTTTGACTTGAAAAAGAAAAAAATCGGCGTGGAACTGATTTTAAAATACTTGTGATATACTCGTAACGGAAAAGATGGCGAAAAGAAAAAAAGAGGATGCATTCCAGGCTGCGTGGACGAAAGGCCTTTACATTTGGATCTGCGGTATGTCTAATATGCTATGATAGAATTGCATCGATGAAACGGTCAAATATAAAGCGGCACTTCGAACAAATCCATGCAGCACCAGAGGCCGCATTAAAAGTAAGACATATTTAATTTATAATACGTGAAAAATACTACATGGCTCTCAATGAAATAGATTCAGCTTTTATGGCTCTTCCAGTCAAAAAGGTTCCCGACCCCTGATATAGGGACATAAAACCATTCGCTCTCATTCACAAATCTTATAAAGAAGCTCAACCATTCACTGTGTGTTTTGTCTCTGCATCACTGAGCTGCCTAGATAAAGCACGAGTTCATTTGTAATTTGATATTTTCAAAAAACTTAGCATTAATTCCCATTTCTGTTCAAATACAGGCGGAGACAAATGCATTAGCAATTTATTTTGTCAGTGTTTGTAAGTTGAAAACACACACACGGTTTATTTTCTGCAACAACTTGAGTCTCCTGCAATGCAGTGGATATCATCTGCCAGTCGACTGCACAGTAATCTTGCCGTCTCACGCGGCCCCGCCGTTGATTTGTGTTCGGCGGCTGCCGCTTTTGGCTCCGGTGAGCAATGGACCCGCGGCTCATTAGGAAAGTGTCTGCGGCGTTTAGAGCGGAGCTGCTGTGAACGTCAATTACTCAGCTCATGCTCGACTCGCCCCGCCGACTCACCCCGCCAATGTCTTCTGCTAACAACCCTGTCATTCACCCCTCAGCTCACCCTCTTCCGGTGTCGGCCGAGGCAAAAACAACACAACTTACTGTTCATCGCGATACATCACTTGTTGTTTTTACTCTCCAAAGTGATAAAACATTTTTTTTTTTTGTAAGTTAGACCTATTTTTCATCTTACTTTCAAACTTGAATTTGGATCATGTCAGATTATCAATTACACCGGGGGTACCAGATTTGCGATCGGGATCTACCGGACGATTGCAATGGCAGCGTGGGTAGATCGCATGGTTTTAAAAACGGTCATCGGTTTATTATCCGACCTCACTATGAATTTTTTTCACTTAATTGATGCACAGGGCAGCCAGCCCTCTCACCTTTTCTGACACGTGGGTCACTGTGCATACAACGGCGTTGAGTGCTGTTAAATTCCAGAAAGCTAGCAAGTTACTTAGTTATCCTTCAATTTCTTTTGAACTGAAGAAAGGGCATTAAAATGAGTGAGGGTGCTGAACCAAGTAAGTCGTCAAAAACATACCACTTTCATGGGAGGAGGACTTTTTTTTGACTAAGTAATTTTTAAGTGCCAGTCTACCATCGCTGTACCGAAGAAGGGAAATGTGGAGCAGCATTTACGGATTGTTCATAAAAACCACAATAATCATTTAGAAGTGTGCTTGAGGCTGGATATCGCTAGCTACTGTCCGGACTCCACATCCCTGGCTGCTTCCATTCAGTGCAAGATAGTGACAAAAAAATGTACAGTACATATATTGTGCTTGTAAAGAATTCTCAATATAATCATAAACAACTATACTGTATGTTTAATATTTTTATAGTAGGTAGATCATTTTGACTTGGACATTTTATAAGTTGCTCGCATGGTGAAAAAGTGTGTGCACCCCTGCATTACACTATCCAGCATGCAATGGATGGTTTCAGTGTGATTAAACCCCCTGTTAATTTTAATTTTTTTTTTTTCAAGACTTTAACCCTTTAGCCCTTAATGGCAGAATTCTGTGAAACTGCAACAATGTCTTGGATGTCTTGGATCACTTCAAAACAGGATGAATAAGTGAACCGCACCATGTATGATCGACTGGAGAGTTACAAAGGGAATTCAAGGTTTTTTTTTTTTTTTTAGAAACAAACAGGCTGCAGTAAACGCAGACTTCTATTCTAAATGCCAAACTCACAAATGGCAGATTTATACTTTGGCTGTCCGGACAGATTTTCCACGGGAAGCAGACAGACTCGACTCCTCTGGAATCCTTACGGGGATCAATAACTGACCTAACTGATTCCCAGGATGAAATCCTGCAAAGCTGCTTTCGAATTTAAAGGTTCAGCAAATGTCAAAAGAAAGTCTAGCCATTTCCAAAAATGGGAACCGTTCGTTAGTTTGAATCCACATGGCACTGAGTTACAAAAGCAATAAATTTCTGTATGAATTTACAATATTCCTCCCCAAAATAACAACAGCACAGTCCTCCCTGGCGCTGCCAAATCAATATTCGAGCCACATGATTCAATGGATGTGAGTCATCTGGTCGGTTTGGCTTCTTAAATAGATATTTTGAGAATGTCGGTTTTACCGAGGACACGGGCGGATAAAGCATTTACATTTAATTCCCTGAAACAAAATGAAAATGTCCGCTTCTACCCACCCTAAAGTTACCAATGCTTCTTTTATTTGAAAACTTCAGTCACTTGATTAATGTCAAGACTACTCACATATATTTAATGTCTTACATCTTAATTCTGTGATCGCTTCCTCCAACTGTGAGCTTAAGCGGGTTAAACGAATCAGCGCGTGCTTTAATTTGAGTGTACCTTTAATCGGGATGAGATTGGATTATGAACGTCTGTTTAACGGCAGTTGCAGTTTGTTCAGGTCAATCCGCGACCGGCAGAAGTTCACTCGCGTTCCGATCAGATGGGTCATTCCCTCTGAACGACTTGGGCCTACGGACGTATGGTTGGAATAAGCCTCGACATTTCGCGTTTGTCCGAAAAACATGCAACAGCCGAGGCTATCGGGTATCGAAGTGAGGGATGAAGTTTCCTGACCATTTTTTAGAGTTCATGTTCTTTGGCAGCAGCTGAAGCACATCCCGCGGCGCTCTGAAATCGAAATCGTGGTGAGAGAGAGCGCGAGCTGCAGGACTCGCCACGGTCTATCATTCGCCCAATGCATTGAGACGCGTTTGCATCTGTTGTGTCAGACCGTGCGGTTTCTACTGCCTTTTGAAGCTCTGGATGAAGACGGCGAGAGCTTTATTCCATTAGCCTGACAACTGAACCCCCTCAGTGGTTTGGGTGACGGCCACCAGATTTAAAACCCGCCCCCCAACGTGTTTCTGCTGATCTTCTACTACTTTATTAATCTCTTTGTTAAGCGTAACAACATCCAGCATTGATCCCAGAGCACAAACTGCCGTTTGGTGCAACCATCCAAATCTTGTCCGGATGTGTTTTAACTTGGTTTGCTTGGTTTAATGTTATGAATTTCCGTGATTTTGCACTTGGCGCGGCAATGATGAGGGGCCGCGTTTAGATCTATTGGTTTTCCCTTGGATCCTTCTGCTTCCTCCCACTTTAAACATGTAATTTTCACTAATTAAGACTCTAAACTGCCTGTAGGTGATTCTTATTAGTATCCTTCCTCTTATTCTTTCACTATAATCCTCAGACTATTTATTCCACATCCTACAGAAGGGCTTGATATCAGTGGTACAAAATGTTGAGCTTGGCAGTATCTATTTACTTCTTCAAAAAAAAAAGAATATACATATATGTACAGGACTGTCTCAGAAAATTAGAGTATTGTGATAAAATTCTTTATCTTCTGTAATGCAATTACAAAAACAAAAATGTCATACATTCTGGATTCATTACAAATCAACTGAAATATTGCAAGCCTTTTATTATTTTAATATTGCTGATTATGGTTTACATCTTAAGAAAACTCAAAAATCCTATCTCAAAATATTAGAATTTCATGAAAAAGTAATTTTTGTTTTTTTAATATTCTAATTTTCTGAGACAGTACTGTATATCCTTAGAGGCAAATCACCAAATCTAGATCCCCGCATTCAACATGTTCACACCACACAAACTCACACACAACATGCCCATCATTGGCCTGCACTTGCTCCTGGATTTCCTGACTGGCAGAAACCAGTCTGTCAGGATAGGTAACAGGACCTCAGGTATCATTAACACAGGCAGATCAGAGATCTGTCTTAGGCCCCATCCTCTACACCAGGGGTCCCCAAACTTTTTCCTGCGAGAGCCAAATTACTTTTCCCTTCTCTGACGGGGGGCCGGGCCAGTTTGTAACAAAAAGTGTGATGATCGCAGAGGTGTCTAAATGTAAACATTTACTGCTTCCCAGAAAGCCACACATAACCAAAAATTAACCCTTTCTGGGATCTTGACAGGGAAAAAAAAATCAGAAAAACAAATAATAACATTATTAATGAAATAAATAACGCTATTTATCAAATAAATAATAACCAAAAATCCCTTTTCAAGTTTTTCACAGATAAAAAAGACCAAGGAACATTAACTTTCTTGTAGACACAGCTGTTTGCAACTCTCTCATATCAAATTCACTGTGAAAACCAGAAAGCAAGCAGGCAATGAAACCAAAGTGATACCAACACCTACCAAGTTAAATACTCCTACCAGGTTAAATACCCTGCGTTCTGAATTTATTTTTCTCTTACCTAATCTTTTCGCCATTATTCCGTGTTATTTGACAGGGGTGTGTCCAGGATTTTTTTTTTGAGGGAGGGGTTGCAGATAAGGCACAGACTGCAAAAGGATGGAATAGAATGTTACGTTCTATACATGTACAAGTCACGATTACACGTCCAGAATGAAAAAAAAAAATCATAATACATCTCTGGTATTGTTCAGGGGCCGGGCAAAATATGGAGGCGGGCCATATCCGGCCCCCGGGCCGTAGTTTGGAGACCACTGCTCTACAACCTGTTCACCCACGACAGTGTCGCCTCCCATGAGGACAATGTCATCCTTTAGCTCACAGATGACACCGCAGAGATCGGAGATGAAACTGCCTACAGGATGGAGGTGGCCAGTCTGGTGAAGTGGTGCGAGGACAACGCAAGATTAAGGAGATGATAGTGGACGTGACAAAGGAGAGGGGACCTCATCAGCCACCTGTTCCTCCAAGATTGGGAGGGTGAGCAGGTTTAAGTACCTGGGTGTCCACATGAGCGAGGACCTCACCTGGTCCCTCAACACCATGCAGACGGTCAGAGGGTCTCAACAGCGACTGTACTTCCCGAGGAGGCTGAGGATCTTCAGCAATTTCCACAGCTGCATTGTTGAGAGCATCCTGACCAGCTGCATCACTGTGTGGTACGGCAGCACCGTTATCTGGACAGTAGACGCCTGCAGCGAGTGGTAAAGACTGCAGAGCCCCACTGCCTCCTCTGCAGAGCATCTACCACCGCAGAGTCCACAGGAGAGCCGCCTCCATCGCCAAGGAGCACACCCACCCCCGGCATGGACCGTTCACACTCCCACCCTCCGGCCGGAAGGTACAAGAATGTGCAATGTAGAACGACGCGATTAAAGAACTCGTTCTACTCGACCGCTCTCAGACACTTAAACAGCTGAAACTCGTTCTTCTCCTTGCACATGTAAAGTCCACCGCCGCTCAAATTGCACTCATCCTTGCACCTACACTTAATGTGTTGCACACCAAGCTGCACTCAAACATCTTATGTTTCACTGCAATGTTCACATTCATATATATAATCCTATTTATAAGACTATTTACACTCTTCTACCAGCACATATCCTGATGCACTCCAGACAACAAAGTAGGAATTTCACTGTACAGGGAAACGCATATCTACACTGTGCACGTGACAATAAACACTTTGAATCTTTGAATTATTGATGGCTTCATGAAACAGTGCTAATCCTGCAGAAAAATAACTCCTGTCTTGTCAAAATTACAGGTTTTAATTTTATAAAAGATTGCCATCTCTGATCTCGGAACTGTTGTGTTATGAAAAGAAAAAAAAAATCTGTTCGATTAAAGCGTGGTAGCGAGAGTTACCTGCTAAACCCTTACTTGGTACACTTGGTTTTGCTAACTTTAAGAGCCGCTAAAGTGTCGATGTTGTGCGAGCTGCTTGCTCCTCTGACCCCTGCATCAAAAAAAGGGCGGTGTCTCACAAGGAAAAACTGAGAAAAAAAGATGAATCCACAGACATTGAGAGTTTTTACAGTTAATTTCCTGTATCTTTGCACCAATAACATTCCAATGAGGAAGAATAATGTGCCCTATGTGCAGTGTAAAATGATTCGATTATCAGGGATCGGTATCGATCCAGCTGAGCCAACCATCAGTTGTTTGTTGCCCAGAGGTGAAACAGGAAATTAAAAACGCTGGGAGACAAAGAGCGAGTGCCGTCCTCCTCATAACTCCCTGCTTTATCGACCCGTTTCGATCTCCCATAACTTCATGAGGCATTGTAAGAAATCATCCGATGGTGGAGTGGGCGAAACGGCCGTAGGTGCCATCGGTTCCGTCCGGGCTTTATCTCCGCCCTCCAGCTCAAACCCAGGGGACTTTCATTCACAAACGAAGGATGGGCGTTGCTGTTTCCCTCAGAAATTTTCAGTTAAATGTTAATGAAATTTAAAATCTGATTAACCCTCATATGAATATTACCTCACCCATTTTATCTCTTATTACCTCACCCTTTCACATGGGTCACACCCTAACTCTGTTGTCTATTTTACCCTTGTTGGTCTCAGCCCTTTCACATCCTGCTTATTTTTGTTATTTTAATCATTGCTATTGTCACTTTGTTGATGTTCTTATCACTGTTGTTGCCGTTTTGGTTGTCTATTTTCACCCTTACTGTCTTTTTTTCAATTCTGTTTTCCATTCTTATCCTTGATGTTGTTGTTGTTGAAAGAATTTCCCCTATGAGGATCAGTAAACTATTTCTTATCTTGTTCTCTCTGCTGTCTATTTATTTGTGGATGTCTCTGGCTATCCTCTAATTGTCTTCTTATTGTATCTCCATTTTTATTTATATTCATATTTATTGACACTATAACAGTTACGCTGCTGTGACAAATGAATTTCCTCGATGGGGATCAATAAAGTTAATCTTATCTTATCTTATCTTATCTTATCTTATCTTATCTTATCTTATCTTATCTTAATATTGGCAGGAACTCTGCAGATCAATTAGCCATTCAGTTAATTATTAATGGGACAAATTCCCCAAGAAGAAAAATAACAATTGGCACTTTCCGATCCTAAATGATTAAAAAAACACGCCTCTATGCAGCGAAAGCGTCAAGATCCGAATACCGCACCGCTATCACAAGAAAATAACCTCACATTCTGTCTGTATCTTGGCTTCTGTCATGAACATGCTTTTAATAGCAGAAGTTCTTGCAGTGATTTGTGAATTATCCCTACCTCTATCAAACATGCCAAAATGTAAACCCTCAACGTCTGAGCCAGAAGAAACCCGCACCTGTGCTTCCAGCCGGTACGGATCTGTTAAATTAACAATCTCCTGGCTAATTTTAAGGGACTTTTTCAGATGTTGTAACCTTGGCTTATGTATTTGTCAGATTTCCACCTGAACAAGAACACAAACAGGCAGAACACACCATAATATATTAGCACAAATGTAATAAATGTAGTCAAGCGGCTATTTCTTTGAGGTTTTGAAATGGTTTGCTGATATTTTTAGCCCAAGAGCTCCACTGTCACTGACTTAAATCCCCTAATTTGTAGTTGTTTATTTATTTATTCATGCATGCGAAAGAAAAATAATTAGTAGTACAAGAGAGGAGGTTTGTGTGAAACAGATGTTGGATCAGATTGTGATCTGACGGTTGACTGGTTTTAAAACTGGTTGGTGATTACACTCATGAGCGCACACACACACACACACACACACACATGCGTGCTAATTAAGAAAACCTGTTTCGGCGTGAGTATCTTACGAGCTGCAAACACTTGAGTGTTTCTTAGGTTTTGTCTTAAAAAGTGAAAATGCATGAACGTGTGAGTTCACGGCCACTTTTTGTCCTTGTAAGAACAAACATTCAGCCGATTCCTTGAGTGCTTTCAGCAACATCTGTACATGTTACCTCTTGTATTTTTCATGTTCGGGTTATTTCTGTTGTTTTCCTGGCTCTCCCCGCCATCTCTTCTTCCCCGTCTTTATCCCTCAGCCTTTCCTCTCCCCTCTGCCGTCTACAAACAATGAATTTCCCGACGCAAGCGATAATTAACCAGACAAACAGCTGTAATAAATGAACAGAATCAGCGGGAAATTTACAAAAAAGGGAACTATAATGCATATACAATTGTACGAACAACATAGAAAAGGCCAATGATTTATTAAAAATGGTGCAAGTGAAAAGGGAAATTGACTTAATAGTTGTAATTGTTAATTTATTTTACCCCACTTCTCCTGGAGCACGTTGCATGGTTAATTGCAGAAACACAATTGGATGCTGTTCTGAAGACGCCGAAAAAAAACAAGCATGGAAGCGTTTATTCACCGGCAGAGCATGAGACTCTCCCATCTGCTAACCAGTAGCATCAGCGAGTGAAAACTAAAATTGGGAATTGTTTTGAATTAATGTTTTAAATGTTAATAGCTTTTGAACTTTCACGTCACAATGGATCATTATCAAAATGAATTAAAAAATTTATTTTTGACTTCACTCTTTCACTCAGCTATTAAACCTAAGTAACTCTTGTCATGCTCATCTTAAATGAATTTTATGCTAATTGATATCATAACGTGCTATTTTCCAACTTGCACGTTGAAATATTTAGTATAGCCCCTCAAGGCCCTAAGGGCAGTATAAGCTCTATAGATAATCAATGAATTATTTTTATTATTATTGCTGTTGTTGTTGGTGGTTTTAGTAGCATTAGTATTGATATTAGTATTATTGTTGTTGTTGTCGTCGTTTCATTTTATTGTTTATGTTTTTATTTATTTATTTTCTGTTACCCCCATTTGCACTATTTGCAACGCGGCTGTCATGGGATCAGCAAAGACTATCTTATCTTATGTTATTTAATTTTGTTGTTGACATTAATAATTAAGTATTATAATCAGTATTGGCATTCTTCTTCTTCTTCTTCTTCTTCTTCTTCTTCTTCTTCTTCTTATTATTATTATTATTATTATTATTATTATTATTATTATTATTATTATTGTTATGATTATTATTATAATTATCATTATTCTTATTATTGTTATTATTATTGTTATTATCTTAATTATTATTATTATTATTATTATTATTAGTAGTAGTAGTAGTAGTAGTAGTAGTAGAAGGAGTAG
Organism: Fistularia commersonii; assembly: GCF_037954325.1. NCBI lineage: Eukaryota > Metazoa > Chordata > Actinopteri > Syngnathiformes > Fistulariidae > Fistularia > Fistularia commersonii. The sequence continues at coordinate 10,372,508 of NC_141300.1, read as the reverse complement.
TATTGTTGTCAATACATTAATAATAATTACTAGTATAACAATATGATAATGATATTATTTTAACACAAATAATAGTATTAGTACAGTTATCATAATAACAACAAAAATACAAAAATAATTATTATTTCTAGTATATAAATATTAATGATAAGGCTACTGAGAAAGACAAACAATTGATAATATTAGTTAATTTATTCTCAACATTTAGGTAATACATACACATGTAACCAGCAGGTTTGATGCAGAGTGTCCAGAAACTCCAGATACAACGTGACCAGCTTCTCTCCCCTGGAAATGTTTTTTTCTTGCAGGAATAAACAGCTTCTCTTTTGCAATGATAAATAAATAAATAGATAAATAAATAAATCCCGGACAATCCAATTTTGGATTCAGCAGATCATGGAGAAATCTCTGTTCTTAAGATAATCTTCCAAATGGAAATGCCGAAGAATATTGCGTCAACACACACACCCACACACTCCTTCACACAATGTTGACTGTTCATAAATATTACAGGAACTGCTCATGGCATCATTAATATTAAATGATGTGGACGCACTCGCCAGGCCGGCCGCTTGTCGCTGTTTTCGACAGCGGGTGAAATCGCTCCAGCTTTTAAAAGCTAAAGCAAAACACCAAATTCACGATGTACGTCGTTTATGAGTGCAAGAAAACAACGTTTGATAAAGCAATACAAAATGATTTTTTTTATTAATAGTAAGTAAGACCGTCATCTGTTGACTGATAACAGAAAGTATTAACAAAATTACCTTAAAGCAATAATGTACCAACAAATCAGTTGGATGTTTGATAAACATTTATAAAATAAAAGCTAAAAGCGACCAATTGAGTGACATAAATCTCCAACAAATCATCCAATAATCATACGGGACATTACTTATATTTAGACAAGAAATCTTGATATTTCAGTCACAACTATCCGAAAGAATAGTATTCTTCAGAAATCTTTGAGAATTTTCTTCAACTCATATTTTAGATAATCATATTATTACCAATTTATTATACTTTTTTATTACCAATAAATTATACCACATTATTCCTCAAAATCAGCAAAATCAAACTGATGGTTATCTTTGACAGACGTGTGTGATGGGTCAGCCTGACCTGAACACCACAAGAGACAGGGGATGATAAGGCTTGCATTTGTATTTTTCTTGTCAACTTCCTTTGTATTTATCTAGCGAAGGATGAGGTCACCATCCTCCGGCCGGCTGGGACGCCCCCAGGTGACTACTGGCCCCCGGGGGTCAGCAGGTCGATGTCAGACTGCAACCCCCCGGGCGGCCTTGAGGCCCAGATCATTGTCAAACAGACCCCCTGGAGGGATTGACATATAGCTCTCAGTGCAAAAGTGGATTTGTTTATGGCTGAGTCTTACACGCCGGACCAAACCAAGGTCCTCGAATGAACACCCTCTGGCACTGAATTGTATTTGTAATAAAATCACGGTAAACCGAGAGAGCCGGTTTCGTCCTTGGCTGAATGTAAGAAGCGAGGCGGAACGCAGACGCATAAACAAACACACACCTGTCAGAGTTTTGGGTGCAGTGCAGATCAACCGACCGGCACCGCTGGTGCTCGAAATAACACGGATACAGAAACATGGTCTGCAGCGATCTGCCCCTGCTTTAGCGGCTGGCAGAATGACATCCACAGCGGGTGACACACAAATAAACATCCATCCGTGGCAACTGGACTTGAATTTCTTCAAGTCCAGAAGAAACTTAAGTCCAGTTGCCACGAGAAGAAGATTTTGATACAAGAATTCACCATGACCTGGATAACTGATAACTGGATAACTGATAACTGGATAACGTGTATGTTTGTGTAGCCCCTATGAAAATAGGGTAGTAAGATAGGAATTACTTATAGACGGCGCACTACACTGTCCGGAGAATAGTGATCAACTAGGTTCCTCTCCTTTTTTTTTCCATCTTCAGCCCCCCGCTTTGAATGTGAGTTAATGAGCTCCCTGCTCTTGAATTGAGAAAAAGATAAAGAATACTTTAAAACTGATTATTTTCCATCCGCTTAGTCTTTTAAGTTACTTATATATCCGAAAAAAAAGTTGATGAAAGAAAACAAGACTGTGACATCGAGTTTTATCGTATTGAGAACTCCGGTGAGTTGAGGGCGTTTCTGTCCTCCGCTAAATTAGCTCTTGCTAGCCACGCAAGGAGATAAACATTTAGCTTACTGGCAAGAAGGAGTCCTATTAAACCAGTCTGAGTAGATGTCGAGAATTGCGATATGAGTTATCACAGTTACATATGCACTTAACGTTAATGTCAATGTTTTATCGACTTTGGTATATCCTATATCGTCGTATTTGTCTGATTAGACGTAGCAAATGCTCAAGTTGCGGGTGCTACATAATAGCATGCCGGCTAAGTAGCCTACTGAACTGCGTCTGAGCACTAAAGGGAATATGGCTTTATTTACACCAGCCGGTTAAAGCCAGTTAGGGAGTGGTAATGGTTTTCACAAAACACTTTGTTCCTTAAGTTAAAAAAGTACATTTTATTGTGTGATTTGTGAACTCTTACTAATTAAAACGAGTGCTATGGATGGATATCTGTACAGGAAAAATACATTTACTAACCTTATTCATCTGAACCTGTTCCAAGATCTGGGGTAAATGTTAATATCAAGATTATGGATTCATATATATATGACTCGAATGTATCAAAAGTCAAGTCAAAGTTACCTTTATTGACAATTTCTTCCCAATTTCTTTCTTCCGAGAAGACATTTCTCACAATCCCACGGTGACACGAAAGTAACAAATAATAATAATAGAGTGTGAGTTATACAGTAAAGTGCAAAATTGCATTAAAAAGTAAACATTAAACTGTAAGGTATAAAGTGCACAAAACTGCTGGATCATTTGAAAAGATGACAGACATTTGGCGACATGAAAACTGAAGTGTATAAATATATGTAATTTCAATATAGAGAGTAGCAGCATTTTTTTTTGCTCAGTTTAGTGCAATAGTTCAGTTAATAATGCAATATTGGTATATGTATAATAACAACATGATGGCTGTTTTCTGTGACAGCGCAAAATAGCATTAGTGGGAAAAAAAAGTGGTAATATTGCGATACATTGTCTCATATGAATGAGATTATACCTAACATTAACTTAGCACCAGTTCGACGACTAAGAGAGAAGCGCTGTGAAAAGAACACCTGGAACTTTCAGATTTATTTTTGTTTTCCATATGAATTGATCGGGCGCATCACACCTCCCACTTGCCTGACACCTGACGACAACTTATCTGAACTCCTCCGCCTCGAGCCTACGCACTCAGAACACAGCAGGAGCCTCAATTTTGCAAATAAGTGAAAAATGCACGTTTGGATCTCACAAATACTTTATATTCCAAACCAGTATAATCCTTTACATACAAACATTTTAAATTTTTTAATCAGTTTCCAACAGCAAATGAAATTTAAAATACTTTTTTTTTTTTAATATGCTGTCTTGAATTTTTTTAATTAAATTTCAAGAGGGACTTGTAGTTCAGCCATACTTGAAAGAGGCTTCTATTTTTATCAGCGGAAGTCCTCACGTGCACGGCTGAAAATACAAGGTTATTTTTAATATGTCTGTTATGTTTGTTGTACGCGCTCATACCCGCATCCTTCTCCATCACACTCTCGCTTTCTGTTTCTGTCCTTCTCTCTTTCTCTATCTCCAACCGGTCGAGACAGACGTCCGCCCGCGTTGAGCTCGGAGCTGTCTGGGGAACATTGCGTTTCTGTTAATCATTCTGAAGAGCGCGAATAATGTTCTAAGCTACAGGAAATATATTCAAATTTTAAAACTTCTAATTGAAATAAAAACAACTTTTGTACTGAATTAGAGAACAAAAAACTAAACAAGATAAATCAAGCTGATAGATAAAAACAATCCCGTGATGGATGCAGGGAGAGGAAGCAGGAGAGTCATCCCAGTCATTTAGCCAAGATAAATAATGCAGTGTGTTCTATCTACAGCAGGAAGACACACACACGCGCGCACACACACACACACACACACACACACACACACACACACACACACACACATTAAGAAGGGTGCAGTCTTGTGTATGAAATTGGAGCAGAAGTAACCCACAGTGCAGCGCCGCCATCCCATCTGAGACCAGCTGGTTCAAAACCAAACAACGTCTTACCAATATTCATCTTTTATTTTGACTGGTTTTGTTTTGTTTTTAATTGATAGTAATCCTTTTACCGCACTAAAACTAGAAAAAATAAAATTCAAAACTCTGTCATTCACTTCCATTACATTCTCACTCAGATGGTTATCCTGAGCTGCATGCATTTCTGCTGACGCTTCGACAGCCCGGGGAATCACTGCATCCGCAGTCTGAACGACAAAATAAGAAAATCACGATTCAGTTCTGGTTAATTTAATTAATGTTGTAAGCCCACACATCACGACTTTAGCACCTTGAATTTTTTGAGAAATTTCTCTGGTTGTGGCTCGAAAAAAATATAATAAAATAAGAGAGTATAGACATTACGGCTATGCTGCAGTTTTCTTTTGCATTTCTAAATGATGACAATAGGTCAACAAAGTGATTTTTTTTAAGTTCTGGACAAAAAGATTATTGCAGCGGGGGGTTATTTAGGGCCTGCGATCGGTACGACACAAGATTTACTGCAGAAACAACAACCAAACAATACAACAACGGTCTGTGGCATCAGGTGTTGGTTGCATGTCCCACTTCAGACAAATCACACACAGTCATAATAACACAATGTGCGACAGAATGTAATATATGATGTGTGTGTATCTGTGTGTGTGTGTATAGGCACTCATTGTTTAATCCTGCTGCGATAAATACCTGTTTGTCCAAGGCTTTCAAGCGTCCTTTTAGATACCAGACCGTTCCTTGCGTTAATGGAATGATGTTTCCAAAGCAAACAGCTGCTTTTATTTTAATGTGTGTGCCAGTAAACTGCTCCCCTGTGATTGGAGCAGAAGTTTTCGACGTGGGACGTCTCGTGTCCTGCAGGCGTCACGCTTTGCATTGCATTTCAATTGACTTTTATTTATTGTCCCAATATAGATACTTTTGGAAGTTAATTATTATAATCTGCACGGTGGGTTTCAAGTTGAATATTATACACCTCGCATTGATAGTGCAGTGTATCTGTGATTATATAAAAATAAAATAAAGCTGTCATATGAGGAAAAAAGAAGAGTAAATAAGATAACTTTAATGGTTATATGGATTAAGATGGTATATTTAATTCTTAAAACAAAGCTCACAAGATGTGATTTAGTGACAAAACAAAATGACAAGATCTTGATATTTTGGGAACAAATCTAAAATCCCCTTTGTCATATTTGGTATGTTATACAGAAAGAGCAGTACAAATAATGTATGAACAGCTAAAATTTGATTTTTATGGAAACTTATCTTACCAGAAACTGAAGTTTACATCCAATCAGAGGCGTCCCCAATATCACAGCAAATATATGAGGGCTCCTAAAATCCCGATGAGGAGTTTCTGCACTGAAAATGTAAAGACCGTCACTTTTTACGCAGGCAACAAGACACACATTAACACACACACACACACACAGCTAAGGGATTAGAAAAGCAAAAGATAGCGTGTCTCTCTCTCTCTCTCTTTCTCTCTCTCTCTCCATCTCTGCAGCAGCACTCCTCCCTGCTGACCCCCTCCCCCCCGGACTGCATGCAGAATGGTACAGTCCACCTCAGTATCCCACTACTGTAAGTTAGGGGGAACGTACCACTTCTGTTTTTCCAGCACGAAGAGGCCGGTTGTGATGGGGGGAAGGGTTGGGCAGGCTAGTTGTGTGTGTGTGTGTGTGTGTGTGTGTGTGTGTGTGTGTGTGTGTGTGTGTGTGTGTGTGTGTGTGTGTGTGTGTGTGTGTGTGTTTGTGTGTGTGGTAGAGAGAGGCAGATGGGTGGTTGATGGTGGCGAGGAGGGAGTGATGGAGGCAGGGAAGGATGGATGTAGGAGGAGGTGAGGGAGTGGCAGCTTCCCAGTGACAGATGTGTTGACTTAGTGTGAGAACAGAGATGCTTTCTATAATACATTACACACTGATGGAGGAGTCCTGCAACCTGACGCACATCCGGCATCATGTCAGCCTGCTACATGCGCACCATGCACATTCAACCTCCGCGCGACCCCAAACAACACATGGAGTTTGTGACTCATGACCTATCTGGCTAATTCTGGTTAATGTTTTTTTTACAGGTTCTAAGGTAATCTCTCTGATATTTTTTTATACAAATAAAAAAAGAGCTATATTTGGAGGGTTAATATTTTTTCATTTCACGTAAGGTCTCTAAAAGTGTTTTGATTTTGAGACTTAAAAACAAGATTTGAGCATTAGGTAACCCATAACAGCTAAAACTGCGTAAAAGATGCATCACTGGAGATGCTTTCAGTGAAAAGTCTGACAAACATCCTGCACATGTGCCTCGTGCACATGCCGTGCACATTCACCCACCCTGCCATTTAGCACGGCTCTCCTGATTCAGCTACTGCAGCGATGCTGTCTTTGTGCACTTCAGTGAAATATGAAAAGGGCAGGGAGGGAAAAGGCAGGTCACTCCTCATCAACAGACCCTAAATCCCGTCATCATTGGGCAGATATTTGTTTTATAATGTTAATTTAAAAATGTTGCCAACACTTAATCATGCACATTTGACATAACCAGCTCTGGGTTTCTAATCTTGGGAGGTCTCTGGAATAAGTAATGTTCTCAATGGAGATGAATTAATAATGCTGTAAGAGATTTAATAGGGGATGAGGGTGGGGAGAGAGGGAAGAGGGAGAGATTTTTCAACATTTATTCCTGAAGAGCCATCCACTGACTCCCACCCGACAATCTTTGGGCAACTTTGGAGCCCATTTGGGTCATTTGGTGAGAGGAGGGGTTCACCCTGGAACGGCGGCCTGCAATAACAGTTCTGCATTTGGAGACAAACAACCATTCACCCTCTCATTCACATCATATGAACCTACTGCCCAATTTGGGCGTCTAACCGAAGCACGAATGGAGGACCATGTTCGTTGGATCTACACGATAACATTTTCAGCCATTGATGACAAATTCAGTTCAAAACGACCAGCCAAGGCGTTCCCACAGGGGAAACCAGTCACTTCAGTGTCATATGTGTGCAGAGAGTGGTAGAAGGCAGGACTGGCCCTCCTGTCGTGGCCCATCTGTTTGAAAGTCTGTGGGCGGCGTGTTGAGAGATGCTCCTTTGTTTACCTTTGACAGCAACAACCGCTTCTTTTGTGTGGACATTGTCTTTCTGTCACTTTGAACACCCCTGGACTCCCCCCCCCCTTTTTAAACCACATTTAAAGGTACATTTAAATGTGTTGAAACTCCCCTCCTGCTGACAGGATAGAGCGACATCACTGAAAATAGGATTTATTGAATGTGTTCACCTCTTGATAGATGACGTGCTGGTGTGAACAAGTTTTTGCGCGATACGAAATAGATCCAGAGTTTCTTTATGCAAGTAAATTATATGCAGTTATTTATTTTTATTTTTTTCTAAGAACTTTGCCATCTGTGAAGTCACCTTATTAAGCATTAAAACACAGACCACCAATTATTTCTTTTTTACAGAACGTTTTTGCTCGACTCTGGTTCTTTGGATTTAAGTGATGACCTCGACCTGATGACGTGATGCCTTCAGTGCCTTGTACTTTTTATGTTCTTAGAGTGTTAGAGCACTCACCGCAGGGTGTGTGTGTGTGTGTGTGTGTGTGTGTGTGTGTGTGTGTGTTTGTGTGTGTGTGTGTGTGTGTGCGTGTGTGTGTGCCAGCCTGGACAAACTAATGATCACAATAGGTTCTCCATATGCCCACGCATTTTGCTGCAGCTGTTCATACACACACACACACACACACACACACACACACACACACACACACACACACATGCAAGACATGACTTCTCAGTTCTTTTTGTCTGGAATTGTCGCAATTTTTTTAAAGGCTAAATATCAACAAATGGTTTTTATTATTATTACCCAATCATAAGTGATTATGAACATACAGTTCATACATTTATGGAATTTATTTTGATTACTTTGACAGAACCGAACTTATGGACATTAATTTACACAGCTGAGTCAGCCTGTCTAGGATCCTGAATGAGAGCCAAGAGCTGATTTGACCTTTTTATTTTCACAATGGCGAAGCATATTCAACTAAATTGGATTGAATCATAACTAGTGAGGGGGGAAAAGCTGTCGGACAGGATGTCGGTCAATACAAATGCAGCTGAAGCAGCAACATTAATATTGACAGGTGTCGTTTTTTTGAAGCTCTTACTCTGATTGACATTTATTTCAAATGGGCCAAGATTAGACATGAGAAACTCTTGGGGATTCGTGTAATGATAAAAAAAAAACCTATATCGGCCAACTCAGTGAGAATAATTAACGTTGAAAAATAAATCTTTCATATTTTCCTCCCTTTTTAAGGTCAATTATTATTTTTAGCTTTAGTTATTTCTCAGCATGTGTCATTTGTTTTGTCAGGATGGGTAAAGTTGTTAACCTTTTTAAAGTTTAAAAAATGTGAATATTTGGTGTTGAATCAGGGAACATTTTCTTTTTGTGATTTTTCATGGTTGAGGGATGGCTTGGTGGCGCAGTGGTTAGCGCTTCCTCCTCACACCAAGAAGGTCCCTGGTTGGATTCTATCCTTTCATGCAGGAGGTACAAAACTGTAATGCTACTCTTCAAATTAACAGTAAGATATCCAATACACAACGCTTATTCTCTCTGTGTGATGAATAACTGATATAATCATGTGACTGTGATTGAATATGAATAATAAAGTGACGGATGCGCATCTGCAGAGGGTAAAACTCAACAGCAGGGCAAAAACACTTAAATGAAGCAGTCCTTGGTGCCCAAGTCCAAATGATCTAACAGCAGTACTTATGTGTGTGTTCGCGCGCCTGCGTGTGCATGCGTGCGTGTGTATGTATCGTTTCCCTTGCATAACAGCATGAACATATATGGCACAATATAATTGTGTACATTTTTGGCCATTGCCTTACTCTGATGACGTCTTGCACAAACTGGACTCAGTCAACTATCAGGTGGTCCGTATCGAGATCTCGGATTGGCTGTACTGTATGTCAATCAAGCGTGTCAATGGTGCAGTGGGGATGGATGATAGGCTAACTGCTATATTTAATGACATGCAATCTATCCACACTACTTGTACCATCACATATTCTGTGACTCGAGGTCTTTTTTTTTTGTTTTTTTTTTACGTTGATGTACGTTGAGTTTATTTTGAAATGCAGGGCTCCGTGATCGACCCGTGTTGGCTTTGCAATCAACCAGTTGATCGGGATCGACGTGTTGGGCGCCCCTGGCCTAAATAAATCATCTTTCATCAATAAATCTAAAAAATATTCCAAACAAATGATTTCATGCGAAGATGACGCTGACATCTACTGATGGATTCTGCAAATAATCTGAAAATGTTCATGCACAGGCAGAAGACAGCAACTCAGGGAGTCTTGTCCATTTGTTGTCGGTGAAAAACGAACATCTTTGGGTTTAGTTTGTGAATACTAGCAGGTGAATATTCTCCATGGAGGGCGAAGACTGAATGCACCGTCATCGCTTCCGTTATGCTGCTTTCACGTACTTTCCCTCCACCTCTCATCTACAGAAGCCTCTTAGGTTCCAAGTTGAATGCTGACACATGCAAGGAAGAGGAATGGAAATCTCATTGATAGATGGCCCTGGCGCAATTGACCAATAAGGTGGCAGTAGGTAGTTTAGCGTGAACTACATTGGCAACACGTCCTGAGGGCAGATGCGAGGTGAGAACAGAAATCACATCTGCCGGTAAAATCACAAATATAACCCAAAGGTCCAAAGCGGAATAGGAAGAATTATAAATCTTTTTCTTATTTTTGCTTTTTCCTTCAGAGGTCGCCACAGCGAGTCAACCTTTCAATCTAACTATTCTCTGTAACCTCCTCTCTCACACAAACTACCTTCATATCCTCTCTCATGACGTCTATAAATCTTCTCTTTGGTCCTCCTGTAGACTTCCTGCCTGGCAGCTCCAATTCCAGCATCTGTCTACCAATACATTCACTATCCCTCCTCTGTACATGATCCAACCATCCCAGTCTGGCTTCTCTGACCGTCTCCCTAGAACATCTAACGCAGGGATGGGCAACACAGCAACGGGCCAGGTCGCCACAAGATATGATACATATAAAAAAAAAATGCATTTGTTATCAGTACATATCAGACTTGTCTGTCATTTGCTTTGAAAATAAAACCAGTTTGGTTTTGAAGGCCCTAACTTTTGCTTGCATTTCATGCACAAACCAGTTTTTCCCTTGTAGTTTCACGTCCAGCTCATTCATGTGTGTCAGCATAGTCCACAGTAAAGACTAAAGCACAAAGCCAATCTGTGTCATTCAGCTCAGGAAAATTCTCAAGTAGCTCCAAAAATGAAATAATCTCCTATTTGAGCTCCCACATTCATTGATCCAATCATTCGCATCAAGTATGAATTCTGTACCGATCTTTGGGGGGCCGGATCAAAACGACCAACAGTCCGCGGGCCGTAGTTTACCCACCCCTGATCTAACATGTGCGTTTCCTCTGATAAACTCATTCCTGATCCTATCCTTCTTCTTCTCTCCCAAAGAGAACCTTAGCATCTTCATCTCTAGCTCTCCCTCCTGTCTTTTCATCATTGTAACTGTTTCTAGGCCACACAGCATCGCTGGTCTCACCACTGTCTTGTACACCTTTCTGTTCCTTCTGGATGATAGTCTTCTATCGCATAGTAAGGAATGATAAATCTACTCCCTCATTAAATATGCAACGTCTGAACACCCACTCAGGTGGGCCAGTGCAGTCGTCCTCAATCCCTCCACTCACATCACAGAAACACCAGTTTGATCTGCAGTCAGAGGAAAGCAGTATGTGTCTACACACTCCAACACACCCAGGCAGGGAATGGGGAGGGATCCCTAATCCATTTGGCGTACTTTGACATTGCGGTATAAAGCTGATGGCAGAGGATTACATCAGATATAATCAGTCAGCCGGTCAACCAGGCAGTCAGTCGCCCAGACAAGTGTGAATCGCAAACACACGTCACAACCTGAGGTTTTACTAACATATCTCACTCCTTGTGTAATGGAATAACCGCTGATGCATTCTGTCATTTTTGGGAAGCAACATAAGCAACAGATATAAAAAAAAAATATAATAATAATGATTTGGTTGCTATCGCTAAATAAAGCATTGAGGAAAACAGACAATGATATAAACTCCTCTCACCTCGTTTTTTTTTGACACAAATGGTAAAGAAGACCAAGTGTAATCTGGCTTCCCTTCCTTTTTTCCTCTTCATTCTTATTACGTTTTTCTCCTTCTCCAGGATATTTTGTGTATACATTTATAGTGGTAACTGATAAACACCAGATGGAAAACACCTCTGTGAAGTGAAACTACACAAACTATATTGTGATGTAGGCGTATTATGAGGAAGATTTTCCCATTTGGCATATGCAGCTATGTGCAGTGAGATCTACTTTATCTAATTGATGTCTAGAATTGCCAAAAGAATGAAAATCACAGGGAGGAAAACCCAAATCACTTCATAAATATTTTAAATAAAAAATCAGCTGGCAAAAATAGTATTTGTTGTCTGATTGACAAACAAACTCAGTGTTTTAAAGCAAGGATGGAAAAGCCAATAACGATCAACTAATGCAAGAGCAATGCCCCCCTCCGCTCTGAATAAACTAACACTTTCATATTTAATGGACAAAAAAAAAAAAAGAAGGATCCCTGCTATTGCTAAGTAGCTTAAAGCTGAGCAAAACAAAAAACTATTAGGAACCGAGCTGGGATTTCTCATTTGACAAAGAGGAATGACTTTGCAAATAACCGTTTGATATGGATCCAGAGGGAGTGCATTTCTGATATTGATATGCCTGCTCTGGCACAGAACAGCGCATTAGACCGATTGGAGAAGATCGGTCTGCCAAACTGTAAAGCTCACCCTATTTTTTCATTCTGAGCAGACCGAAGGCAAATACTAATTGGTGAAAAGATAGTGATTAATAATACCCATTCCCTCCCCGCTGGCAAAGCACCAAAAACAACTTTGTTCAAATGAGAAATAAATGAATTCATGTTTTAGAGAACACAATGCGGCAATTCTGGTCACATCTAGTGGTGCAGGTCCATATTCCTTTGCAAAACAGAGAGAAAAAAATGCCTATTTTCTTTTCAAGTAATTGAAAAGTTCAAACCTTGAATGTACCACCAAACTACAGAAAAAGAGGGAATTTTTTAAATCCCATTCTATCTCTGTTACAGCAGTTGTGACCGTTGAAGCTGCCCCTGAATGTGACATCCAATCAGCTCGCAGTGTCCCTCTGTTGGGAGCCGCCCCTTTTTGGGGGCAATTTTCAGTCAGGTTGACATCAAGTTCTCTCATAGACTCTCATGTGAAGTCCTTTTTTAAAAAACAAAAAAAAACAAACAGGCACTTCAATGTATTCCCCGTGGGTTCCGGGAGGCTGTGCACGTACGTGCTTTCATCATTACGTAATCTGGTCAGGCCAAAGAAGGGCGTCACTTCCCTCTTCAGTCATCCCTTGCCATATTGTGGTTCATCTTTAACTGTGATTTTATATCACGGATGATACTGTGGATATGTGGTATAAATGTACTTTTACATATTATTTCAATTGTTTTTAGGGCAAAATAAGAATTTTCTAGGGTGCTGACCAGCCAGAGCATGATGTTCTGTATCCTGGCCTCTGATTGCCTCAGTGAAGGTAGCATACTTTTCTGCATATCCTAAGCATAGCATGCGTTTAGCACCTTGTTTTCTCCATTTCACATCATCGTGTGCTTGCTGCAAAAAGCTTTAAAATATTTATAAATAATAAAATCAATATATGGTTGCTACTGTGTAGATTGTTGTTTATCTTGGCTGGTTCTGGAACGTAACCCCCCGCAAACAACAAGGGATTGCTAGTGATGTACCAAGATGTAACTTCCCTGTTACGTCTTCCCTTCCCTGTAGCTTATGAATCTAGTGCATTTTTGTGTTTAATTTACGACCAATTGGTCACAAGCCGTACTGCTGTGTAATTTTGACAAGACAAACCTAAATTGTGACACTTGTCTAACCACCTGTTGATTTACCTATTTAACGTTGCAAAAGTTGCACCCGCAGATAATTGTGTTTGGTTGTATGTCACTATGAGTGTCCCTGTGATGGATCGGCGAACCCTGTCTCAACGCCCAATCACAGTTAGGATTGGCCCTTGCACCCATGCAACCCTAAGGGCAGGATAAGTGGTATAGATAAAGCATTAATAGATAATCTAATATAACCGCAATTCCAGTTTTAGTAAGTGGTTTCCAATTGTAAGCTTTACACATTCAGCCATTCACTCACACACCAATGGCAGCAAAGTTGCCATGCGAGGCGCTGACCAGACCACAGGGAGCAACAGGGGGTTGAGGTGGGGTCTTGATCAAGGACACTTCGGCAATCGGTCAGAAGGAGCCAGGGGTCGAACTGCCAATGCTCGCTCTACCAACAAAGCCACAGCTTGTTAAAGCTCGATCTTGCTCAGTACTGGATTTGAGAAAAAAATAATCCCCCCGAGCACCAGCCATTAATATTTGAAGGCTAAGATTAATTGTTTTAATCTACTCTTCTTGTCAGTGAAAAACGCTGGGTTCATGAAGCCTTGCTTGCTATTCATGTCATAAGCATAGCCAGGGAGGGCTATGCCCCGCAGGTCGCAGATTATGTCCAACCATTATTTGCCGTAATAGCAACATTGACCAAATCCACTTGGGACTGGCCCATTGCAACCAGTTCAGGCTAACTAATGCATGAAACTGTCTTATAGAAAAAGAGGATATCATTTATAAGTGTACAGTGCAGCACAAGGTGCAGGGCGAAACATGAGCATTTTGTGCGATGGGAGCCCAGAGCAGCACAGCCTCCAGCGGCTCCCAATCATCTGAAGAATTCTCACATTTCTGATTGTTCAAAACCGTCTTCCATCCTCTCCATCTATACCCTTACTTATGCTCCTCGCCCGCTGATGTAAATCAGGCTGAACCCAAATGTTTCTCTGTCAGACACATCTGCCTCGCCCGCTCTACTCAGTAATCTCCTCGTTCCGATCTTTTCTTTTTACTCCAACTTTGAAACTGATAATAGTGGAGTCAGATAGAGGTTGTATAAACGTAAACACGGCAATCTTTATCAGAGCATCACATCGACCTCATAGACCCTAAGCTGAGAACGGGTGTTCCTCCAATCGTATGGTTGCCGGTTTGATTCCCTGCCTTCCTGTTGCAGTATCCTTTGCTGGTTGCTGGTTGGCACCTCGCATCGGAGTGTGAGCAGGTGAATGTGATCTAGTGTAAAGCATAGTATAAGCTGAGACCTTTTACCATGGCAACATTAACCCCAGATGTATGTGTGTGTGTGAGTGTGTATGCCAGAAACACACGTAAGAGGTAGCCAAAACACTCTCGTGGCATAATTTTCAAGTTACCAGAGATCAAAACACAAATTTGAATTTGCACTACTGACGGCAAATCCCTCATGGAGGTTGTAAAGGTGCGTCAAAGCACATCTGTGACCTTTTGTTTTCAGGAAAATCTGCAAGTAAAAAGCAGTTTGAGATGATGAAACATCTGGGCTGACAGCACCAAAACAAAAATCCACCGTGTGCATGCAAGAAGAAATCACCTTCTGCTTTTCAGACATACAAAATCCTTTAGGAAAAATAAAAAAATAAATTAGGAAAAAAATAATTAAATAAATGAATCACTAGATAGATAGATAGATAGATAGATAGATAGATAGATAGATAGATAGATAGATAGATAGATAGATAGATAGATAGATAGATAGATAGATAGATATACAAAATAGCGCCCTCTTGTGGCCAAACCTAGTATTACATCAACAAACCCAGCACCCTCTGTAATTAAAGCCCAGTGTTTCAGTTTGTCTCCTGCGAGTCTTAAAGCAACGGGTCCGGAGAGTAACTCAGCCTAAATCTGTTATTTTAGATCATTACAACATCATTTGAAAAAAAGAAGAATTGGCAGGGTTTTTAAAACCCCGGGGGTGGCTTTGCGGTGAACCCACCCAACTAGTTAGTATTCCCCCTCAGTTCGCAGGGAGGGATTTATGTAACAGCTGTCATCGGGGAAACTTCCCGTCCCAATAAATCACAAGTTAATATCTTCGTAGTAAATA
This sequence comes from Fistularia commersonii, assembly GCF_037954325.1. NCBI lineage: Eukaryota > Metazoa > Chordata > Actinopteri > Syngnathiformes > Fistulariidae > Fistularia > Fistularia commersonii. Next base: position 10,357,165 of record NC_141300.1, on the reverse strand, counting down.
GATATCAGACAAAAATCCTGCAACGAGCGTCGTCTTACATGCATCCTGGAAATCCCCACCAGCAGTTACCTTGACGACCTGAGAGCAAGGCTTCTCATTAGGACAAACATCAATTTTTGCAAATGTGATGATCACTTATGACGTGCAGATTTGGGTTAAAACAGTAGATAGGTGAATTAAAAAAAAAGAACAGTTTTTTTTTTTTTACCTGGCTTATGTTGCGGATCAGAGGTGAGCTGAGCGGGGTTTCCCTCTGCGCTCTCTCCTTTTCTGGAGGTTGGAGATCCCGAGGCAGCGATGCAGACAGGGGGGAGAAGAAGGAGGGAGGGAGAGGGAGAGAGAGAGAGAGAGAGACAGAAAGAAAGGGGTGCAAAATTTACTGATGCAGTCTAGACAAGGTCTGAATACTTATCAGCTGTGTGTGTGTGAGTGTGTGAGTGTGTGTGTGTGTGTGTGAGTGTGTGTGTGTGTGTGTGTGGTGGGGTGGGGTGGGGTGGATTCTTTGTCTTTTCCTGGTGGAGTCACGACGTGAACACAGATGTGTTCCGATGCATAAAAGGTGATTCACTAACACTCTGTTGGTGACAGAGAAAATTAAAGTGAACTTTTAAAGTTGACGTTAAAGCATCCGTCCGGGTTGCCAAGTGTGTGTCAAAACCCACACCCACATACACGCCAGCCATGTTAATCTGAAAATATGAATTGTGTTTCTCTCCTTTTTCTTTTTTCTCAGCTGCTGGTTTCCTTGTGGATCCAGAAGTCAGCAGTACGTCCTAAATCTTAATTTAATATTTCCATTTATAGTGTAGGATTACTCCAGTAGAAGTACTAATAAGAAACTGCAAAATCGACAAGATTTTTATACTTGAATTTTTATTCCTCAATTTATATGTGAAATGTTTTAAAGGAGCGAATTAGTCAAAGTCGTTCAGCCTTATTGTCAATTTCTCCATATGTACTGGACATATAGAGAAATCAAGGAGACGTTTCTCACAATCCCACGGTGACATCAAATTAACCAAATAACAATAATAGAGTGCGAATTAACAGTAAAGTGCACTGTTACACTAAACAGTAAACATAAAACTATGAGGTATTACATTTTTAGAATAGAGAATAGAATAAAATAGATCTTATTGTCATTGCATTTCAGGATCTGAAACTGGAATGCTGCTTGATGGTGTAAGAAACAAAACAAAAGAGAAAAGTAAAAATGCAACAACACAATATAAGAATAAATAAAGCATAAAAAAACAGTAAAGTGAGATATGCGATTGGAGCGATCTGTCGTGCTCTTGTAAACACACAGAGATAAATTGCGTTTATCGTTTATTGCATTTAAAGTAAACACAAATATAAAAATACAGTTATTAGAATTTTCAAATTGTTATGAATGAGCGTCATCTGTATGACGTCACATCACCCGGAAGTGGGTGACGGTGCCGCGGCGGTTTATTTTTATAAACTCGGTCACACAGATAATTAGGATTATATGAGCTGAGCGAGGATCAACAGGCCAGTAACTCTTTCGCAATAAAACTAATGACCACCTTCATAATAAAGTAGCGACACTGAACGTCATCCATTATTCCTGGACATCTGCTGCATGCCTGATGGAGACACACACACACACACACACACACACATACACATTTTTACACTAATTTTAGAGCTTGGTTGAATATAATCGGTGAACATTGCGAGCCTCAATAATCCTTTATTCTCTTTTATAAATATATTTTAGAAAATGGGCTACATTAACCTAAACAGCAGGAATAACTTAATATACTTCTGCTCTGGATTGGGGTTTTTAATCACATGGTATAAGTCATTAAAGTCTTTACCCTCTTGCCGCAAGACAATTTGAAATAAAAAATATGGTAAGAATAATAATACAAATGCTAGTTTGTTTTCAATATTAATGGTGAGAAATATTTTTAAAAAGATTTTTACATATTCAATTTGTACCAATTTTTTTATTTATCGTCTATTGTATTTCCACATTTGCCCACACAATGGCGCTAAAGGCTTCCATATTCGACGAACCACAAGTCAAACAAAAAGTGAAGTGAAGGGCATTTACAAAAAAAAACAAGGAATGTATTTATTGAGTGAAAGAGTATATTTATATATACAGTGAATGTTTTGGGATGTGTACTTTTGCTGCATTTATGTTTGTATTTCCTGTAGATGTTAAAGGTCAAAGGTCATTTGGCCTCCTGTAAATCTGTCAAACTCTGACGCGCATGTCATGTGAGAAGCTTGTTTCTCTAGAAAGGTAGAATTTACTTTTCAACCGACCAAAGAGGAGTTTAAAGAGTCAAATAAATTTAATCTTTCAGTTTATCACAACCATTTTAAAGGACATTGATATCAACAGACTATAGATTTTAATCTCAATAGTAAGTAGCAAACATTTGATATCTATATGAAAATAAGCATTTCAAGTTTATTTTACAAAATAAATGTACTTAGTTACTCCCTCAGACCGCCAAAAAGAAAACACTTAGAACGAAACATCCACATCAGGCTTTCAACAAGGTTACTGAATATTTGATTCATAAAATTTGGAACTGATTGTTTTCATGTGAAGATTCTTTGAAATTCTGGTTGACATTTGACTCAGTAATGACATTCAACAGAAATAACGCTGAGGTCCTGCAAGCTCTTCGTTTTTGTAAAGCTGAGTAAAGGAAACGACAATAAGAAATCGCTGTATAGGAAATACACTTTCAAAATAAAACTCCAGGTCATACGTTCGTGATCGTTTACGATTGATTTTTCTCTCAAGATTCTGCAGAATTTATCCGATTATTGATTGAATCTCACTCATCCCAATTGTGTCTTTTTAGCTTTTTGTAAATATTTTGTTCCATGGTCCCTGATCTCCAGGACAAAGTGCAGTCCTTATGTCAGACCTGGGCATTTTACGGCCCACGGGCCCATTTTGCTTTTTTATCCATCCTGCCAAACTATTTTCGTTTAATATTTTGATAAGTATTTTCAATCAATATTGAATCAAGAAACTCCTTATTTTTTCCCCATTTGTTTAATTTTGTATGGATGATTATATACGAAATAATGTCAATACATTTATATGATCATTAATGATTTTAAAGTTGAAACTAAATGCCAAAAAATGTAAATATTAAAATTGTAATTTTATTTTTTTTCAATTTACATGATATTTAGTTGGCCCACGCATAAAAATTAAATAAGAAATGTGGCCTGCCCCTGCTTTACATGGTTTAGCCTGAGACCCACAAGACAAGTTGTGCCAAGAATGGGTACTCGGTTCTCACAACATTTGTAAACAGAGATTGTCTGGCTCGTTCTGGGGCCTAGTTCTCTCAGAGCGACTTCCACCAGCCCTACGGGACCGGGTTTCCACACGCAGCCACCTGGAGGAGAAAGCCCGGTTTTGGGTGGGAACCTCAGGATCTCTTTGTTGCTTTTTACAGACAATACAGGCCTCCTCACCATGTGGCGTCTGACATTTGGGATTTTTGTCAGGGTCTCCAAGTCAGAGTCCAAGGTTCTGTCTCAGAACCGGTTCCAACTGTCTGGTCTTGACCTTTAAGTGGATACTGAAAGAAGGAGGTCCTGGGGTGTCAGCTAATTCACTCAGGATTTTTTTCCCCTTTTAAGTTATTGATTTTTTACTTACAATGACTTTAAAAAAAAGAAAAGAGACAACTGGTAATGCTACATATTGTGATTGTAATTTCTGTACGTCAACAAAAATATCAGGACACATAAAACCAAAATTGCAAAATAAAATAGCATGGAGTGGCTATCAAGTAGTGAGAGTCCAGAGCATCAAAGTATTTTCAAACTCAACATATATTTTTACATGATGTGTTTCTTGATGGTTTGTTTGTTTTGCTTGCATCTTTTTAATAAAAAAAAAAGGTTATTTTCCTGACTTTTTTCTAAAATTGCTAGCTTTTTCTAAACCCTCTTGATATCTGTACTCTAACTTTTAGAGTTTTTGAGCTAAACATGAAATGATTGTAATCTTACTGATCTCAAAACCAATAATGGAAAAATGTATTCAATAAAAGAGATAAAATTAGAGAAGTTGAAAATACATATTTAAATAATTACATATTAAATAAATATTATATTAAATAATATATTTTTGGGAATCTTAGTTTTATTTAATTTACTTTTATTTTATTTTATTTTATTTTATTTTATTTTATTTTATTTTATTTTATTTTATTTTTAAAGTTCGCCAGGAGTGTGCTTTTATTTTGGTGGAAGCGCTAGGCGGAAGTTAACTTTTGGTCACGCCGTCTCACTTGACGGTGATCCGCGCCGCAGGGCTGGAAGCTCAGACGCACGCCGGTCTTCAGACGCCAAGCAGCGCTGCGACTTTGACGACTCACCGGCAAGTGAAGGACAAAAAAAGAAGAAAAAAAACTCTTTCATATCAAGCGGATATAGAGATCTTAAAAAACCGGGTGCACCGCAAATGGATGGAATGGAGTCTCCGGTGTAACGTAAGTGTCTCCTGTGCGTGAGAGCACGACCGAGCGGCCGGCAGGAATGTTTGAAACTGCTCGGATCACGGAGGGGGGAAAAAAGCTTTTTTTTAATTTTATTTTTTATTTTGCCCCGTTACTCTAAAAATTACGGTAACAAAGCTCGACTGCTCTTCAGTCTCGAACGGTTTAACTTTGTGAATCGTAGAAGCGCAACAGGTGGCCGCTTCCAGGACCCCTAATAATAATTATTATTATAAAAAAATAAATATAAGATTTGAAATCAGTGGCTCGACCTGGGAAGATTATCCAAGCTCGAATATAGTTGAAATACTGAAAGCAAAAAAAGTTGAAAGTTAAAAAAAAAGAGTATGCACATTAAACGACAAATGACCTGAAAATGTGATCTAACCTTCGTCCTATGTTGGGGTCAGCAGCGACCCGTTTATGGTTTTAAATGTATATAAAGAACCACAAAAATATATGTATTGCATCAAAAGTTTTTTACTTTGTCAAAACGGTGTATATCAACAAAATTTGAACAATTTATTGGCTTAAAACCTAAAATATAGGCTTTTAAAAAAGCCTATATTTTAAAATGCTCTGGTTAAAATTAGGACATTAGTATTGTTGGGGTCGCTGGTGACCCGTTTGACAAAAAAGATTATCAAGCAATAATGGCAGCCAAAGCTGATATCACAAGTGCACTGTCAGTGTCCTCTGCAAATACCCACTTAAACAACAAACAAACAAACAAACAAGATGCATCCAGACATGTTAGGTCAATTCAGTATAGTGTCGGTGACTCGCAGAGTGCACATCTCCAATTTGCAGCTTGCAAAACTGACAAGAAGATTTACCGTGGATGTAGTTCTGGATAATATTATCGGAGAAAATGAGGGAGAGGATACAGAGCAGTATAATGATATGGACAATGTAGAATATCACCCAGAAGAAACAAGACACTTCTTATGAGTCTGATGAGGAGGTCATCAGTGATGAAGCTGCTCCCTCTGAAAAATTTAAGTGGCAAAAAAAAATCTACGCCGCTTGTGATGCAAAGACCAGCCATGCCTCGAATCTGCAGATTTATACAGGCAAGGGTGTGAGTGTCATCCCTGAGTAAAACCAAGAAAAACATGTAGTGCACTATATGACTGCTGGACTTCAGGCTCACGATATCCCTTGTGACAATTATTTCACCAGCTATGACCTTGGACAAGAGCTTCTCAGGAGTAAACTTACAATGGTGGGCACTGTGAAGAAAAATAAACTTGAGCTGCTTGCTGAAATCTTGCAGATGAAGGACAGGATTATCCTTGACTCTAGCAAAAACATAGGAAGAGAAGACAACTTGGATAAACTTACCGCCACCTACACTTGCCAGTGAATGACCAGGAGATGGCCAATGGTTGTATTTTTCAACATTCTTGATGTATCGGCATATAATGCATTTGTGTTGTGGACCCTCATTGACGAAGGGTGGAACTCAACCAAAACAAAAAAGCAGAGAATACTGTATTTTTTGAGGAGCTTGGAAAAATCCCCTGTCACGCCACTTCCCTTGAGCGAGGGGAACGGGTGTCAAATTAGACCAATTTTTTTTTTTTGTTAATTAAAATTTTCAGTTAAATACACATGATAATTATAATAACACTAAGATATTTTTATCTTTGTTTTCTGGATTTCATAATGACCTCCGGGTCATTTCTCAGCCACGTGAGTTTGCAAACATGTGAACAAACACTGGAAAAAAAATTCCCCAGATGAAGGACAAAAAGAAAACTCCATCCCCCGGCGTTTGCATGGCTCGATTAATTTACATGGATTATGGATTTGAGGGTAAAGAAGCATTAAGTGGCTTGTAGCTGCTGAGTGGAAACGTTGATCACCAAACAGGGCTGGTGGGTTCAGGATCACGTTCACCTGAACCACATGAATCCGCCTCCTCCCCTCGGTCCGCGTGCGTTTTCGGTAACAGCTGCAGAGAAGTGGAGCACCAGAGAACCGGCTTCATGTAATCCGTTCAAACGGCGCTCTAAGATCTGATTGGTCAGCGGTCAGACGTGTCGCCACAAACATTGGCGTCATCAGATGTTCGTCCTGCTGCGCTTGCTGTTGTAACAACAATCTGTGTTCTGACCTTAAATGTCAAACCGCCTCTGCCACTATCTTGTCCCCTCAATATACAGATATATTTTCAACAATCGGTTACTTTTATCACATCTCACTAATTTTTATTGTCTAATGTTATTGCTGTTGTTGTCACTTTTTCCATCTCCTTACTGTATGTTGGGCCATGGATGGATAGCTAGCCTTCTTGGCTACCACCGATACATTCTGCAAAAATGTACCCATGAAAAAAAAGTTCCCGGAAAACAAACCCAAATTAAGTATCGTTAATTGAAAAGAAAAAAATCTGGCTGTCGTACGATTACATTTTTAATCTGATTAATCACACGATCAGTACAGATTAATTAATTAATCACAGTTCATACCCATTCATTATTAATTGTGTTGCATTTTGCACAGGCAAAAATAACTCATAAAGTGACACATAATTGGAGAATAAAAATAAACAACTATTTATTAACAAATCTCCATATTAACGCGGCCATCTTTCATACAACTGCAGAGATAGACTTACTTGTTTACATTCGAAGCCCTGACGTTCAGGAGACTACCCAACCAATGTCTACTTGGCTTTGGTGCGGTACTTCAAGCAGGAAGTGAAAGGAAAACTATTTCCTGCAGAGTACAACAACTACTTCCGGCCGTGCGGTTGTCCTGTCTTGGATTCTTTGTGCTAAAACTCCCTGTCGAGAAGGCCGATGGGTTGTTGAGTTGTTCTGCTTCATGGAACTGGTTCTGCCAGCAGAATCTGCGCTGGTGAGAGGAATTGTGGGACTTTGAGTCACTGGATACTGCGCATGCATTAATTGCATAAACACTTTTCATCAAGTTAATGATGCAAATTAATTCATCTGGATTGGTGTGTTTACTTTGACAGCCAACCGACATCCATAACATTAATCTATGCGGACAGCGTGCTCTCATTCAAGCCGTATTCCCACTGCTATCCCATAATTTTGTCATTCCTGGGTGCATGTTTTTGTGTGTAGGTCATTCACACACAGATTATCCAGGAAGTGGCACGTTGAATGTGAATGTTGGTGTCATGCGTGCTCGGGGCCGAAGGGGGTAAAAGCCTAGTTTGTGCCACTTTGTGCCAAGTTGTCACTTCCTTGAGTGACCGGTTGACTTATAAAGGGGTGTTATGGCACATATGAGCTGGGTGAGTGTGTGTGTGTGTGTGTGTGTGTGTGTGCGCTTGGCGTGCGCGGGGTGGGGTGGGGGGGGTTCAGACCGCCCTGGGACAAAAATACTCCCGGGTGCCGGGTGTCGCTGCTCCAACAGATGACTTTCCACATGGAATAGCGACCGAAGGAGAGTTTGATTCCCTTAGGGGGGAAATATCTCATGTCTTGAATCCGACAAGTCTTTGTGAATATTTTCATGTAATCACCTACTAGTCTCTTGTATACTTTTGTCTGTGTGTGTATAATTTACATATACATGTGTTTGTGTTTGTGTTTATAATCTATTATATATAATATATTCTTTTAAAACAAATTAAAAAAAAAACTAAAATGGTGTGTGTGTGTGTGTATATATTTATATATACACACATGTAATTTTATGTATTATAGACATACACACACACACCAGATGCATTTTTTTTTTTATTCATTATCGGTGCCCAGGGCTATCAGACTGCAGTCTAGACAGGACACAACTCTGGCTTGCCGGAGTTCCATCTGTACCTCTGGTTACTACCGGCAACAGTTACTCCTATCCTCACGTAGCAGTTTATCTCTCTTAATCCTTCTAGTGTTGTTGTTTATGTCCTTTTTAATCTATATCGCTGCCCGATGACAACCGGGATCGACTCCAGCAGCCCCAAAACTTCAGCGCAGGATGAGCGGTATAGATAATGAATAAATGAATAGACAGTCCTCTATTTAGAATTAATTCTATTCATGTCTTTTCAATTTTCCCCATTGACCCTTGGGTCGTTTTTTGGTGAACTTGAAAAACCATCACTGTGATAATCGAGGATTTGAAAAAAAATCCATCTAAATCATACCATAAAGCATGAAGTTTATAAAGAACTATTCCCCTTGATTATATCCCCAGTTGGACAGCGCACACACTCCCGGCCCTCCAACGTTGTGCAGCATGTCTGTGCCTCAGCAAGTGGATGTGGGCTATTGTGCCATCGGTGATGCTGCGCTGCAGGATAATCCGGCACCAGACTATAGACTGTGGTGTTAATACTGCTGGGATTAGGCCTGATTTCAGGACTCACACGCGCCGCTTAGCGCGCAAACATATGGCCTCCAAAAAGAGCGTGAGGTTCAGGCCGGGTCGTGTCCAATTATCATTTCAGGATGTGTCAGTGATGAGCAAGTACTTCAGGTCTGCAAACTGAGCTCCCAGGGTTCTTGTCTAGAACAAGACTGTTGGGAATTTTTGCAGTGCAGACTGCCTCCTTAAATTCTCATCTCACCCATTTCTCACTTTGATGGAATGTGTCAAATAAATATATCCATTATTTTTATTACTTTTTATTATTTCCCCATGTCATTTTCTTTTCATGCTCAATGACACTTACTGTAATTTCCAGACTATAAGCCGCTATTGTTTTCACACACTTTGAACACTGCAGCTTAAATAATGATGCGACAAATTTATCGATTTTTTTTTTTTTTTTTTTTAATCGACAAATTAATTAATTTATTTTATTTTAGTTTTTGGCTACTGAACTTCATGGCGCCAAAAACATGTACTCTTATCACATTGGAGCAGTGAAATTACTGAAATTATTTATGATTAATCTTTTTTCATCAGCCATGTTACAGGCGCTGTTTGGGGAAAAAAAGCATTTCCTCTATGTATTTGTGGATGTGTATTTAGTTAAAATTTAAAAAAAAAATTCTGTGTGACAGCTTTCAGTGTAAATATCTCATCATATAATGTGGACACCTCTCGCTCAAAGACAAGGATGCCCTATATGTATATATTTATTTAGTCATTTTTAGCCGGTATGGCTTATATTCAGGTGAGCTCAATAGTCCAGAAATGACAGTATCTATTTTAACTTTGCTAAGATTCTGATCGCAGGATCTTCGCTAGTATTGTATTTTTACAGGGTTATGATTATTATTATTATTATTATTATGATAATGCTGGAGGTAAATGATCTAAATAGCTCAATTCCCAACAAAAGGTTGAATAAATCTAGACAGTAATATGGAGACCAACAAAATGTTCATCTTTATTGATAAGTTTAATTCATGTTATTTGTCCCCATTATCTGGGATCGACCTGGTATTAAAGATTTAACCGCCGCCTAACAAGCCGTAATCATTTTAACGTTTATCTTTTTCTTGTCTTTGCAGCTCTTTGTCCCGAATCAGCTAAAACTCTGCTCTGTCATTTGATCAAGGTAAGGACATCACAACTTTACTTTGGGCCCGGCAAAGTTGTCATTTACTTCTCCGACCTTGATCAGACCTCGCTGAGATTGCACCTGTAGAGTTTGTTCGTTCAATGTTGGATTGATGGAGGTGGAGTTGTTTAGTGCTTCCGCCTCACAGCGAGAAGGTAGCTGGTTTGATTCCAACAGGGGAGCTTTCTGTGTGGAGTTCCTCGCATCTGCGTGGGTTTCCTCCAGGTTCCTCGGTTCCCTCCAATGGTCCAAAAACATGCAGGAGGCCAAAGGAGATCCTAAATTGCCTTTAAGTGTGAATGAGTGAATGATTGTCTCTTGATGATGTTTTGATGAGCGGGTGATGGTTGTGTGCCTCTATGTGGACCAGGGTGAACTTTGCCTCTTACCCAGTGACAGCTGGATTAGGCTGCGGCACCTTGACAATGAATGAATGAATGAATGAATTTTCAGTGAGACAAGAAACGCTCAACAGGTTCCTTTAAAAAGTGAAATCTAAAGCTCATACCGTTATGTGAGCACTTTCTAATAGAATGTTAACAATTCATGCAATATTTTTTGTTCTCCGCCGTAACTTGAAAAATAGGTAAATAAAAATTCATGTCTGGACCAACATGTGATTAGGAATGCAATAAAAATAAATCCACATTGGTTTTTCTCCCATAGACATGCAGTTTCTTTATCTTGAGGATCTGTGCAGAGAGGTGGACTATTCACGGATAAACCAAAACTTCTTGTCAGTGTTTCGCCATCGCGACAAAGTCCCGGCGACTCAGGCCGGATCTGAAGCAGCTGGCCCGCGTTTAGTCTCTTCCTGTTTTCCATCCGCAGACGTTGTTCATGCGTTTTTGAATTCTGGCTCAGCGGATCCAGCCAGCCGCTGTTCATTTGCATCTGATGATCCGTACGTGACGCTAAACTCCCCTCCCTCGGCAAAAAACGATGTTTTTTTGGACTCTAGAATTGGAATCAAGCTGTAGATGAGCAGTCGTCTGAACACTGCAGTACGTGGAAGAGGTTCTTTGTCTGGCACCCAAGTATGCCAAAATGCACCTGAATGAAAATCAGCAGGATGCTACATGTTAGGAGTTAGCTTCAACATCAGCATGACAATATGCTGACACATAACCAGAGAGGATTATATAAGATGATTAAATAGGAAATAAAGCAGGATGAAGCTGCGGTGTGGCCTCGGATGGAGCCAAATACCGGTTTCGGCGGAGCGCCTATGAGAAATGTGTCACCTTCTGGAGGAGTTGTCGTTTATTTCCACATCAGGAGGCAGGATGGATGGATGTTCCTTTGCAATACCAGATTCCTCACGGTGGCACTAGTTCAACGGCTCCTCGGCTGGAAATAGGATATGGCCGGACGTGTTCTGTTGCACGCTCAGTTAGGAAATATTTTAAAATGAGTAAAAAGTCACAAATAAATGATAATGCTGAACTAAAGTATAGCAAGAATTACTGAAGCCAAGGGATTCCCAAGGGGATTTGGCTAAATGTGGCAACAAAATTAGCCGCAGACCCACGAAGTATGACTTTATATCAACAACAAATGGAAAGTGATTTTATCAGTCGCATGTGCAGGAGTCCGTTACGGCCTCACTAGTCGAACACCTTCCCCAGGGAATAAAAAGAATGCATCTGATGAGACGCTCACTGGCTGCTTGGGCCCCGTATCTCCGCGTCCACCTGGGTGTGTCTGTCCGGTGTGGTATTTGGATAATTCACTCATTAGCCTCCCTTCCGGAAACACCTTCACAGAACTCCGAGCCCTCGGTGGAGTCTCTCGGCGCCTTATCCGCGCAGACGGTAGTTTTGCATAATTTCTGGGTCAAAACTGGGTTCATCCCAACGGCCTTCACCATAGAAAGTACTGACTGAGAGCTAAACCATATCATATTAGAATTCACCAAGTCACATTTCCTTTGAAAATTCTTCTTAATTGAGGAATGCTGGGTTAAAAACCCGACACGTCCAGTCTCTCTGCTCTGTAACATTCCAGCTGTTATGTTTCCTGTTTTCAGGGGAAACGGCTGCTGCCAGAGCCAATCAGAATCACTCGCGCCAGCGGCGGCGGCAGTTCCTCGTCTCCCGGTTGCATCTGTAGTCGCAGTGTTCAGACTCAAATACCACAAATCATTGCTACCGCATCTGCTCCTTGTTCATCACACTATATACTCCCTAAAGTCTGTCTCCCACCCACCCTCCCCTTGGTTCTGTTTTTTTTCTCCCAGCGTCTCGTCTCTCCGAGAGAAAACCCTCCGGCCACTGATTTATCCGCCCTGACACGGACACTCGTGTAAAAAAAAAAAAAAAAAAAAGTTTGATTCTATATACAGGTCTATTGGAACAAGACCAACTTATGGGATGAAATCTTGTGCTTTTCCAGATAGCAAACATTACAGTTTATCTCATAAAACCCTCTGATATATATATATATATATTTTTTTTTTTTTTTTTTTTTTTGGGTGTAACAGCGGATTGAGCACTTAACTGTCGCCAAAGAATGTCAGACTTTCCAGTGGAAAATCCAACATCTACTTGTCTCTTATTTCTATTTTCATGTCATATAAAAGGTCTTTCATCTGAGTTTTTTTTTCCGAAATAATATGGAAGAGACACTCTTTGCAGATGTCAAGTATTTTTATTTACAACGTCTGGAAATATCCAGCCTTCATGTTTTCATTTGTTCCTCATACTATCTGACGCTGACAGGAACTCTGCTCAACCCTCCAGTGTCTTTAAGCCCCGTGCCTCGGGAAATAACCCCCTCATTCAAAGTCCACATCTCCAACGTCGCAAACATGCATTAGTGCAGGAATCCACGATAGCCCCGCTTAAAACAGCCTGTATGTGCTAGCAGCCGTGTTTGCGCGCTAATGCAGAGCGATGGTGCCAAGTAAATCAGCGGATCAAATTGAGCATGCAGCGCATTCTTAACGCATAATATGTCTCTTTGTTTTGAATGAGAAATACCCAGATTTTTTTTGAGAAAATAAAACCGCATGTATAATATATTTACAGCATTTTTTTTCCTAATATTTTGTCAAATTCGGCTATTAAGTCAGTTTATTATTCATGCCAAATCCCAGATTATTATTACTCTTTTCTCGAGATGTATGCAGCAAAATGTTGGATTTCGTGCCTGTACGCTTGTGGATGTATCGGAGTGAGATGTTGACATTTTGGGTTCATCAGTGAGAGATCAGCTCACATTCAGATTTGTTACCTGTCACTTAAGTGGCAATAAAATGATTCAATCTTTTTTGCTCTCTTTGACTTTATATACAGATATAGAAGTATCTTTAGCAGTATGATAAAGAAGGTGGAGGATTTAAGCACCTTGGCTCAACAGTTCAGAGCAAGAGAGAGTGTGGAGAGGAGGTGAAGAAAAGGGATACAAGTAGGTCGGAACAGGTGGAGAAAAGTGTCAGGTCGGCCAGAATGAAAATAAAAGCGTAGAAGACGCTGGAGAGTTCAGCCATAGTGTCTGATTTAGCTGCACTGAAGAAAAGACAGGAGGCAGAGCTGGAGGCAACATAGATGAAGATGATGAGGTTCTCTTTGGGAGTGAGGAGGATGGAGAGGATCAGGAATGAGTCCATGCTTCTGGACTTTGTTTTGTTCCTTGAACTCTAGTTGTCATTATCTGTGGCTTTCCTACAACAAAACAAACCCATCTCCCACTTATATTCAGTTTCATGTTGCAGGTCTAATCTAAAAAACAGTTTACTGCTTGTTCTCCCAGTTATCTTGGCAACTAGTGGGCCAATTTTTTCCAATTTCTTTTTTTTTTTTTTACATTTATTTTTTTTTCATTAAATGAATATATATTTGATTCCTTTACCAGAGTACATTGGAAAGTAATAGAATACTGAACCCTTGTACTACAGCTTACAGAGTAACCATTGAAAATGAGAACCTGTCAAATTTTACTGTTTTTTAGCAGCCAAAACTGGCCTTGGCACGATACCCCTTGCTTGACATTGCATGACCTTCAATACACAAGGGCGCGTTGTGACGTAGACGTTGAAACAATATATTGCACAGCTACATGTGGCACGTACTTGTATTTCGCTCTGGACGGGAGCGCTCCAAATTGGCTGGCTTTATGCAGAACTAACATGATTCCTCTTCAGTGTTGAGTGTTAATAGGTGCACAGGACACATGTAGCTATGTATAGCACAGTCCAAGGACCTTTTGGAGTGATGATCCGGAAGGAGTAAGTTGTTATTTTTCAGCTACGTGGTCATTGCGATCTTGGAGGCTTGTACTCAAGTAATTACCGCACAGAAAACCACACTGACTAATTTTGGCCTTACGGGGAGGCTTGTCTAACAAACCAACCTCAAATAGATCATGAATGGTGCTGCAAATTATTTGGACTGTGTCATGAGCTCGAGGCTCCATAACTATTTGAATATGATCTAGTAAGACCCGATGTCAAGAAGAAGGGAGATGTGCAGAGTTGTTTTAACTGCAGAGGAATGAAGTTGATGAGCTATAAAATCAAGTTATGGGAAAGGGTAGTGGAAAGTAGACTGAGGGCAGAGGTGAGTACTTGTGAGCACAGAATGGTTTTATGCCAAGAAAGAGTACTACAGATGCAGTATTTTGGTTGAGAGTCTCGACAAAGAAGTGCAGAGAAGGTCAGAGAGAGCCAATCTGTGCCTTTGTAGAGTTACAAAAAGCATACAACAGGGTGCAAAGAGAACTGTGGTACTATATGGGGGTTGTCTGGAGTGCCAGAGTTTGCCAGAGTAGTACCAGAGGCGGATGACGGCTATGAGGCTGTGGTGGTACGCTTAAGGTGTGACAGAGGAGTTCAAAGTGTAGGTGGGAGTGCATTAGGGGTCAGCTCTTAGCCTGTACTTGTTTGCTGTGGTGATGGATAGGTTGACAAATGAGGTTAAGACAGGAATCTACATGGTCCATGTTTGCAAATGACTTTGTGATCTGCAGGGGGAGCAGGGAGCAGAGGGAGGAAAATCTAGAGAGGTGGAGGTATGCTCTGAAAAGTAGAGGAATCAAGGCCACAACAAGCGATGGCATTGAGGAAGAGACAGGAGGCTGAGAAGGAGGCAGCACAGATGAAGATGTTGAGATTCTCTTTGGGGGTGAGGAGAATGTATAGGATCAGAAATGAGTCCATTAGACAAACAGCACTTTGGGAGCAGCCCAAAGGAAACTGAGAAGTTT
Organism: Fistularia commersonii; assembly: GCF_037954325.1. Lineage (NCBI taxonomy): Eukaryota > Metazoa > Chordata > Actinopteri > Syngnathiformes > Fistulariidae > Fistularia > Fistularia commersonii. The sequence goes on along the minus strand of NC_141300.1, from coordinate 10,341,961 downwards.
TTGTTTACAACAAAAATTCGATTTGTGTGACCGTTCTGTCCATCCTTGTATCACAAATCTAAAAAAGTGACTTGCAAGTTTGCAACTTTCCAAAACTGCAGATTTGTTGTGAAGATACTGAAATGGCCATCCCCACAGATAAGGAAATATGTCAATTTAACCATTTCCTGTTACAGGCCCTCAGCGATATAGCTTCCGCAGGTCATGATCCTTCCCATAATCAGCCAACTCTGGTTATTTCTGTGTTTGCATGAATATAATCATCTTGTGACCTTGTGGGTCAGTGGGAGTTGCTGTGTGTCATTTTCTGCACATCAGAGTCTAGACAGATGTAGGACAGCGATGCTTGAGCCAAACGCTTAACGGGATTGGCTTATCTCAAAGAGGTGGTCTTCAGAGAGCCATTCAGGAGAGCGCTGACACACCGAGACTCCCTTATCCAGAAAGCAGGAAGAAAATCTTTGGAAATACTCTGTTTTTAGTTAGAGAATTAGCTATCGTAGCCATTCTCTAAGTTTCACATATGTGGTGCAGGGTCTGGGTCACCGCTTGATTTAGAAAAATAAATGCTCTAAGAAAAATAATGTTGGACACATGAAGACCTCTGTATCAATGAAATATTGTGTATATATATATATAATACTTATAATATGACATAGTACTGATAATATTATACTTGTATTTTTTTTTCCATATGTTATACACTGTAGTAGTGGTATTCCAATGATTTATTCCTAGCGCGCGACCATAAAATGCACATTTGCCAAAAAGGCTTTTCCCCAAAGACTTTAGCACCTTTCTCACAAGCCAACCCGTTTAACCTGATTTAGTCTAGTTCTACAGTTACAGTATGGCCAAAAGTATTCGCTCACCCATCCAACTAATCGGAGTCAGGTGTTCCAATCACTGCAATGGCCAAGGGTGTATAAAATCAAGCACCCAGGCATGCAGATTGTTTTTACAAACATTTTTGAAAGAACAAGTCACTCTCAGAAGCTCAGTGAATTCCAGTATGGAACCGTGATAGGATTCAGCTGTGCGACAAATCCAGTCGTGAAATTTCCTCGCTCCTGAACATTCCACAGTCAACTGTCAGCTGTATCATAGGAACGTGGAAGTGTTTGGGAACGACAGCAACTCAGCCACAAATTGGTAGGCCACGTAAGGTGACGCTGCGGGGTCAGCGGATGCTGAGGCGCATCGTGTGAAGAGGTCGCAAACTTTCTGCAGAGTCAATCGCTACAGACCTCCAAACTTCATGTGGCCTTCATGTAGCTCAAGAACAGAGTGCAGAGAACTTCATAGAATTGTTCAGCAAGTGCAAAGCAAAGTGTCGGATGCAGTGGTGTAAAGGACGCCGCCACTGGACTCTCGAGCAGTGGAGATGTGTTCTCTGGAGTGACGAATCGCGCCTCTCCATCTGGCAATCTGATGGACAAGTCTGGGTTTGGCGGGCGCCAGGAGAACAGCACTTGTCTGACTGCTTTGTACCGAGTGTGAAGTTTGGTGGAGGGGGGATTATGGTGTGGGGATTGTTTTCCAGTAGCTCAGCCCGTCTGTTCCAGTGAAAGGAACTCTGAAAGCGTCAGTATACCAAGATAGCATGTTCCCGACTTTGTGGGAACAATTTGGAGCTGGTCTCTTCCTTTTCCAACATGACTGTGCACAAGTGCACAAAGCAAAGTCCATAAAGACATGGATGACAGAGTCTTGTATGGATGAACTTGACAGGCCTGCATAGAGTCCCGACCTCAACCAGATAGAACACCTTTGGGATGAATTAAAGCGGAGACTGAGACCCAGGCCTTCTTGTCCAACATCGGTGTGTGACCTCACTAATGCACTTTTGGAAGAATGGTCAAAAATTCCCTTAAACACACTTCTGAACCTTGTGGACAGCCTTGCCAGAAGAGTTGAAGTTTTTATAGCTGCAAAGGGTGGACTGACATCGTATTGAACCCTATGGATCAGGAATGGGATGTCCCTTAAGTTCATACGCAAGTCAGGGCAGGTGAGCAAATACTTTTGGACATATAGTGTATGTGTGTAAGCAGATGTCAGGAGTTTGCACATTAAACAGAATTTGACCATGATTCAAGCAGGTGGCCAAGCCTCGGCTGAAAACTTACACTGTGCATCTGTTGCTAAAGAAACAATAATAAAATACCCAAACATGGATGCTAATTAATGGAAATCCTCCCCATTGAGGTTATTGTAAAAGGCATCAGTTTATGACCAGGTCTGATTCTTTTCTGTCCACTGAAGACGTAATAAAGTCGGAGACGTTTAAAGAGCAGCACCAGTCAGTGTGTGGAAACTCGGGCCTGCTCATGGATCGCTGTTGTCCTCCCAGATATGCAGCTCACAGTGGGAGACTTTCTCACTCTGGGCCAATTTGGGTCAAACTAGCACGCAGCAGGATGTGCCCCGAAACACTACGCCATAGGTTCACATTGTGCTTGCAGCAACTCGACCTGAATGTCCCAAAATCTTGTTGCTCCATTTAGAAACCGTGGCCTCTCGGTCTCCTGTATGTTATTTATTTCACTTTAGGTCTCGGAGTCCCATGGAGAAAGCTCTGTGGTGGCCCAGTGGGTGGAAAAAGGGACTTCACGGTACAAAGGGCTATAAATGAGGATGTCCAGTTATTATCTGCATGATGTGACGCCCAGCAGCTTTTCATAGAAATGAATGACGCTGCATCCAGATCCATTATACCCCTATGTTGTGTGTCAGGGAGGGTTTAACGGTAATTGAGATGCTACTGTCTGTTGCCAAACTGTTAGATATTCGAGACCCTCTCTGGGACCCTCAGAGGCCAAAAAGAAAATGTGTGTGTGTGTTAATGTTTATGATAGATGCAACCATTGTGCAGCAAAAAATTGCCATGACGCAGACTACCGCGTGTGTGTGTGTGTGTGTGTTTGTAAGAAACCGTATCCTCTTTCTAGCCCCTGCAGATCCATATCAGTAATAGTGAGAATAACGGTTAGAAGCCTCTGGCAATTGAGTCGTGATACTTTAAATTTGACAGATGATACGCTTGGCAGGAACTTCAGGTAACCCTTGTGTGTGTGGCTCGAGTCAAAGGAGAGAAAGGCGTCAGTCGGTTGAAATTGTCTTCTGATTAAGAAAAACACACACATAAAAAGACTTCTTTTTTTTCTGAGAAAAATGAATTATACAATGAGGCAAAAGGGATGAGCCGAGCGCAAAATCACACAACCAGAATAAAACCTGTGATAGTATGACAGGTATTATATATTATTATTAAATGTTATGAATCGTCACAGACCATGCAAAACTCGCCCTGTCCCTTTAAATATATAAAAAGGAAAGTAAAAAAGAGGAATGATCCTTGGAAAAACTCCTAAATAAATGGTTAGAGGTTTGCAGTTTTTGTTAAAATTACAAGTATAATTGGGTTTTAGCGGAGAAACCGCAGAATCAATGCTGCTGTTGTTTTCAAGTGAATACTGAAACAGCATGAGATAAAGATCATAGTAGATAATAATAATAATAATGGACGGTCGCTGTTGGGATTCAGAAATAAGTTCCTTCAAGAAGCAGTCGCTTGTTTTTATTGGTAAGATAAATATCTTAGTGTGATATTTAGTGCAGCATCACTGACAATTATATCGATCAAGATTGTTATACTGAAGTCAACATTTTGAAATGATTAAAGTTAATTCATTCTAAATAGTAAGTCATTGGATTTGACCTTCTGAGAGGTATGACTTTGAGAATATTCCACTTTTTATTCTTAGAATTTTACACCATTGTTTGATTTTATTCGTGCAACTTTTCAGCTGATATTGTTGTCGTAACTTTATTGTTGCATTGTATCTTGTCTACATGGCGAAATGTCCTTTGGCAAGACACTGAACCCTAACTTGCCCCCAATGGTCTGGTTGGGCTGTTGCTGTCGGTTGGATGTGTGTGTGTGTGTGTGTGTGTGTGTGTGTGTGTGTGTGTGTGTGTGTGTGTGTGTGTGTGTGTGTGTGTGTGTGTGTGTGTGTGTGTGTGTGTGTGTGTGTGTGTGTGTCAATGCAATCTAGTGTAAAACAGCTTCAACACCTATAAGTTGAGGCTATACACCCCCTCAGCTGGACAGTTTTATCCTTGCAATAATTCTTTCACGCCAGGAGGAATAAAATAAAATAAGTGGATGAAATGCATCTAGAGGCCACGTATTTCTCAGGACACGGAGGCACTTTGTGTTTAGTCTGGATGAACTGCAGATGTCTGCCATGTGAACCTGAACCTGCTCCTTTTCTGGGTGGCTCGAGCCTCACTTGCTGCTGCCATTGTGCATACGAGTGTATTTTTGTGTGTGTGTGTGTGTGTGTGTGTGTGTGTGTGTGTGTGTGTGTGTGTGTGTGTGTGTCCTGTGGTTTTTGAGCTTCTCCCATGACCGGCTGCTCAGCTGAACCCTCCAAGAGCACAGTCCGTAATCCCATCAGGCATTCAGCGGAGCCAGAGGAGGAAATATCTTAAAAAATATGTGCAGCCTAATTAATGACTGTTTGAACTCTGCAGGGTTGTTGTTGTTGGCTGGAGAAGAGGGTCTGCACGTGGAGAGGGTCCACGTTGAAAAAAGGGAACAAAAATTAGGACGTGACACATTATACAAGGCACCACCTTGACCCCTTAAGTTTGCTTTTGGTGTGAGCTGCCGCTTTTATTGCATTTGGAATTTGACCCCGAGTTTACAGGATGGGAAAGTTTTCCAACAATGTTTTTTTTTTTGGAGGGGCTTTTCATAACACTTTCCAGACATTAATGCACATCAGCATTTCTTGTCCAGTAGCACCTCCAGGGTTAAAAGTAGGAAGGTTGAAGTCTTATCACACACCAGCCTTGCATGCTTGTTGCTGATTCTACCTTTTTTTTTTCCATCTCTTGGAACCGGTTGAATTGTTTTGAGAAACATTTATTGTACGACTTTGTCATCTAGGTGAAAGAGCACAGATGATCAACGTTTCCTCCTTTTAGTTGAAAATTGTGAGTTTGTTGCCTCTCTCTTGCCAGACCTTTCACCTGTGATTACACAATTAAAAAAATGTGTCTCACTTGATGAACTGAGCAACAAGCACATACCATTCAGGTTTATCCTTTCAGTCATTCATTCATTATCTGCAACTCTTATCCTACACTCAGTCTATCTCAGCTGTTGTTGGGCGAGAGGTGGGGTTTGACGTCGCACCGGTTGCCAGTTATTCACAGGGTAAAATAATATCCCCCTCCCCTCATTCACACATCATATAGACACATTCACACTCTCATTCACTTCTCTGGGCAATTTAGGGTCTCCTATCATTCCACTGCATGTTTTTGGACAGGAAACCCGAGACCCTGGAGGAAACCCACTCTCATATTAATGACCTGAGCTGGCCTGCCTGTTTCCGCCTCCGCACTATCAACCAGCTCCACCCCTGGTTCACCCCCACAGCGCCTCTGTCCTCCTTCACAGCCCAGTCACCTCCCGTCCTGAGGACTGTAACTCTACCCTCCCGTCTTCCTCACAAATCCCCCATAAATTGCAAGCGGTTCAAAATTCTTCTCTCTTCCTTTTCTCTATTGGCTGCACCTTCTGCACAGAATATGTTTCAGCAAGAACAGAAACTAACAGTTCTTTAAAAAATATCTTTTTATTTATTTTTAAATCCAAATAACCAGTTCTTGAGGCAAGTTCTGCAGCATGCACGTGTTTCTCTTGAACTGCTTATAAAACGTTTATTTTCCAAATATTCCTTTTTTTCCATTTTATTTTCCTTTTCCTTGTGTTTTAGCCGTGTAACTTTGTGAGCATGTTTTGCATTTGTTGCTGCTATATTGTCCAGTACCATTTTGAAAAAGCGATTATTTTTTCCAGGTTGTATAACGGTTAATGACAAAAAAGATAAAATAAAAAAGTATCTAAAAATATTATATAAAAAATATTTCAACATATATTATCTCAATGAAAAACTATATCATCTCAATGGGATTTATTCCTGGTTGTATAAAGGTTAAATGAAAAAGATAAATAATAAAAAAAGGTATATAAAATATGACAAAATATATGATTTCAATGAAAAATATATCATCTCAATTGAATGTTTTTTTCTGGTTGTAGTAAGATTAAATGTAAAAATCAATGATAAATTAAAAAAAGTATATAAAATATAACATAAAAATATATTGACATATATATATATATATATATATATCTATATGTGTGTAAATGAAAAGAAGAGGCACTAAAATAAGGAAATCTTTGTATTTTAATTTCAGACAATGTTTGGGGAAACCCGCAGAAATTAAGTGACACTATAATAGTTTTAGGTTTATGACATATTATATTTTTATTTAGGATACAAAATATGACACATATATAGTAAAAACTATAACACAATGAATTAAATAATATATATTTTACACTTTGGTGTCCGAGGAAGTACTCCCCTCCATGTTTATGACTAAATTCTGTTTTCTTCTGCATGTTTTGTCATTTTTACATAGAAAGCATCGAAGCATGGCAGCCTCGTAGTGCACCACCGTGACAGCAGCGTGTAAAGCAGGAGCCGGTCAAGGGTGAGTGTTGGATGCCATCAGCGCAGATGGGGGAAACGGAGGACGAGCGGACGGCTCAGGCCGGCCAGCTGTTTGAGAACTTCGTCCAGATGTCCACGTGTAAAGGGACCCTGCAGGCGTTTAGTATCCTGTGCAGGCAGCTGGACCTGGATCCCCTGGACTACAGTAACTTCTACAGCTCCTTGAAGGCAGCAGTCAAGTCCTGGAAGGTCAAAGCTCTCTGGACCAAACTGGACAAACGGGCTCAGCAGAAAGTCTACGGCCAGAGCAAAGCCTGCCAGGGAACCAGGGTGAGAGACCAACTTGTGACCTAAAGGGCATAAGACATTACCCAAATCTGTACTGTCACTCAACAAACAGCAAATCTGGAGAAACATCCACAGCTCTGGAACACTATTCATACAAGAAATGCAAAAATGTCCAAGGAATCTATTTTTGTAGAAATACCAAATTTAGTCATTCAGATTTATTGTCAATTTCTCCGCATGTACTGGACATACATTAAGATTTTCTAATCTAAACGCTGCTCTCCAAATGGTGAAGCTTCAGAGTTGAAACCATAAACTTTTTATTATTTTTTTAAATTTAAAGGCTATAAAGTTCAATCCGGTTTTATTCGTTTGATATTTTTTTTGTGATCTTTGTCCAAAATTCAATGAAACCCTGAAAGCAGTGAGAATTTGTCGAGAAATGTCTAAGCGGATTTCAGATGTCACAAGAGGATGGCAGAATCCACAAAAATGCGCTTTGGGGACGGTACCTGAGAAAAATAGATTAAAAAGTAAGATTAATGAATACATCAATAAATGGTTTAAATAAATAAGTATTATAATAAATAAGTATACAAATAAGCTACCCAGAGTATGCTTGCATGTATTCATAAAAATGATCAATAATGTAAAATGTACCCCTTGTTACTGGTGAGAAAATTTAGAATTTAATTTTAGAGGCTTTAGTGAATCACATTATTATTCAATTGTGATCATTAACGGATTAATTAAAATAAGCTTTTTAAATGGTGGCTGTTGCTTTTCTATTCTAGCAACATTGTCTATGGTTTGAAGACACAACGTCGGAGTTCGAATACACACATACAAACGCACAGACTCCGTGTATTGTAACGGCAAATGTGACACAGCTGCCATGACTATGGGATGCTGTGGTATGATGAGAGGCGCGCTGAGGACCGGCAGGAAAAGATAACATGTCTGGAGGAAAAAGAGGCCGGAGACCTTTGGAGGGGAGATAACGGACACTGAGATCAAAAAGTTTCAAAAGAGTTTTAGTGTAGCTATAGTTCTGGTAAAACATTGGATGATTATCTCTTTCTATTTCTTTTATTAATCTGTACATATTTAATTAGTGTTCTGTTGTTTTATCCCACATCATTTGAATAATCGGATTTGTTTTTGTCTTCTTGTCGAGCAACAGTCCAATAAAGATCGCCGATGGGTGGCTGCTCTACTTTCTGTCACTGTGTGATGCTCAGTATCGGATCCCAAATATGGAGAATTGACAGGTTTCGGTTTCATTTATGTTTCCCATTGGGCGGCCCATGCACCTAAAATGAAATTATATTTAAATGTTGGTTTTAACTATTTCCTGTTCCGCTCAAAACGCCTTAATTTCACCCTCTAGCCGAGTAAATCCACTGATCGGAAAATCGAAATATCCCCAAACCATTGCATGAATATATGAATATGAATAAATATATCAAGTATACAAAGAATGATTATGGATTAATTTTTTTTTTTTAAACCCCTGTCAGTGTCTGATCATCGGCGGCGGTCCCTGCGGCCTGCGGACCGCCATCGAGCTGGCCCTGCTAGGCTGCAAGGTGGTGGTGATCGAGAAGAGAGACACCTTCTCCAGGAACAACGTGCTCCACCTGTGGCCCTTCACCATCCACGACCTCCGCGGCCTCGGCGCCAAGAAGTTCTACGGCAAGTTCTGCGCTGGATCCATCGACCACATCAGTGAGTGCCACTGGGATGCCAGCATAATACATACATAAGCACACAGGTATAGAGAGTATTCTGTATATGTATTTGTGTTAAAAATGTTAGATGATTTTAAGTCATTTCTGGATAATTTCTTCATTTTTATTTATTTAAGCAAGATAAGATAAATTTTATTGATCCCCATCGAGGAAATTCTTTTGTCACAGTAGCGTAACTATTATAAGTCTCAATAAATATGAATATAAATACAAATAGACAGACAATTTGAAGGCAATTAGAAAAAGACATCCACAAATACAGATGACACAACTGCAACATCAAGGATAAGAATGAACAGAAATAAATAAATAAAACACAAAATAAATGAAAAAGTGCAATATATTTTCATCAATTCTACATCTTTTATTTATCAAGTCACCATATATTTTTGAAACAGATCAATGGAAACTATCCACTGCTTGTTTACTTTGAGCATTTCGAAACAGGTATGCAAAGTACCTCTGAGACACGCATGTCCACCATGCATGTTAGATAAAAGGTGACATTGTGTGCTCGCGCACACACACGCACACACACACATGGCTCCATGCCCCCCCCCTCTATATTTAACAGTGTGGCATGACAGGGGAGGTATGTGCTGAGGCCCGGTCTCCTCTGCAGCCACACTGATAAGGTCCTCCAAAGATGAGCCCTTCCAGGCGAGCATCGTCCTTTAGAAGTGTGACTAACACAGGAACTATTGTCTTATGACAATACTTACGACAAGTAAATTACAAATTCAAGTCAAATGCTCTTAAGGTTTTAGAAAGTTCTATAACAACGTGAAGTCGTATAAGAAATAATCTTCAGAAATGGCAAAAAATGGACCCCCTCAAAAAAAAAAAAAAAAAAAAAACGCTGAAAAGGACTACTTCTCATAAAGAACACAAAATCTAGGACTATTGATCAATCCTATTTTCTTCAAAATGTTTCGGTGACATTTATTACTTTAGCTAGTTTAGATCATCTTTTTCTTTTCAACTGTTTTTTTTTTCAAGCCTGGATTTCTGTTTTAAGAAATAGAAAAAAACAAAAATGTGTGAGCTCAGTAGAAGAAAGAAACCAACATTTTAAAAAATAATTAAAAATAAATGAATAAATAATCTGTCTGGATCTAGAAAGTGAAATACTTTCACAGGGAAAGCCCTTAGAAAAAAGTCAAAATGAAAAGAGAAATATTGAAATACTACCAAATTCTAGTCTGGATGTTGAGTTTTTCAAGGCTGGGTTCATTCTTTTTTTTGTGTCTTTTGTTTGTGTGTTCGCCGTCTCTTTTTCTCTTTCTCAGGCATCCGCCAGCTCCAGCTGATGCTGCTGAAAGTGTGTCTGATCCTCGGCGTCGAAATTCACGTCAATGTCGAGTTTGTGAAGCTGCTGGAGCCTCCGGAGGAGCAGAGTGACAACAGTAAGTGTGCGGTGACCAAGAGTGGCAATGACACACACACACACACCGCATTTCTCAGCTATATATGGACAGCTTCATGGTGCACGGTGTGTTAAAGCCATCATGACTTTCCAGGAGATGAGGTATTTGCAGTGGCAGCATTCTTTGCAAAGTGCGTGAAAAATAATGCAGGGCTATTAATAATCGAACATGTTGTGCAGCATATGTATGATATCTGCCGTATTTTTTGCCTCGAGTGGAAAATATCACGTATCTGATACACGAAAATTGAGATGAATCAATATTTCTCATAATGAATTCCCAATTTCTTACTGAGTTTCAGGTAGCTTCATGATGATTCAAGGTCATTTTAAATTGTTTTGGGGATAAATTCAATCTCATTATGTAAAAATAATATACTGTACATCTCATTCTGTATTAATTTATCAATCGCTTTCTGCATGTAGACTTACACTGATGCTATGCTACTGCTAATGTGTGAATATCTATCCATCTATCATCTATCTATGCATCTATCCATCTCTCTCTCTCTATATATATATATATATCTATGCATCTCTCTATCTATCCATCCTTATAACCTGATGATCCCATAGGCTCCATTGGGGATGACTTATCTTACACACAAATGTTATCTGAAGGTGATGAGACCTCTGATAAAAATCCCGTTTTCTGATCGACCTCCTGTCGAGAACACAAACTGTCATTGTTCACAATCGTGAAAAAACTTCTCCTGTGCAGGATAACTTAGCTGGCCTGTGTCTGTCCCTAGGCCCCGGCTGGCGAGCAGAGGTCCGACCCGCCGGCCATCCTGTGTCTGACTTTGATTTCGAGGTGGTGATCGGCGCAGACGGTCGCAAAAACACTTTAGACGGTAAGATACGTAGGATCGTCGGATACGACGGTGCTTTGGACTCCACTTGCGTCGGTGTTCAAACTGTAGCTTGGCACTGACCCCAATCTGAAGAGCGTGTACCCTCCAGTCACAGGGGCTGTTTGTTGTTTTAACTGATGACGTGTTGCAAAGCAACTCCCGGTCACTGGGTAGAGCATTTCCTGTTGATGCACATTTGTGTGTGTGTGTGTGTGTGTCTGCGTGCATGTACCGTAGTGATTATCTCTGCATGCTGTTCATATCCAGTAGGTCTAAGACTTTGCGGAAATCAGACAATAACATGGACGCCCCCCTTTCCTCCGTGCATTACGCACTACAAAAGCAACCGACCTCTCCCTATTCTAATACTTAGCTTAGCATACAAATGGTAGTCTATCTCCAAGTGGATCCACATCCTAACACAAAACCTGATTGCATGGTATTCGATAAAAATGTGACTAATTTCCAACAAAAGCATGTTTTTCTTTTGTTTTTTTTTGTTCTCCCGTTAGGTTTCGGACGCAAAGAGTTCCGTGGTAAGCTGGCCATTGCCATCACAGCTAACTTTGTCAACAGGAATACAACAGCAGAGGCCAAAGTGGAGGAGATCAGCGGCGTGGCCTTCATATTTAACCAGAAGTTCTTTCTGGAGCTCAAGGAGGAAACTGGTAAGACAGGGGAGAAAGTAATGTCTCAATGTCCCCTAACTATGAAGTGTGCTGTAATGTCAGTGGCAATTTGCAATGATCCTGGCGAGTATTCACTTAAATCCAAATTAAATTAGTTTAAAGTTGATGGATGCAGCGTCTCCACCCAGGCCAAACCCTCAGGTGCCCGATGTGTCCTTTTGTAGACTTCCTTTGAAATGTTAAAGCTAAAAAGCCGTCACAAAAAGGCAGTTGTCCCCAAACTATGGCTCGGGGGCCGGATACGGCCCGCCTCCACATTTTGCCCGGCCCCTGAACAATACCAGAGATGCATTATGATTTTTTTTTTTTTTGTCATTCTGGCCACGTAATCGTGACTTGTACATGCATAGAACGTAACCTTCTATTCCACCCTTCTGCAGTCTGTGCCTTATCTGAAACCCCTCCCTCAAAAAAAAAAAATCCTGGACACACCCCTGTCAAATAACACGGAATAATGAGACAAAGACATTATTTATTGATAATTATTAATGTTAATGTATTAAAGCATTAGGTAATGCATTAATGTTATTATTTATTTTCCGATTTATTTTTTATTTTTTTGTCATTATCCCAGTAAGGGTTCATCTTTTGTTATGCGTGGCTTTCTGAAAAACAATAAATGTTTACATTTGGATACCGCTGTGATCGTCACATTTTTTGTTAGAAAACTGGCCCAGTCCCCCATCAGAAATGGGGAAAGTTATTTGGCAATTGCAGGAAAAAGTTTTGGGACCCCTGGTCTAAGGCATCTTCACGTTTCAGGGATCGACCTGGAGAACATAGTTTACTACAAAGATAACACCCACTACTTCGTCATGACCGCGAAGAAGCAGAGCCTGCTGGATAAAGGAGTCATCATTCACGTGAGTTGTGCATCTCAACCTAATTAAATACAGTACAGTATTGTGTGGGGTTTCTTTGCGTGAGGTTCTTTTATGCTATTTTTGGATTTGTGCTGTAAACTGCATGATTCATGCTGCCGCGTTACGAGCTGCTCTTCCAGAAAGGCAGTCAATAATAAGCTGCGAGCATCTCAAATTCAAGATAGCATTAATTTTGCATGTTTTTTCTTCAAATAACCTGTCTGCTCAAATTACTGCCAAAGGTCAGGCAGGTAATTTGAGGTGGCTTTGCATTTGAGGAGGGTGGTCTGTTTGTCCCGCCCTGCATTGTTTAGTTTATCTTTATTCTTTTATTTATTTTTTCCTGCATGGGTAAAACAAGGGTAATAGATTTTTTATGTGCCATGGTTTGATTTTGATCTGGTACCTGAAGACAAAATTAAAGGCTGGAGAATTCCAGAGCAGGGTAACTGCGCGCGCGCGTGTGTGTGTGTGTGTGTGTGTGTGTCTGTGTCTGTGTGTGTGTGTGTGTGTGTGTGTGTGTGTTTGCATGTGCGTGTAGCACATAATAGCGTAGCCAGCGAGCGATGGGCCTCTAAGGGCTGATAATGAAATAATGAGATTTTAATTAGACACTTGATCTCCCTCACCTTTCTTCTATGACTCAACCCAGCTCACCCTCACATCCCTCCATCAGGATCCATCTCCTCATCGAGATTAGTCTGAACAAGGTTTATTTGCATCAGGGAATAGACCAGGGGTGGGTAAACATTTTGTCTCAGGGGCTGCATTGACTTTTCAAAATTGACAGACAGGGCAGATCAGTGCAAGGTACGATACATATAAAAAAAAAAGGCACTGTTAACAGTACATATCAGATTCGTGTGACATTTGCTTTGAAAATAAAACCAGCTTGGTTTTGAAGGCTCTTGCGTTTGCTTGCATTTCATGCACAAACCAGTTTTTCCCTTGTAGCTTGATGTCTAGCTCATTCATGTGTGTCAGTATGTACACAGTAAAGGCTAAATCACAAAGCCAATCTGTGTCATTCAGCTCAGGAAAATCCTCAAGTAGCTCCAAAAATGAAATAATCTCCTGTTTGAGCTCCCACATTCATTGATCCGATCATTCAATCATTCCCATCAAGTATGAATTCTGTACCGATCTTTGGCGGGCCGGATTAATAAGACCAACGGGCCGTATGTGGCCCGCGGGCCGTAGTTTGCCCACCCTTGGATAGACTCTGCTCTCATGACAAACCTGGGGTTCAGGCTGAGAGCTCAGTGCACAGCCACAGTAGCCTCTTGATTTAGCACACTTGCAATGTGCACCGTGACATTCCGGACATTCCAATTTATCAAGACATGATAAATTTTTTGGGATCGTGAGAAATGTCTTCTCAATTCCTCGGTATGTCCAGTACATCGGGAGAAATTGACAATAAAGCTGACTTTGATTATATTTATGCATGAACAGTTAGATAAAAACAATTCCAGATTTACTGCATGTTGTGTCAATCAGGACTACATCGAAACAGAGCGTCTTCTATGCGCTGACAACGTCAACAAGGAGGCGTTGCTGTCTTACGCTCGCGAGGCCGCTGACTTTGGCACCAACTACCAGCTGCCGTCTCTGGACTACGCAATCAACCACTATGGCCAACCGGATGTGGCCATGTTCGACTTCACCAGCATGTACGCGTCTGAGAACGCCGCATTGATCCGGGAGAAACACCAGCATCAGCTCGTGGTCGCGCTGGTAGGAGACAGTCTGCTAGAGGTACGGGAGGTCGGGACGGGGAGTGTCGATTGTCGTACGATTTTGCTCGTTGGCTTGTTTGGTTATGGGTTCGTCTGCCGCTCACAGCCCTTCTGGCCCATGGGCACCGGCTGCGCTCGTGGGTTTCTGGCAGCTTTCGATACAGCTTGGATGGTGAGGGGCTGGGCTCAGGGCAGGACCCCCTTGGAGATACTAGCAGAGAGGTTTGTCCCTGAAGAAAAAAAACATAAAAATCACATTAAGTGTGATGCGAGTTTTCACTAACTTAGACGATATGGATGATTGACCCATCTGTGTGTGGACCAACCCTTTCTCCTCAGGGAGAGCATCTACCGGCTGCTGCCGCAAACCACCACCGAGAACATCAGTAAGAACTTTGAGCAGTACAGCATCGACCCGATAACACGCTACCCTAACCTGAACTCCAGCTGCGTGCGTCCCCACCAGGTCAGTCCTGTGTTAGAACATTCGCCCCCTTCCCACTCCCCGGATGCTGAACTCTCCCCCCACTCTCCACTAGACTCTGATAATATATCGAAACATCACCACCTTTTTTTTGAGCACTGTTACAGAGAATACCATCATGCTGCTATTGCACCATATGCACCAAATGCAGAGTTGCACCATTTTGGTTCTACTTACTGACCTTTGCACTAAACTGTACAGAAAAAAACTTTTATGCTACTCTCTCATGCAGCCTGCAGGCATTTTATACTTCATACCTCATAGATTAATGTTTACTGTTTAATGTAACAGTGCACTTTACTGTTAATTTGCACTCTATTATTATTATCATCATTTTGTTAATTTCATGTCACGGTGGGATTGTGAGAATCGTCTTCTCGATTCCTCTGTATGTCCAGTGCGTGCAGAGAAATTGAAAATAAGGCTTCATTTTTTTTTTACTTTGATTATGACCGAATCCTATAAGATGTTCTCATCGGCATCTGCGATGATTTTCACTTCCTGTCTGTTAGGTGCGTCACCTGTTCATTGGTGGTGAGCAGGTCATGTGTTCCCTGGAGAGAGGGGGTCCCAAAGCTAGACCGGTCAACCTGTCCAGAGGACGTGAGTTAAAGACCCCAAAACATACATCGAGTACAAACTCACTTCTTTTTCTGGATGTAATGAGATTGAAGATATTTAAGTGAAATACAACAATCAGTTGGAAAGTATGGACAATCAACTAGAACTGCAAAGCAAGAATAAAGTTGTTTGAAATTATTAATGACTAACTTTAATGAAATAAATTAAAATTATTCTCATTAGTCTTCCGGGTATTTTATTTTGAAAAATTGCACTAGACCCAGTCAAAGGGTTTTCCGGCAAGTAAGTCGGGCAAGTTCACCCTCGCTGAATTACCCCTCTAACAAGTGCCCCTGGAGAGCTTATTAGAAATCTACAAGACATCTGACGGGTCTCAGAATGCAGGCAAAAAGAGCTGCATTTAAAAAGCAATAAACGCGTTTATTGAAAAAAGCCCCATCCACCCCCTGTCAAAAAAGTTGGGGACCACTGAGCTACAAACTACACACAATAATATAAAATAATGTAAGTCTCAGTCTAATATAATATAATAAATAAAATAATAAATAAATAAAATAGAATAAATAAAATTATAAATAATATTAAATAAAATAATAAAATATCATATTAAAATCATTATATCTCTGCATTTATATATGACTTGTTTTATTTAAAAATGTATTCGTCTCTCCCTCTGTCTTGTCAAATTAGTCAAAACTGTGAACAACCAATAAGCGGTTGCACTTTACTCCAGGTTAATCAGAACAAAAACATAATTTGTGATCCCAAAACAGTTGTTCGGCGATGACCCTAAACCAGACGATGACGTAATAGTTACCTGGTGATCCCGTGAACACAAAGTCACTTTAGGGCCTTTTTGATACCTGGTTTTGTCTGTTTAAACATCCGATGTACTCAACCTGTAAAACCTGCTGGGTCCTGACGTCCCACTGCGGGGTGACGGACCGACATCATCATACAACATCTCACCTATTCACGACCAAAAAGTGGTTGCCAGAGAAGCTGAGCGGTTTGGTGCTACAAACACTGCTGTAACAAGTTGCATTAGACGGCGTCCATCTTGGAAGGGCGGTATTGACAAGAAATGTCTTGCGGTTTGTGTCTGCAGAGGCGGAGGTTTGTCCCAGCCGCCTGCTGACCTGGTGTCAGAAACAGACCCACGGTTACTGTGGCGTCAGCGTCACCAACCTCACTTCCTCCTGGAGGAGTGGCCTGGCCCTCTGCGCCCTCATCCACCACCAGAGACCTGACCTCATGTATGGCGCACACACACACACACACACACACACACACATGCACACACACACACACACAAGGACACTTGACAGGTGATAGCTGCTGATATGAAAATTTCCAGAAAAAGGAGTAGCACATGACTTAAATATCAGAGGGGTAAACATCTAAAAATCTGCAAAAATATCTGAAAAACAGTAGGTATATCCTAAAAAAATTTTAATTTATCATAATTATTTTTGATAAGTAGAATTTTATTTTAGTTTTATTACAATCTCATCAAATATAATCAGAAGTTTAATTGTACATGTTCCTTTTAGAGCATCGCCTAGGCCACTTGAACCAGAAAGTCTTAGATGTTAGTTTCATCTGTCAGGTACTTAGAGCCATCTGTTAGTTCTCACACACACACACACACACACACACACACACACACACACACACACATTGAGGACACATAACAGGTGATGATAGCTGCCGATGCCTCAAATTATATTATTGTTAATTCTATTTGATGTTTTTATTTCAAGCAGTCAAGTTAATTTATTGCCAGCGATCTGGAGTATGTTTCTGATACATATCAGACATAATCTGATTACTTAAAAAAATATTAATATTTTACAGTCTTCCAAAAAGAAGGAACACACAACTTTAATATCAGAGTGGAAATTACTGGTAAAAAAAAAATCAACAAAAATGATAATTAATCATAATTATTTTTTGATGAGTAGAATTGTATTCTTCTTTATTATTTATTGTCATTTATTATAATCTCTTTAAATGTGAGTGAGAAGTTTAATGCTGCATGTTCCTTTTAAAGCATCTCAGGCCACATGAGCAGGAAAGTCTTAGACGTTAGTTTCATCTGTAAGGTACTTAACATAGACATGTCAGTTAGTTCTCTCTCACACACACACACACACACACAGAGCCGAGAGATCCTATAAAAGTGTCAGGCAGATTGATTGTGATGACATCATTGTTGTCAGGCTGCCTGGTGTCGTAATCTAGAATAAACAAACCCTCCATCGCTGTCTCAGCGCCGAGCTGTGATTGAAACCCTTAGACAGCGGAGGTGAAGGGACAGCTTCACGGGGATTTTTATCTCTGGCTCGTGAACCATCAAGAGAAATTCAGAGGTTCATTTGATTTATTTATTCTTTTTAATTTATTTTTTCTATTTTTTTTTACTATGTTGTTTTTAAATTTAGCTCAGACAGCATAAATGAATCTTCAGGAAAATTATTTAAAACCCTATAAGCAACAATGTGAAAGAAACATGGATTTGAGAAAACAAATGAAAAAAAATCTAATTAAATTAGAAAGAAAATGCATTCAGTTCAATTGGAAAGGTAAAATTGTATGATACTTTGTTTTAAAACAATCCAAAGACAGTATTTCAGTGCCTTCACGTGGAATTGAATATTGTCTACAAACTTGACAAGAATGATTTTCAAAATGAAGGACCACAAGTTTGTTTCTAAAGGTTCTCCTAGACCAGGCCTTATTGTCTGATTACTTAAAGGACATTCTGTTTTGCTCTTTTCTTCTCAGTGATTTTGAGTCCCTGAATGAGGAGGATGTGGCGGGAAACAATCAGCTTGCGTTCGACTTGGCCGAGCGACACCTCGGCATCCAGCCAGTGACGACAGGGAAGGAAGTCGCCGCCAAGGCAGAACCGGACAAACTGCTGATGGTCCTCTATCTGTCCAGGTTCTACGAGGCATTCAGGAACTCGCCAGGAAACAACGGTCAGTTTGCATCAATTTCTCCACATGTACTCGACATACAGAGGAATCGAGAAGACGTTTCTCCCCTTCCCACAGTGACGGGAATTTAATAGAATAATAAAAGAGTGCACATAAAGTGGACAATGAACATTAAACTATAAAGTATAAAGTGCACACAATCTACCGGCACTGAGGTGAAAGGATGATATTTAACAATTCAATATTGAAAACCGAGAGTAGCAGCAGAGTTTTCTGTCCAGTTTAGTCCAAAAACCCGTCAGTAAGTAATACCAGATAATAGCAGGTGAGAATAGTCATGTAATAATATAATGTATAGGTATAAATGATAAATACAATTCAATTTAGCATGTGTCTGATTCATATTGGGGCCATTTATTTATTTATTTTCTTATTTTAAATTCTTTATCCCCATGAATCCTGTTTAAATTGAGATCAGGTGAGAATAATGATATAATGATATAATTAATAACTATACATGATAAACACAATGTTACTCAATTCTCCATGTTTCAAATTCACAATACTTTGTGTACAGAGTAGCAGCAGAGCTGTCTGTACATTTTAGTGCAAAAAATAGTCACTAAGTAATAACATTCAATGACAGGTGAGAAATTAAGTGGATTTAATGCAGTAGCAGCACGATGGATTGTAATATAACCATGCAAAAATGTTAGTAGTGCATAGTGCAAAATACTGCAATATATTGTCAGGGTCTAGTGTTTTAGAGTACAAGCTCAATTCACCAAAACTGCAGGTACGTTGCAGGTCATCTCTCGCAAAAATTAAAGTCTGGAGGGAAAAAAAGAAAAATCCCTTGTCAACATTGTGTTTTTATGCCTGGACAAAATTGTGGTAAGATCCACCCAGGAATATGTTCACAAAATTCCTGAAATGGTCAGACACCGATTAAGCGAGAAGTTACTGTATCAGAAAAATCAGAAGTTAAATTTATCCCAGTTTACGCTGAGCACTTAGATGCAGCATTCATTTAATTTATATAAGAATGGAAGTAAATGACTCAATTATTTCCTTTTTTGGGGGCGGGGGGGCATGTTTGTAACTCTTGCTTTGAGTGTTGCTATGGCAACGGACTGATTTTTTTTTTTTTTCATGTTCTTTCATTTTGACATTTGTGGAAATCATACATTTCAACATCATTTCATGAATTGATGAAATGATTACTGCATAATTGAGCGGGGCGGAGCAGTGGTTAGCGCCTCCGCCTCATTGCAAGAAGGCTGGATGAATGAATCAATGAATGAATATATTAACGCATCAACAGCCCAGACAAAAAAAATAAAGATACATGGCTATTTGTTGATATTAAATGAATGTCAGAAAATAAACAACACAGAACATTGTGATACCATGGCCAACCCGAGCAAGCTGTTAAAACAGGAGATGTCATTGCTGAGCAATGTCCACGGCCCCTAAACATCGGCTAGTAATTGCCTGCAGAACCTTCAGTATTTGTATAGGAGGTAACCACCGCAAGCAGATAGATCATTATTGTTGATAATCAGTTGTTTTCGGAGCTATTTTTTGCTACTTTCAATTTGAAATTTAACTCGGTTTTCAGGTTTTTTTTTCAGGCTGTTGTCCAGCTTGTGTTTTTGGTTAAATAAATACTTTTGCCTTTTTCTTGGCCCAACCCAGGGATGTTCCATGAAGTGGTTTGTTTTGAGCGAGGTCGGGTTTTCGGCTGCGACCACTGGGAGCCCGAGTGAGCTCTTTAAAGTAATAAAACCAGGGTCTGCGACCACACACAGCTTATCTTTTTATGCATCGAGATCGGATTATTTTCAAGACGATTTGAAGGAGTGAATAAAAATAACTAATGCTAAGGGGTGAAACATAGAACTGAAGTAACTGCAGCTCGTAGACCAGCATATCAACTGCAACTCCATGAGCGGGAGTTGCGTGTTACACAACCCCGGCCGAGTGTCCAGGTTACTTCCTGCCAGGGACACAAGTGGAATGTGTGCTAAATTTGTGGAAGGCGAATCCGGGTGCCTCAGATCCGGTTGCGCTCCAGTTCCAGCCGCAGCCACATTTCCACCTCTAATGTATTTTAATTTCCAACGTGTCGTGCGGACCTCTTTGTCGGCCACGTTGCTCTCATCACAGAGAAATACGGCCCTCCTTTAGAAATTTCCAGGAAAATAATTTACCTTCAGCGAGCCATTTTCACAGCCCATTTAGCGGAGATTTACTTTTCGAAGCTGATGGAAGCTGAAGTGTATGTTTGTTCACGTGGATATTTTCGGTCGTCGTCTTTCGTTCCGGGCGGTAAAATGTCCGCGATGAACTCATAAGTGCCTCAGAGAATGTTTTACAAATGCGCTGTTTATATCCATCTTCTAAGCCTGAAAAATATGACCGTATGCATCTCAACTCCCTTTGAATTTCTGAATCTTAAGGGAAAGAATTTGACGCATCAGACATTGAGCCTCCATTGAATCCAGAATTATCATTGTTTATAGATAAATAGTTCCAACCGAGGTTGTTGGATTGATCCACTCGATCCACCTTCTAATATATTTAGTCTACTTAAAATCCGTATGAGAAGATGACATCGATTTTAATCACTTTTAGAGGCGTAATGTGAAAGATTTATGATGTTGTGGCATCCTTGTAAATGATTATGTGAGCATCTGATCAGAGCTTTGGATTGGTGGCTATATGTATATGTGTGTGTGTATCAGTTATGTTTGAAACTGCAGAGCAAAGGATCCAGAGAAGGGTGTTGAAAGCGTTTCCTCACTAAAAGAGTACTTTCACTATTGGATTATCCTATTTCCTGTCCAATGTGTTTTTAAGCGCTCCCACTTCTGCGAATGTTCCCGTCCAGTTTATCTGCTAATTTCGTCATCTGATGAAGTTAGTTCAAGTACAAGACACGGGCAAAGACAAGAATGTTAACGTGAACTTCTGGTTGTATCTTCCAGGTTTTAGAGCATACGATGAAAACACAGATGAGCCGTCGGCTGAAGGCCCGCCTCAACCCAGGAAGAGGATGCCCAGGGTAGAGTCAAATATTGTCTCCTCGCTCAGTTCTTTCCTTCAATTCGTCATGCTTTGCGGCATTTGTTTGCATCTTTTCTTCGATTATTCAACGAGGTTTAACCAAGCATCTCCCAAAACAGTCGGCTAATATGTCAAGTGCAGCAAATTTTTGGGTCGAAGCATCACTTTCTGATTCAGGTGCCTTCAGTCCCAGCACCTGCTCAAGTGACCAGGAGATCACGATTTATTAAAATTTAGGACTAGGAAGACAATAATGCTTGATTTCTGAGCTGATGTGAGTCAAGCTTCATGTCTCTTTTTTTTTAACAGGATGACAAAAAAGTGGAAGAAGAATCCATTAACAAGAGGAGACGAAAGGGCGACTGCTACCTCACAGAGGTGAGGCGATCTGAGGACGCAAAATCGATTCAGCTCAGCTCAAATCTGCCCATCACAGTCCATTAACAGATGTGTGGTTTGTCACTTAAGGCCGTGTTGCTTTTGTTTTTGCATTTCCTGTGCCCTTCACTTGGCACCAGTTGTCCTGTCACAGCGCGCCCTCCGCAGGCGGTGCCGTGGAACTGCGGGAAAACAAAGTTCGCTCGATGGCAACTCAGCTCCTGGCCAAGTTTGAGGAGAACTCGTCGACGGGAAAGACACACAGCAGGGTGAGAATCTGGCACAAAGACGACCGCTGGTGTATATGAATTTTTGGAATCAATTTCTGAAAAAAAAAAAAAAATCATTCTCAAACAGAAAGACTTGCTGGAATACTTTCTTGCGAAAAGCCCTGCATGGCGTCATCTCCATTGATAATTAGTTTTCTTTGTTCCGCACTTTCAGGATTGCTACTTATGGCGTGTCGAGTGATCACCTTGGTGATGCGCGACAGTGAAAGCGGTGTTTGAAACCTACTGGTTTATTCTTGGCGGGTTTACATGGGATGTTAATAAGATGCATTTAGAGAAAAAAAAGAGTTTACATCTTGTTGAAATCTTCTTATCGTGGCAGCTGGACTTGAATTTCTTCACTTGAAGTAGATGCACACCCCCCCCCCCCCCCCACCCGAGAGGCTTCTGCAGTTCTACTGACCTGCGGGGAGTTTCAGTTGAACTGAGGACCATGTATTTTATTAAAAATGAGAATAAAATGGCAAGGTATAAGGAAATCAAATATCAGTCACTGATAGAATTCACTGTGGATTCCCTGTTCCAATCAAACAGTTCAACTTCAGTAGAACTGAAGACGCCTCTCTGATGAGGGGTGAAACATCTTCAAGTGGAGAATTTCAAGTCCTGTTGCCACAAGAAGAATTCGACAACAACTCACCAGAACCTGGAGAACCTCAACAGACAGGTTGATATCTTGGCATGTTCATGTTGTCGTTCCATCACAAAATCTACAAGGAGGACTCAGTTGTCCCTCACTTGATTCCTCTTCGTGCTTCTCCAATCTCAAGGAATCCCAAACCCTAGGACTGTATTTTCTGCACCTTAAGGCGCACCGGATTATAAGGCGCACCTTCACAAACGGCCTATTTAAAAAAAAAAAAAATCAAAAATAAGGCGCACTGCATTATAAGGCGCATAGAATAGAAGCTACATCAGTGGCTGGGGTTGCGTTATGCATTCACTAGATGAAGCTGCGCTAAAGGGAATGTCAACAAACAGATAAGTCAGTCAGTCAAACATCATTGATTGAATACAAACCATCGTTCTGACAACTCCGTTCACTCCCAAAACAAGTTAGTGTATTCACAGTACGGTACCGTACGTACCGGTAGCTCTTACCGATATTTGCGCCGCCTTCGTTGAAAACAATGTATTTCCAACTCCATTTATCACAGTGCAGAGCGTTTCATAAAATGAAAGCACTCAGAAGGATGGCCTCTAAATTCATTGATGTTCATGTGGCTAGCGAGCGCTGTTGCCTTCATTCGAATAGTGACTGTAGAGACGCTTCTACTTGCAGTTCAACAACCCACAGTTCAAGTTTGTCCTTTAACTGTAACCATCTCGCTTTGTTTCCTCGGAAACTCTGTTTAGTCTTCTTTACTTAGCGCAGGTCATCTTGTTGCTTCCTCCACTTCCGTACCATTGATTCATTAATGTTGAATTCTCTGGCTGCCGCTCTTTTCCCGTGTTCTACTGCGTGACTGATCGCCTTGAGTTTGAACTCTGTGTCGAAAGCGTGTCTCTTGAAAAGCGGCATTTTGGGGTCTTTATACACACACAAGTGGTGTGAGACTGGAATTACCCTTTACCGTTTTTACCACTGCTACTTCGACGACGCGTGCACACATACAAACACACACACACACACAGACACACACAAATGGAAATGAAAATGCGCGCTTCGTGCAGTCATATATTCTACCATGCACCGTGCTCTACTTCTTCTACGGGAGAAAATGGATTCGATATTGATCCATATATACAGGACTGTCTCAGAAAATCAGAATATTGTGATAAAGTTCTTTATCTTCTGTAATGCAATTACAAAAACAAAAATGTCATACATTCTGAATTCATTACAAATCAATTGAAATATTGCAAGCCTTTTATTATTTTAATATTGCCGATTATGGCTTACATCTTAAGAAAACTCAAAAATCCTATCTCAAAATATTAGAATATCATAAAAAAAAAATTGCATTACAGAAGATAAAGAACATCATCACAATATTCAAATTTTCTGAGACAGTCCTGTAAGGCGCACTGTCGGTTTTTGAGAAGATTAAGGGCTTTTAGGTGCGTTTTATAGTGCGGAAAACATGGTACTTTGACATCTGGAGGTCCTCCAAGTGACTCTAACACTTTGACGTGGCTTTATTGGCCTCGCGGTCGTCCATCTTGCCTCCGGAAGGTTAGAACCCACTCCTGAGTTCTGGGAGCGCAGACTTTCAGGGCGGCGTTTGTGTTGCTGAGTCGTTCACTCGGGCGTCAGAAAAGACATTTTTTTAAGTTAGTGAAAGATGTGACATTCTCAACACTCCTCTTTACTTTTTATTTCCTTCCTGCTCATTTCATTCCTGTTTGCCTCCCCTTTCGTTCATCTGCCTTTCTCTTTCCCTTTTTCCCCACAATTAGTCTAGTGAGGACCAAGATGATCCGTCCGTCTCCCCCGCATCTCCTTTCTCAGATGAGGATGAGGAGGAGGAGGAGGGTGAAAACCTTCGCTTTGCAAAGCCAAAGGATGTTCCCCCTCCTCTGACTCCCTCCCGTCCCAAGTGGGAGGTACGCTTCCTCCCCAGCGTGTGTGGATGTGATTATAGATTTACAGCTCCTTTGTTTTCCCAGCCGCGCATGTACTGTAAATGTCTAAGAGTTCAAAAACCGCCACATTCTTTGACTTCCTTCGTTTCCTTCTCCCTGTTTTCCTCCTCAGCCGTCCGTCTACCTCCGCCTGCTGGAGAATCCCACCTCTGTAGCTCAGCAAGCCACTTTCCTCTTTTCCCCGCTGCCTTCCAGCACCGGCAGAATCAGTCGATCTCCCTCGCCCTCGTACTCCAAAAGCCCGTCACTCTCCCCCGGCCCGTATGGGAATGAACAACTTTCCCCGCAATGCACCTCACCCGACCTGACGGCTAGTAATTTGTCGGCCCCGGGGTCTGAACTTTCCCCGCGCTCGGGACAGGTGAATTCATGGTCATTTTGTGTTTGGCGTGGCCGCTAACCAAAGAAAATGTAGCTATTTACTTTCGCCCTTTCCCACCCGCCCCTGCAGACTAAGACGCAGAGAATTTGCACCACAGAATTTACCAGGAGAAGTATTAAAGAGAGAGCTGTCCTGCTTTCTTCATTGTTTCCTGACTCCCAGAAAGCTGCTCTCTCCGATCCAAAGGTTACATATCGGCCGGAAAGCATGAGCTTCTTCTTGTTTGACTAAAATCACAGCTTGGATTTAACGCAAGGCGTGCCATGATATATTTTTTAATA
The DNA here is from genome assembly GCF_037954325.1 of Fistularia commersonii. NCBI lineage: Eukaryota > Metazoa > Chordata > Actinopteri > Syngnathiformes > Fistulariidae > Fistularia > Fistularia commersonii. Next base: position 10,316,821 of record NC_141300.1, on the reverse strand, counting down.
TACAATATAATTAATGATACATGTGATTATATTAATCAATCATTTTAACTATTCATTTCCAAATTTTGTTATATACAAACACCGTTTGCTGTTTGACACCATCCAGGATGGGTGGATATGAGTTTTGCGGTTCAATTTTTCTTCAGGGTTTTACAAAAAGTACCTTGTAGATTTTGAATGAAACATTGTATGAACCATGCATTTTATTTAAAATGAGACTACAATGGTAAGGTATAAGGGAATCAAATATCTATTATTGATAGAAATCACCTTGGACACCCTGTTCGAATTAAACAGAAAAAAGTAGGAGTTGATTTTCACATAAACACCTTCCTGGCTTTCCGACGTTTTATTTAGCAAAATCCATTCATGAGCCCTTACTAATTGCTTTCCCCTGCTTTTCATTAACTGCTGCCTTTTCTTTTTCACTATTTCCTGAAATGGACTGGGAATCACATTTATTTAAAACTTGTCCTACTTTTTGCATGACATGTTTATTAATTTTTTTCCTACAAATGTCGAGATCCATTTGTCCGTATCCTCCGAAATACCAATCTTTAAAACCTGACCGGTTTGACGTGAGACTATCTGTTCTTCTCCTCTTCCCTGTCCGCCTGCTGTGTCTTAAGATCTCGGTTTACCCTGCGGTCCACCCCGTCCCAGACCCCGCTGCCCAGGCCGGCTTCTCCTCAGCCCCCCGTCACATGGCAAGACACAAGGATAAGGGAGACGCCTCTCCTCCCTCTTTGTGCGCAGACCATCACGAGCAAATCTACTCCCACTCCTCGATTCAGCCGAAGCGTTCCTTCTCTGACGAGATTCGGGAAGTGGCTTCGACGCTCGCGGCGATTAGATGTGAAAACAGACACGGCGCCCTCGCCTCCCATCTAGTTTCCGAAAATAACGCACTTAAAGATTACACTTCCTACAAGTTAAAGCCTGAAAAAGCACACAGACCTGGTCGGGAGACACCTGAAGGCATCGGATGTGATGAAAAGAATAAAGTGCAGGTAACCGGTGCCTGACTTACCGGGATATAATTTTTGGACTACTTAGCGCACCCACTAAATTTAAAAAGAAAAAAAAATCTGTACGATTATAGGCCGCACTTGTCTAGCCGCAAGTGTCCATTCGTAACATAAGATATTTACACAGCAATATTTTTTTGACTTTTAATTAAGTATTTAATGTAAATGCTTTTTTCCAAGCAGTGCCTGTAACACGGCTGGTTAAAAAATATAGTCGTCTACTTGGAAAAGTCATTGATCGCTCTCTTCATCTTTATCTTTTGTGCTAAAACCATTGAAGTCATCTTCTTCAGTATCGGAATTGAACAGCCTCAGAATTATTTCGTCACACGGTTCCTTAGTCTCTCTTTCATTTTTGCTCTCATTGTCACTTGCTTTTGTGTTCTGCGTGTAATTTCATTGGTCCAATTTGACGAATATGTTGGTGGCATGAAGCCCATTGGCCCGTAAAAGTCCATAAATTAGCCAGATCATTGTTTAAGCTGCAGAGTGTGAAAAAAGTAGCAGTTAATTGTATTTTTAAATATCTAGCTTAAAAGTTTGCATGACATTTCCTTTAAACTAGACAAATAATTCACTTCTTTCACGATTGCCGTAAGATAAGTTATTTCCCCTAAGATATAGGTCGCGGTCCGGTGAAGCCTGCAAATGGACGGCATGTTGATTCTAATAGTTTATTCTGGCATCTCAGTGCAACGGAAGCCAGTCGAGTGAGAAACCCGGGAAAGTCTCTCGGAAGTCGATAGTTTGCTCCCAGGGTCCGGCTGCCGCTGCAAGATATGATAAGGAGGTACGATAAAGACCCCGACCAGAACCGGGTCACGGATTCTCATCTTTCCGTCCTCCTTACCGCTAACTTTTGTCTCTATGATTCCCGCCTCTTTGTATCCCGGCGTTCTCTTTAGCGTATAGTGGGGAAAGTTTCATCTGCAATTGATGCAAAAGCTCAGGCACTGGCCATCCTGTATGAAACAGACCACCGGCCCAACGCCACACCGGTAAGAAGCCCGTGGTGGTTGCAGAAGAAAATCTAACCTTTGAGTGTTCGCATAGCTTTTGAATTTAAAGCATTTAATATGCACGCACAAATAAGCAAAAGACAATAATTAATAAATGAAAAAAATATTAAATAATTGTTCTTAAAACCTGTCATAATAAAAGCATGGACTGCATGTTATGTATGATTAAAAAAAAAAAAAAAAGAATAAAAAAGCAATGGAGGAAAGGTTACATCTAAAACAATCCTTTATTTTCTATCAGAAAAAGGAAACATTTACTGAAATTGCATTTTTTCGTGATGAATATATAAAATATATTAATCTTCACTTTTTTAACTTACATGCTAGCGCATTGCACTGCAGCTCTTATGCTACCACAGCTTTGCTTTCTCACTGCTGCACTAACAGGCAGTATTTGCAAAGTGCAGGCTTACTTGCAAAGTGCATCCAAAGATGGTATAATTACATCTAATTTCTGCTCCCTCGTGTGAAACGGGCAAACCCATAAAATGACTAAACAACAGATAAAAACATGACAAGGCAATCCTGTGATGATGAGGCCTTAAAGAACAAAATAAAATATATTAGATGGTATTATTTTGTTGTAAATTATGTGATTGCAACTTAAACATACTTCTTTATTGTAAACCCTTGTTAAAAGCCAGCCTGAAATATTAAATTCACCCCCCGAATGAATCCTCTGCAATACCTGGATTCATACTTTGACTTCCAAATTTGATGTTAAAATGAGAAGAGAGCTTGGAGTTTGAATTATGTCACGTGGGGTTCTAAATTCTGTCATGGAGTTAGTATTAGATATCATGATTCTGAGTTGTAGCCCTGTTGGTCTCACCAACAAATCCCAAAAGAAACTCCTGCTCCTCCAGAATTCTACAGCTTGGATCGTAAGCGGGACCCCCTCCACGGAGAAAACCTCACCGCAGTCCTTCAGCAGCTCCCCTGGTGGCCTGTAAAAGCTCAGATTAACTGAGTAATAATAATAATTTATCTTTTATTAATCCCTTCGGGGAATTTTTTTTCTCTGCAATGAACCCATCATGGATGAACCATGAGCAGTAGGCATGCCGTCCACCTGCGCCAGGGGAGCTGTTAGGGGTTCAGTGTCTTGCTCAACAACACTTTGACACACTAGGAGGAGCCAGGAATCCAACCAGGAATGTTCGGTTTGGAAGACGATTGCTCTAACCCTTCTGTGCCACCGACCCCTAACTTCTAGATATTCTTGTCAAGGCAACTGGACTTGAATTTCTTCACTTGAAGATATTTCAACCCTGATCCGAGGGGCTTCTTCAGTTCTGATGGCCTGCGAGGAGTTTTGGATCTAGGTTATGACGGCTCCTTATGCAAATCGGAGAGCCGATCGTCAGAAACTAGCTTCGAAGAGGGTTGTTATGCTAATGGAGGCGATGGAGGTGTCATTCAGTGGGGACAAAGGTACAACTTTTTGGGATATACGTGGATTAGGCTGAAAAGATGAAGACAGACTTTTCGGAATGTGAAACAAAAGAGTGAAACCCGTTGGACTCAGAGTCACAAGGAAATTACAAATATTGCTCCTTACCTACAAATGCATCCACAGCATGGCTCCTCTGAACCCATCACACCGATTTATGATCTCCACTCTCTCAGGTCCCCAACTCAACTTTGTGCTGTGTTCAGTCGCTCCGCTCCCGACCTCTGGGACTCATCTCCTCCTGTCATTAGAAATTCTGCCTCTCTATCTCAGCTTAAGTCGAAACTCAAACACCATCTGTTCAAAATCGATTCATTAGGTTACATGCGATGCTCCTTGTCTTGTGTTGATGTTCTAGTTCGAGCTGCAGTGAAAGAGGTTACAAACTGGAGCGACGATGGCAGTTGGAGAATTCTTGCCCACTGTCAGACCATGAGATGTTGCGGTACGGGAAGGAGATAAGACTTTGCTCATTGCTGAGGGATGGTTTGTCCAAGTATGATTAGATTTTTGGAAAGCGCCCCCCTCCAGTCCTTTCACAACCCCTTTTAGACCAGGAGCTCAAGACCGTCCCTGAGATACTCAGCACAGATCCATGCGTTTGTTGTCTTTAACTGTTTCTCACTAAATGTTTTGCATTTGTGTTCTGTCCATTAATTCTGGTCAGAGAACATCTTACTGTCCAGGTACGCCCTGGTTTGCTTACATAGCTCGGATATTCTGTCCTTGTGATGAAGAAACGTTTGCTGTTAAATGAAAAGCTGATGTTTGTGGACCTTTGCGGCACAGGTTGGATTCCAATTATTATAAAATCTTATTACAGTCGTATTAAACTTTGTTTCATCAGCATCATTTCAGTCGTACATTGATACCACCAAGGAGCTCCACTGAACGCCACAGGAGGTCTTTCCTACCTGAGGCCATCAGACTTTTTAATTCCTCTTCCTTCAGCCGAAGGGAATATTCAAATCTTTGTACTTTTTAAGACCTTAAAACACTTTATAGCCTTGACTTTGACACTTTATGGTTTTATTTGTATTTCTTATTCTCCCTCCTTCCTACTATTATTTATTATTGTTATGTTTTACTTGAAACTCTGGCACAACAATTTCCTTCGGGATAAATAAAGTTGTTCTTATTCTTATTATTCTTATTCTTATTCATGCGATCGAGCCGGACTTGACAACTTCAAGTCAAATTGCTCACGCTGTATCAGTTTGGATTCAACATCCAGAGCCCTGTACTCCGTCAGATGTACTAAATTTTTTGATCTACAAATGTCTGTTTGCATAGCAGCTTCATGGATAGATGTTGAGTCGAAGGACATTTCATAATATGAAAAAACCTTCATCTTATTCCAAAGCCAGATGTTCTCATGAAAGTCCTCCTGCTTGCTTGCGTACTAACTGCATCTTTAACTATTTCCCCTGATGGTTGTTTCAAGTACAAACTGTCTGGAAGTTGAGTCTTACCCCCCCTCCTCCGCCTCTCAGTGTGTTGGCAGGAAAGACGCCCCCTGTGGCCTCGGCGGCAGCGACAGTTGCCACTTTTGCACCAGACGGGTTTACGTGATGGAGCGACTCAGCGCCGAAGGCTTCTTCTTCCACCGCGAGTGCTTCCGCTGTGACGTCTGCAACTGCACCCTGCGAATGGGGGGCTACACCTTTGACTCACGGGAGGGTAGGTTTTTTTTTTTTTTTTTGAGAAATTATCAAGGCTTATCCATTTTCTGAGATTGTGGCCTCCATTAGCCATCATCCTTGCAAGCCTCAGATGGAATATAAAATGATTTCATTTCAGGTTTGACCGATTCCACACCTTTTCCTGATGATCTATTCATTTTTTTTGTGATAAAAGAAAATTTCTTGTAAAGATATGAGCGAGTCACAGTTGATAACAAGATGATTGTTGATTCTTTCAAGGTTCTTTCCCTACAATGAAAATGTTTAATTCTTAGCAATTAATCCAAGGAACTGTCTCACCATAATGGATGTATAAGTTACTTTATCTATAATTGTCTTTGTGACCTTTCCAGCCAAATTCTACTGCAAGATGCATTACGCCCAGCGCCAGTCCAGCAGTTACCAGAGCAGGTTCAGAAGGAGAAATGTAAGAAATATATCACATATTTTCAAGTGTGCATGATAATAGAAAACTGCGTGGTAAAAATTAGTAGTCGGAATAATTTGCACAAACCCCAATTCTAATGAAGTTGGGACGTTGTGTAAAACGTAAATAAAAAAACTAAAAACAATGATCTGCAAATCCCTTCCAACCTGTATTCAATTGAATACACCCCAAAGACAATATATTCAATGTTTGAACTGATAGATTTGATTTTGATTTGCAAATATTCACCCATTTTGAAGGTGAGTGTTGTCATTGGGTGTTCTGTTCATTGCTGCATCTATTAATGCAAGGTAAAACTGTACCATGCAAATCAAAAGCCATAAATCAACAACACCCAGAAACCCCACCGGCTTCTCCAAGCCAGAGCTCATCTGAAATGGACTGATGTGAAGTGGAAAAGTGTGCTGTGAGTCCATATTTCAAATGGTTTTTGGAATTGATGGATATCATGCCCTCCGGGCCTAAGTGGTAAACAGCCATCCGGATTGTTGTCGGTGCAAAGTTCAAAATCGGGTGTCTGTGATGGTATGAGGAACATGCACATCTGTGAAGACACCATCAATGCTGAAAGATACATCCAGGTCTAGGGAGAAAAAATGCTGTCATCGAAGCAGCATATTTTTCATGAAACCGCATTCTGAATGCATTACAACAGCCAGGCACACTTACAGTATCTCCTATTGAAAATGTGTGGCCGCTCAAAATATGTCAATGGATACCCCGGACTGTTGAGCAACTGAAGTTGTTTATAAAGTAAAAATGGAAAAGAATTCCACTTACAAACCTTAAACATTAGTGTTCTCTGTTCCAAAATGCTAATTGAGTGTTGTTAAAAGGAAAGGTGATGTAGCTCAGTGGTAATAAGTGCCGCTGTCCAAGCTTTTTTGGAATGTGTTGCAGACATCAAATTCAAAATGAGTGAATATTTGAAAAAAGTATTAAAGTTCATCAGTTTGAATATTAAATATATTGTCTTTGGAGTGTATTCAACTGTATATTCTGTTTTTACTTATGTTTTACATAACGTCCTTACTTCATTAGAATTGGGGTTTGTAGGTTTCCTTCATGCGATTAAAAAGTAAATATTTTCATGTCCCTGTGATAATATTTTCTGTTTTCAATGGTGTATGTCGACAGGACGACCTCCACCACGGCCCTCCCTCAACGCTGGACAATGGCAGCTGCACAGCGACTAGTAATGCCCAGGCGACCCCCCCAGGTACCCTGGTTTCTTTGCTTAGGCGAGGCCTGAGTTGGCCCTGCCGCGCCGGCCGGGCCGTGTGTGTGTGGCCCCGGCGGCTGATGGGCAGTGTGTGTGATTGTTTGGCGGCAGCGGGTTCCCACGTCAGCAGCTGCTCGAACGACTACGTGTTCCTTTTCGAGCTGCTGAGCCTGGGCTGCCCGCTGCTCTGCATGATGCACGAGGTGCTGGGACAGATGAGCCGAGAGCCTGTCGGCCTCCAGCTAGCATGAGATCCAGGAAAAATCTCAATCTGTGGTCTTTTTGCACTAAATTCAGTAGAAAAAAGGGTTAGTAGAGTAAAAGGTACACCAAATATTTGCTGTATTTCCTACATGTCTTGAGGTTTATGTTTTCAGTGACCAAAGTATTTTCATCCAGCAACTCCAGTTGTTAAATTGCCTCCTTGGTTTGGTTTGACTGTAACTTTGCATCATTATGATATGAAATCACATTGCACGACTATTAAAATTAGGGCTGGAAGATGTATGAGTTTCTTTTTTTTTTAATTGATATGTCATATTTCTATGTCAATTACATATTTGTAATTTTGGTAAACATTTTTTTTTTTTAATATTTTATTTATTAATTTTGCTAAGTTGCCTAAAATTCAGCTAGAAATGACAAAGGGACCTTAAAAATCCTTCAATTGGCTGCACAAATAACGTTAAATTGACAAAACAAAATGACCCAGATTTTGAATGTGCTGTTACAGTTAAGTTGTCTAAGCAATTTGTTTTCACATTTTTGCTTACCTGTATGATTGTGTGTGTTCTACACAAAAGAGGCCACTATGAGGTACGTCCTTATTAAAATGCCTTCTGAATATTATGATGGGAGTGTTTTGTTATGCAGTCCTGCCCTAATTTTTGTAATGCAATCACAAAGTCGACAGTATATAGTAGGGAATGGCGGGGCAATCAAACCCTTCTCAATGCGTCTCACGCCAGCTTGTTCCAGGCTGCTTTGACTGCAAGACGCACTCATAACACACTTTTAAGTCGCGCCACTGCTCGAGTCTAGACGTTTAGACTTTACAGTCTATTCTTACGGATTGCGTCAGATTTTCATGTTTTGATTTCCAACTAAGACTTTGACTTCTAAATAGTCGAGGCAGTAAAGTAACCGTGAACATGTCCCGCGGACTTTAACCCTGAACGCTTTGGAGGATTTTGGTTTGTTTTCAAATCAACTCAGCGTGGATTTAAACTTGATACCGTGTGCCGCATCTTCAAATGCACCCCAGAGATGTGCAATGGAAATGCCTTAACAGTATATTATATATATTTATACAAAACATTTCTGAACATTTCTTTTTGTTAATACATGTTTTGGTCCTGTGTCCCGCATTTCGTTAATTGGGGTATTTTTATTCAACAATGATTTGTGGCTTAGCATTTTGGTTTTGAACAAAATCTGGGAAGCACAAATGAAGAGCGGTATTTATGAAATTCTCTATTTCGAAAAACACAAACCGCTGAGTCCACAACTTCTACAATAACAGCATGCTAGTATTAGTATTAGTTGATATCGGAAAAATCAACAAAGCAAAATTCTACATTAAGAAAAGCCATTAATTGTTTATTTTTAAGGTATTCCTATTTTATTCACATGTATAATTAGTTTAATGGTAGTATTAATGGTACATTCACACTTTATTAATGAAAGATTCTCTTTCTGATTTAATCAGTTACAGACGTCTAGAAAACAGCTCTAGATGATATTCTTAAGAAAATTGCAAATAGATTACTTGAAATTATTTAGGTGTATATTTATGCATGTGATTCAGACAATTACACCGGTACTGCCAATGTTTCGTCTCTTTTTTTTAATACTTATAATAACCTGTTTTTTTATTAAGTTATATTACTTTATCAAATAGAAAGAAAGCATTAAGCAATTGTTTGTTTTAGGGACCGAATCTCAAGCAAGAGCTTTTTATGCCTTACATATTCAATTTTGGCGCATCAATTAACAAATAAAACTATTGCATCTAATTCTAGTTCACCTACTATGTTTATTAATGGAATTATACTTTAGTTCTGCTTAATAGCTTGCAATTACTGTCATGTTACTGAAGGGGGTATATTCTTGACTAAGTGAAATCATCTCACGTTTTTCCTCAAGCATTGCAGCGGGTTGTTTTTATGTTGTTATGCAAATTTGATTTTGTTTATGACGGATTGAGTTCTCATTCTTTTGTAGAATTGTGTAGAATCAGGGTCAATACGAGAAATGCAGCGACCTGTCTGATTAGTTCTCACTTTTTTTTTTTTTTTTTTTTTTTTTTTTTTACTTCGATGTATCATTTTAAGAGGTTTACTCCCTTTTTCTGACTATTTTCGGCACATATTTTCCTATTCTTCGACTTTCCTCCCCGAATCTCTTTTACTTTCTAATTTTTCTGTCTCATTTTTTGTTCACTTCGTGTTGTTCGGTCTGTTTCAAGTTTCCAGTGCAGTGCTCTCTAATTGGCCGATTACTGCCAGCAGGGAAGGAGACAGTTGTCCCTCTTTTATTATCTATAAGATCTTGTGTTGATGCTTCCGCATCGGCTGCGTTTTTTTTTTTAATTTACATTTCCACTTTTAATAATCAGCACCGACCTTCATTAAGCATCATTACTTCCGTGTTCAGCACGTTGTGGCTAGTAAAGGTGTTAAGTATTGTCTCTGTTTATCCATATTGACTTTAAATATTGGACAAACTGCAACCAAACCATATGCTTTCAATGAATAGATTGGGTAGTATTTAATATAATTATAGTATTTATCTGTCTATTTTCTAATTGACCTAAAGGCGCAGGAAAAAGATTAAATTAACTTACTGCAAGGAATTGCACAAAATCCTGATCGGAATTGTCCAGAATCCAAAAAGTGAGACTTTTTGAAGAAAACCTGTGATTACATTTATAAATTATCAAACAAAATACGAGACAGTTAGCAAGAAATTATCTGCATGGGCATTTACCAAACAATACCCAAATAATTACAACCAAAAAAATTACATCAAATATCATGATGAATCAAAATGACCTGTTGTGTACAACGATTGGCAATTAGAAATATATTGAATAGCTGAAATTGCATATTTGAAGGGATTCAATTGGTGATGGTTTAATACAATCAAGAGTCTTTGACTGTAAATGGAATTTCCCTTCTATGCATCTCAAATAAAATCATCCTGATGATAGTGATGATGATGATCTGAAGCATCTGATCTTCTTCCAATTGGTGAACGGATGGCAATGTAACACCTTTCAGCTCAGTCATGCATCCTAGCCATTAAACCCGAGTAACTAATGCTTGCACCGAGTTCCTCCCTAATCCCCCTAACAACCATTCATCTGCCTAAATGTATTCTCTCTAATCTACCAACGTGTCTGTGGTCTGTCTGTGGTTCCCTCTGTTGCAGAAGGAGGACCCTTTCCCTCTGAGCCCCTCACCACATCACTTTCTTGTTCCTCCTAGACCTTCCCGGTAGTTTGCCCCCCCCCCCCCCACCATATAAATTTAGCTGGCAAAACTGTTTGTTAGAAAGTAAACTTTCAGCCTTGTTATGTGTCACTGTAAAATTGCTTAATTTATGATATTCATAAAGCTGTAAATACATACAAAAATAAAGCCTTTTTGATTTAATAAATGATTTGCTTCGTCATTTGTTACCAATTGGTTGAATTTCACAATAACAGTTACCATTCGGGTTAGTCTTATTCTGCAATTCTAACCACAGAATTAACTCAGAACATCGCTAAAAACGCCCAATCAAAGAAAATCCCTTCTTTACCTCTGTTTTCCTAATATCACCCACACAAATCATTAACAGTCACTGCTTTTGAAAGTAACACCTGCTTTGTAACATTTGTTGGAATTTTCAGCAGATATGAGGGGAGATTTATTTTATTTAGCTCACTTAAATAGAGGTGCACTATATTCATCATCAACACATATGGCCTTAAAATATGATGTAGGCAGCATATTTTATATACATAGTATGCACAATATTATTGGCATACAAGCTGCATTATAAAATATCTGCTTTTTTGATAACATAATGTCAGCACATCATCTGCATATTGGCAGATACCGGCTTTAAAAGTAATTGCATCATATTTCTGAAAGGTATTATTGTCAACCAATCAATATAAAGTACAACTAAATCAAATATTTACAGCATATTCCAGTTATATATTTAAGATACACAACATTATTGATATGCCTTATGTGGCATGTCAGCACATATGGAAATTACAAGAACACACTTTATTCAAATGCAGATATTTTCATGATACCTTAGCAGTTGATTAGCTGACATACAGTAATCAGCTGTACATAATTGCTTAATTCCATTCTCATATCCTCAATCACATGGCTTTTCATGCTTTTACTGCAAAAAAAAAACATTCACGACTTAAGTTTAGCTCTACGTGCAAAAGCAGAACTATAATTGACAAAGGTACACCTACTCGAAGGTGATGTGGCCTGAGCAGAGCTGAAGTGAATCGGGGCGCAAGAGGTAGAGTGATCGTCCCTGGAATCGAACGTTTCTGGTTCGAATGCCGGCCCCTCCTAGTTTGTCACAAAGTTGTTGAGCAAAAAACAGAACCCCAAACTACTCCCCTGGTACCGATGGGTTAAATGCAGAGAGAATTTCCCCTGGGAGGGAATAATAAAGTATAAATGAATTGATTAAATCCTGTCCTGGTGCTCCTTGGGTTTTCTCTGTCTTATCATCTGGGTTTAATATCTGCACATTTTCTGGTGAGCTTTTTTTGAGTATTTTTTGTGTGTATTTTGTTTTTGTTGCTTTTTTTTTCCTATTTCAAAGCACTTACTTAAAAACTGACAGTCCTGTCATTTCTCTTTAGCCCGATTATATTATTGTCCTGAATTAGAAGGGATTCGATCAACAAGTTATTTAATTTCAGTCTCAAACCTTTTTAAATTTGGTTCTACAACACCTGCAAAACTGCTCAGCAGAACTCCATTTTCATGAAATTGCTTCAAGTGAAGTCTCCAAAAACTGCATGAATGCTTCTTTTTTATTTACTTATTTTTTAGTGTAGTTTATATTAATTGTAAATTGTCAGGGCCATTTGTCTCTGACATCTGCTTATTTACATTTTGTTTTCTGGTGTGGCAGATATTAAAATAATTTTCAAAATATAATATATAATAGTCTGTATATATTTATGTACTATAAATTCTGATATCAGATAGTAATCCCTTATATTTCCCCAGAAAAAAAACTACAGTTTAAAATATGGAGTGTTGAAAAGCCCTGAATTAGATCTGATCAGGTGAAGTTGCTCCGTTCACATGTTCAAGATAATCCAAAAGATATAAGTCAAGAGCAACAAAAAGTAAACAAAAAAAATATTCAGGTCAGATTTATCATGAAAATTAAGATTGTGTGGGTCAGTTCTGGTTAGAATTTAGCCTTAACAGAGAGGGAATATAAAAACAAAAAAGTGAGTACCGGATATTTCCATTTCTTAGCTTTGAAGTGGAGACTGTTATGCATAGGTATGAAAATATGAACATTTGATATGAATGCAGTTTTATCCACTTGTCGCCTCTGAAAGTATCCTTTGACCTCAGCAACCAGGAAACCTTAGAGAAGTGAGGGACAAATTTAGCTCCCAGGTCACCGAGTTGCTTCAGGACAAACAAAGAAAATAAAATAACTCTAATGCAACTCTAAAGATCAGCATTTGCTTAGTTTCTCTTGTGGGACCATAAAAAAAAAGTTGAAATTAAGAAGTAGTTCTAGAGATTTTATTGTCCATCCTCAAATGGTTGTTGAATTTCCTGTAAGGATTTCTTCTCACAGATGTCTTTTCTCAAGAAATCCATAAAATTTATTTTTGGTTTTTCCGATCTTCATCATATCTATCAGCAAATAATCAATAAAAAATAAATAAAAATTATCAACAGAAATCTATTTACACTAATCATGCTGTAAGAATTCGTCAAAAACCGTAGCAAAAAGGCCCCTTTCAAATGTTTTTTTTTTTTTCCCTGAACCTGGGCATGAAAAAAAAACAAATATCAATGAATGCCATAACAGTAATGAGCAGCAGCGCCAAATGTAGATGGACTGACTTGTACGATCTTCCCACAACTCTGGGCAGCTGTGGAAAAACAGACAATGAGGAGCCACAGTAACCACTAATTTCCTAGAAAAGACGTCACTGGTACTAAGTTGTGTGTACTTTTGGTCGAAATCCTTTTAGAACTTCAAGCCATATTCATTGTTTTCACTGAGCAGCATTTACCGAGGTGAGACATGGTGTGCTGATGGTGTATGTGAAACACTGCTTATTATTTTTTGCTGATGTTTTGCAGGACACAAGCAGCACAGCAACCACTGACTCACTATGTCGGAAAATATCCTCTAATGCTTGTCCCTTAACGCTCACTTGCTGTTTCTATCTCCAGAGAGGCCGTCCAGCATGCTCACAGAGAAGCTGGATCAGGGTCATTCAAGTGTTGTTGCAGACACAGAAATGGCTATAGAGGCACTGGACGCCTCCTGCCTTGTAAAACCTGCAGCGTTTGAGGTCGCAGAGGCCAGGAGCCTGAATCAGGACTGTGTCCAAGGTTAGTAAGCAGGATGTTTGTTGTTTCACAGGGCTGGGCACTATATCCTTAAATATTGAATATCATCTCATCGGTTTTTCAATACTAAAAATAACTGGGCCCAGTTTCATTGTTAGCAGAGCAGTAGTCCACCTTAACCCCCAGAAGGACCAAAAAACATTACCTTAGAATCTCGTACAAATTACCTTTTAGGTTAATAACAAATTACCTGAAAATTAGTAAGAAAAAAAGGTTAGTCACAAAGATTTTTTTTTTTTTTTTTTAGAAATGACCAAGATATTATTTTACTAATTTCAAGAAATGTCTGACAGATAGAAAAAATAAAACAACTTGGTCAATCTTATCACCTGAAATTTTCTACACCAAAACATTTTTTCCCTTAATATATACATGACTTAAATTCAAAAAATCTGGATTTTCCTTATATTTCCCAGCCTCACCGTATCATCCATTTAAAAAAAAAAAAAAAAAAGACTGTATTTTACAAATTTACTTTCTAAGGCTACAGAAATGTGTTCTCAGCCCATGTTATTCTATGAGAACCTGATATTCCCAGAGAGAGACCATTAAACTGCCTGAACTTTTCCCCCAAGCATGTTTGTGTTGGCATCCCTCTTTGGGATTGTCTGAGAGATCAGGGCGTACCTCGCTTGCTGTCGCTATTCTCCCACACTCTGCTTAATGTTTGTTATTTCATCTCAGTGGCAAAAATTCATTGAGCTTAGCGATGAATACACACACACAAACACACGCACACACACACACTCAGGCTCTAAAAAACAACGAAACCATCACCATCCATTAGTCACAGCTTGGAAAATGTTTGCACTGACTGTAAAATGAAAGAGAAATTTTGCGATGATAAGCAAGATGAACGCAAGTAAATTAGCATGAATACTAAACAATTTACCTTCATATTTTTTTTTTGCTGTCATTCATTTTCATGTGGTGCTGCCCACCCCATAAATCAGTCAAGGTGACATTTACTTGAACATTTGCATGAAAAATAGCATGTAGTTTTCCACAACTGCTTTGAAATTAGCTAAAATAAAATTAAAAAAATCAAGATATTTATCCCTAAGATTGTTCAGGGGAAAAATGTACTTGAAAATCTCCCTTAAAAAGATCTCCTAAAATCATCAAATGATTTGCAGTAACAGATGTTATTCTGGTCATCAAAGTTACACGCAAGCAGTTATGATGGTTGAAATAAACCAGCCAAAAAGAACAAGGGAGATACTGAGTCTTTTTGTCTCTTGCTTCGATTCAGACACCGGTAAAACCAAAGCAAACAACCGCTGGAAACAGAAGATCAAGTCCAGTGAGTACCTTCTCTTCTGACTGTCTCTCTTACTGTCCAGTAAGGACAGGAAGCCCTGTTTGCATCCCGGATCGTCTTAGAGGTCACATCATATATTCACTTTTGTAATAGAGTCTGAAATGTTTGATGGTGCTCTTCGATATTCTGAGAAAAACAACTGGATCAATAGGCGGATCAACAAGAATTGAATTTTACCCCTCAATGTCCCGTCTTGGGCCTCTTTACATATTTTTTTAAATATGTGAAATCACGACACATGTTCTCCCACGTGTCTGCGTGGGTTCCCTGTGTAATTTTAATCCTCTGTGTCTTGTGGTTTTCCTTCTGGAATGCTTTTTTTTGGCCAAATAAAATGGAAATAAAGACAAAATGCAGCAACGCTTAGCACAATCCACTCCAGAGTAAACCAATAAGTCTTTAGTGATTTAAAAGGTAAGCCTTTCATTGCAATGTTGCTAGAAATCCAATGTGCATTTTTAAAATCTAAAATTATTTGATCAAATTTAATAGGTATCATAACATCTTGCCAAAGAACTACAGTTCTGCCAGTTAATGTCCCTATGAATGATATTAAAAAAAAAACTATAGGGTTTTTTTTTTTAGGCTCAAGGAAAGAAGAAAGCTAAACAAAAAGCTCACGTTTAGAGCTTTTGATTTTCTGTTTTTTGATGTTGGAAAAAGGCTATCGCTCTGATTTTTTTTTTCACAATCTGAGGAAGACCCACCATTTTCTACCTCTTACCCGAGATGGGATGTGATGTTGGCTCACCGAAGTCAGTATCTCAGATGTCTGTCTCCCCTAGCAACCCTCCTCTTTTGGGATACAGAGCAATTCGAGATCTAAAATAAATGTCCCCCAGTGTATTCAGGATCCTCCTCGCTGCTGAACGTGACTTCACCTTTAAAAGAACAATAATTGATTGCACATAAAGGATGTGAATGAACACATCTTCAATTTTCGCAATTTCATTTGCAAATTATGCGGAAATACCAAGTATAATTTGGCAAGAATTTATAAAATAACAAAAGTACCTTGCCACTACCTCTAACACTTTGAAAAAAAAAAAAGGAAATGTATATAAAATGACCTGAGAAGTTAAATAAATCATTAAAATCAAATCAAGTCAGATAATATTCATAGCACCTCAGTGTTATCTTCCATAGTCAGTGGAGGGATTTAATTTTCTGGGCCCTTTTAACTTGAAAAGGTTTGATTTTAGCAGTTTTAGAATGTGCTGTTGGAAGACTGTCCAGTTTCCTTCTAACTGGAAAATATTATATATATTTAATACATGAGATGCTGAAGATTAAGTGTGCAGGCATCCAAAGGTGGTGTTACTGTTGTAATGCAAGAAATCCAGCACTTGAGGTCAGTATTGTTTGCTTTTAAATACATGCGGCAACGCATGGGCTTTCCACCAGCTGCCATGACATTATTTCTCTTCCAACCCATCAGTCAACTTTAATTTCTATTTTAACCCTGTTTTTTCCACTTGTGTGTCCCCCTGTGTTGTAGATTAATCAAATGACCGCGTTCAGCTTCTACTTGGCGTTGCATGTCTCTATTTTGGTTCCTTTTTTTCATGGTTGTTTGAATTTGTCCCCACCTTACCCCCGAATCAGTTAAAACCCATCATTTAACCATCGAAAATAACATCCTTTTGCCCTACTTATTCCAAAAGCTATCCCTTTGAAATAAGAAAAAAACAATATATATATATATATATATATATTAATAAAGTGATAACAATTTGATTTTTGGAAGGTGTAATAATTAGATATAAACCATTTTTGCTATATCTAATCCAGCAAAAATAAAATTCAAATCAATTGAAGGTAAAGACATGGTATATTACATCACGTTACCCATAAACAATTAACTCGGATTGATAAATATGACAAATTAAATGCAATTGATAGAGATGAATTATAGATGACGCCAATCTATGGCCCTGTAATTGGCAAAACACCTTAAACTTAGATTAGTTGATAAGAAAATAGAATGCTAATTTGTGCTTTTAGAGAGCAACAATGATGTCACCCTTTTGTATGAGTGTCAAAAAGGGTTATGATATGTTGCCATTCTGTGTCTGAGGTTCTCTGGAAAATATCCCTCCCGTTGTGTCTGTGTTTGCAGCTTTCCCTCTGATCTTCATCAAACACTTCCAGAAGAGCTGGCTGCCAGAGAAAGGGGGACCGGAGACCGTCCCTGAAGCTGACTCCGAGGACATCACTGCGGCAGAAAAACAAACCGTAGGTTGAGTGAAATTCACATCACGCCGCGGCACACGTCGTTATCTTTGACAGTCATGTTAGACCAAGATCTCCTTTGTAATACTTTGATGCGACCGTGCCGTTCTGAGCTGGAGAAGATATTTTAAGGACATTATGAATGCACAAGCTTGACCTTTCTGCCCGCTGATAAGACCGCTGTTTTTTTCAGACCTCCAAAGGCGCTCGCAAGACATCCGAAGACCCGCGGCTCGCAGGAGGTAGCGAGACTTGTGAAAAGAAATCGGCGACTGCGTGTCAGTCGTCCGCTCCGAAGAGACCCCTGGCGTTAACTCCGTCTGAGAAGGAGAGGCTCCTGAGTTGGGACCTGCGTGTCCCTGCTCCGGAAGAGACTCCAGGCGACACGGAGCAGGCGCAAAGTGAAGACCAGGTGGAGATTTCACTTTAGACCTTGAGTGGTGTTGCTAAAATAAGTAATATTCAAGCAGCATTCCAGTGTTGCTCTTATAAGCAGTAGTCCGTAATAACCTGCTGTATCAGATGTCACTTTAAATTTTATATAGGCATTATTTAAAAAAAAAAAAAGGCAATTTATTTAAATACAATTTGTCCAACAGCAATTACTTGGTAGAGGCAAATTACTATCAAGCTGCTGTTGGGGAAAAAATGCTGAAAGCTCATTTCTAAATATTTTAGATGTCACATTCTGTGGATGTTAACAATTGGACTTTGAGATCAAGATGTTTTAATTATATTGTTTATTTTACATGGTTGTATCAGCTTATGTTCAGCCAAATATCAACATCCAAACAATGCCGGGATCCAGCTGGTAATGTCGATATAACAAACCAATCAGAATTTTTCACTTGATCCTGAAAGTTTTCATCAAGCAGCCTTCACTGGTTTTGACAGGTCTGTCAAACATCAGCCAGTAAAAACTGTCAGATTCAAATTCATCAAAGCATCTTGTTCATTGTTCAGGAAAAAGTCTCTTTATCTCTCACTCCTTTCTTCTTCATTGTATTGCAGAGATCCAAAGACAGTGATGTGGATGAGATTTGTGGGATTAAATCCACATTATGTCACCCACATTTTTCCCGTCTGATGTTTTATCAGGTACAGGCAGAGACGGAAGCAGATAAGCCACGGACAGACCTGGGCCAAGATGGAGGAGCAGCTTCCAGCCAAACCTCTGCCTCATCCCCCTCGGCCTTCCAGCTTATAGCCAACGCCTTCAGGAGGACATTTAGTGTGACCAATCCCTCCAATGATCCAATCCCAATGTCCGTACAAGATGTTATTTCAGTCGCCCATGTTATCAGTCTCCTTGGATTAACACTTCTGGGTTGAAGTCAGGTTGTAACGCGAGCTATCGATTTGTCTTGTCACTTCAACAGGAGGGTCAACCACGACGGTCCTCGAAAACCGAGGCCCATGTCAGAGGGAGCGCTGAGCCTCAGCTCACTCATTAGCACTGAAGCTGAGCTGTCCAGAGAGAGGAAGGACAAAAGACGTGACTCCGGCCTGGACCTGCCCTCCCTGCTCAAGCAGGTCGCGATACAGAGTCGGAGAAGCTCAGGAGGGGTCTTTCCAGACAACGTGCCTTCACTACCTAACAGGAAGGTCAGCTTGTTCTCATCCCTGAGGCTGAGGAAGAGGGAGGGATCAGAGAGCGAGGGGAAGGACCAGGAGGCACAAAAGGAGATCAGGATGATCCTCACCAACCTCAGAAACAAAGGTTAGAATAATTTTTCACTAACTAACAATTAGAGGCACCTTAAGACAAAAGCAGATTGTTGCAAACCCAGATACAACAATGTCAGGACTACAGTACCGGGATCAGTGTCCTGACTTTTAGTATGTGCTACCAGCTACTTGTTGAAGGTTAAAGCAACAAACCTACTTTGTGAGGATTTGATTTTGATTTTCCTGAAAATGTATTAAATTGTCAATTATACTCATAAATAAAACAAGGTTGGAAATACAGAAATTACAAATTACCTATGTGTTTTGCTCATTCTTAAACCCCTTTTCTTTATAGATTATTCTTTAAAGGTTGTTAAAAAAAGTTATTTTTGCCACTTTTTGCTTCCGATTATGAGTAAACTAAAATAGTCAGCTCACAAGAAATTAGAAAAAGAGAAAGGGAAAACACCTAAGATTTTCTGTAATTATTACAACTTATAGGCATCAAATTTGGTACAAATAAGAATAAATTTGGGGATCATAATTATAACTTAACAACCAGATGACCAAAAAAACAAGTTGTTCCATAAAGGGGAGAGAAAATAAATTCTCGCATGCTGTTTACTTAAGTGGATACTAATGATATTTAATTTTTTTTAGCTATATGTCATTCTAATGTGTTTTGATTGTTTGTCTTTTATTTTTGTCTAGCCTCCAGTCAGCAAAACCTAGAAGAGACCTGCTCAAGTGAAGATGAAAATGACAACACTTCATCAAATCCTAACGTCTGTAAATTCTGTCTGAGTTCCACAACAAAGTTCAGGACACAAAATCTTTTTTTAATGTATATTGATTTACTGGGACCTATATCTCTACATTTCTGGTTCCAGTTGTTTTCGGAGAGACACAGAAGGACGCAGGAGAAGACGGTAGCCCAGCAGGCCAAAAGAGAACAGTTAAAGAGGCTTCATAGAGCTCAGGTACCGTCAGTCCTATGTGAAATCAGGTCTCCTGTTACGACCGGACAATGAAATGACTGCTGAATTTACTTCGAGATCATCATGATGTTCTCATGTCTCATGACATGATGTCTGTCGTGACGTTCTCCCCATTCTCATCGGTCAGTGGGTTAAAAGCTGGGGTTATCTAAAGCATTGAAAACAGCAACATTTGAACGATTAGGCGAATCAATTTAGTTGTTTCTGTTCCTGTATAGGAATGCAAAAAAAAAAAAATGTTTATGTACTTCACATTGACTTTTTCTCCGCTTTTAGGATGAGTAGATGAAAGTTCAGGGTAATATTCTTATTCACTTTCATGATGAGAGCAACCTTTGAAGAACTGAAGCTACATGACAAACAAACTGAACTGATGTCTTACATGTTAAATATTGATGTGGTACGTTTTTATATCCCTAACAGTTTCTGACAATGATCTTTGAAAGACTAATAGCACGCTGTAAAAATGGCTGATCAATATAGCTTATAAATAGGACATTACCATCAAGCATTGTGGGCTCAATGATGATGGTACAGTATGCTATTGTATGCATATTTTTTCAGCCTACTGTGGTTTTGCAAAGTGTTGCAAAGATTCACTGTTGACATTTTATCGATTATATACAATCACGTTTCTTTCAATGTCCCATTTTTCTACATCTTAGGCCATTCAACGACAACTCGAGGAGGTTGAGGAGAAACAAAGAGATCTAGAAGAGAGAGGAGTGGCTGTAGAAAAGCTTATAAGAGGAGAAACAGGTGCTGAACACACACACACACAAACACACATGCATACACACCTGTTTCTTAGAAAGGTCTTTGAGATGGAATGAAACAAAGCCATGTAACCACCAGACTAATGAACAACTTAGACCAATGGAGGGCTGTAGTTTCAATGGAATTCTGCTGTTAATGCCTCATTCATCTTCTTTTTGGACCATTTAGAAAGAAAGATTGCCTTGTAATACTGATGTGGTTAAAAGCCTCTGAATACAGTTAATGGCTGTGCTCTCAACATACTGTGAAACACATCTTTATAAAGGCTTTGTTTGTGTTTCACTGAAAAGTGGGGTTTTCTAAGCAATGCAGATATGTTCTGTATGTATGTATGTATATATGTATGTATGTGTGTGTGTGCACATGCATGCATACACGCATGTGTTTTGGGTAGTTTCTTTCTGTAATTACTTGACATAATTGATAGTATAATTCACAGGGGCCTTCTCTTTTCAGTTTTTGCAATCCTTCCGTCTTCCTTGACTGTGCTCCCCCTTTTTATGATAAGGGTATTCTAGGGCCCAATTAATATGGAATTATTTGAGGCCAGTCGTGGTTTAAAGATAAAGAAAAATGCATTTATTGCTGATATAATTTTTTCAACAGGGTAATCTGATATGATCATGTAGCAGATGTACTCCACATTGATAGATGATCAATATAGATACAGAGATGCTTTATTGCATTTAAGTCTGCTCACACTGTTGCTGTTGATGATTAACTTCAAGGAACAGAGGTTACAGAGCCTCACTTGAATCACGACAGCATGTGAGGCAACAGCCCATCTCTGCTCCTTTATTTCACAATACTGTCTGATAGAATAAATGTGATGACATTGTTTTGAAATCACCCAAAGCATTGTTTTGAGATCATAGGATCTGTAGAAAATTCTATATCATCACATACAATCTGATATAGTTGGAAAGGGAATTATTCTCGACTCGTAAGTAATATCAAAAAAGCAAGAGGACATCCAAATATGGATGGTTATAAAGTGTAATAAAAACTGCTGAATACATTATAGTACCTGTCAGACTATTGTACCTTTGTGGTATCAGTATTGCTTTGGAAAATGTTTTTTATGAGAATGTAAATAGTGTACAATGTATTTTGGATATTTTCATTAAGTATGGATACTTTGCCAGTTAGCCAATAGACTAAAAGAGATCCACATAAATATCAAATCGATCTATTCCTCGTTTTGCCATTCATCCCTCTTTTCTTGCTTTCCTCTTCTCTCTCTTAAATTCCAGAGGAGTCTCCAGCAGAGGAGAGCGATGAGGCTCAGCTTTATCAGTCCTGGTTCGAACTTGTCCTTGAGAAGAACAGATTGGCGCGTTACGAGTCTGAACTCGTAATTTTGTGAGTTAATTCATCGGATGAGGACAGGAGAATTTTGCCACTTGTATGGCACTTGGGTGTCAACCATTCTGATCCTCTGTTGTAGTGCCCAGGAGCTCGCACTAGAGGACACCCAGAGTCGACTGCAGCAAGATCTCCGGCTCAGGATGGCAACAGAAGGTACACTCAGACAATCAGGAAGTAAGATATGATGAGCCTCTTACAGAGTCTCATCTTTTGCTCTGTTCTTTCACTTCACTCCAGACACAAACAAAAGCGCCTCAGAGCTACAGAAGGAGCAGGAGATTCTGTCTGAGATCATGAAGACAGTAGAGAAAAGAGACATGTTGGTGTCTATACTTGAAGAGCAGAGGCTGAAAGAGAGGGCTGAGGACCGGGATCTAGAGAGCCTGGTGCTGTCGAAGGGTTACCGGTTCCACTGGGCCGAGGCAGATAACAGCTGGGAGTTGGACCAAGCAGCACTGGTGAGGGAAGGCTAGGAAGTTACTGTGAAGGTGGAAATACTTCAAATCCAGGCATATTATTGCTCTATGAGTCAGACCCCACCTGAATTAATACAGACAGTGGGCAACAGTGAATTTTGTTGTGTTGTTTTCCTTTGAAATGAATGAAATCCAACTGTATGGAATTTGGTGTCTTCACCATAGGAATATATGTTAAAGAAACAGGGTGGACATTACTAGTTTTCCCCATCCTATTATAATAAAGCACCTCATGAGGGGAAAGTTTTACAAGGGCCTGTTTTTTTCTTTTAACCCTTGAGAAAACCCTGATGCTTAATGTAGCCTGACAGAAGGAAAAAAAAATGGCAGTGGAGCTAATGCCTTCCTTAAAGCTATCAGGGCTATTAACAACCCTGCCATTAAGGTTCTTTGACCTCTTCACTGAAGTATAATCTGTCACAGCCTTAGAACTGGAAGTAAAAAATGCCTATTAACCACTTATACTAATGTGACTGACTGCAAAGTGACTGCCTCATCATTTACCACTGCTTCAATTCTAAAGAATGGAAATGTTGTGACAGATTTGTTAACACTGTAAGCCCTCACTTGATATTACCTGAGAAACTCCTGAAAGTATTTCCTGAAATTTCAGTGTTTTTTTTTCATTGCACGGCTTGAATCTGACCTTATCCATTAAACCCAGAAAGATGCCTCATGTTTCACTGTTAACCAATTTTAGTAGTCGTAGATATGAGTGAAAGCTGAAACACTGTAAAAGATAAATAAATTAAATTGAAAAACACAGCCACCAATGAACACAGGACAAATATTTGACCCTCTATATTCTGAGATTTATTACCAAGTGCCTGTTTTTTAAATGCTGCCTGTCTCTCTCTCGCTCGCTCTCTCTCTCTCTCTCTCTCTCTCTCTCTCTCTCTCTCTCTCTCACACACACACACACACACACACACACACACACACACACACACACACACACACACACACACACACACACACACACACACACACACACACGAGTGACGTCGCTGAATGGGGCGCGTCCTGATGTTGTGCCTAATGGAATACACACTGGATGTGTCCTGGACAATTCATTTGAAAATCCATCCTGTGACTGATCAACTGCTGTTAATACATTTTATCCACTGTTCAGAATGACAACAATGTTTACATTTTAATCCTAAAACAACCAAACGTGGCTACTGTTTTAAATGTGTGTTTGTGTTATGTGAAACAAAAAAATAATTCAGAATGTTGGATTACAATGACTCTGGACTGTGTGTCTGTGTGTGTCAAATGTTTGTTTCTGTTTTTATGCTGCTTTATTTGACTAGAACATTTAATAAAAACTGAACTATTATATTTGACTGTCGTTTCTTTCCCTTTGTTAATGAGTGAACACTGCTGTTGTACTGAGGACTGACTGATATTTCATCCCTGCGTACATAAATGTACTCCAACAATTTAATAGTATGGGGGGGTGTATATATATACAACCGAGTGAACTCAAAAATAATTAAGATAAAAGAATTTAAAGACTCCTGTCACAGAATTCCCATGTAATTTTTGTGGGTTGTTCAGCCAGGAAACTTCCAATATATTTTCATGACTTCTTTTAGTTTTCCAACGAGTAGCTAGCTTGTTTTATGCTAGCAACGACCCGTCGGGTTCAACTGGTACCGGACCGGAGCTCCTCCAGAGGCCGGCCCTGGGGTTCTTCCCGCGGGTCGACCTGCTGTTCCCTCCCACGGTGCTCCTCCAAAGAGGAGGAGCCTACTGACTCCAGCCAACTTCGGGAGAAAAAAAGTCTGGGAATTCCTTTTCCGCTTTAGGGAGTGGACGGTGATTTTTTTCCCCCCAAATTCCTGACCGACTTCAATTCCCACGTCAACTTAGGACGTTTTTCTTTCACTTCTTACAGTGCTAACTTTTCACCATTGCGATGGCCTCTTCGCCACAGAAGTCCCCGTCTTCTCCCAAATCCCCGACGCCTAAATCTCCGTCCTCCCGAAAGAAAGATGACTCTTTTCTGGGGAAACTTGGTGGAACTTTGGCGAGAAGGAAAAAAGCGAAGGAAGGTAACTTTAGCGAGCAAAAATGAGGAAAAAAATAACGACCCAGTAACTACGTCGCTGCTTTTGTTTTTACTTTAATGCAAGCTATACCAGAGAAGATGACTTGTTAAGCTAATAGTTCACTTAGCTTTAAGAGTAAAAGTGCTTCACGCCAAACGTAACATTTACGTTAATATGACAAAATTAGAAGGATGTACATAAATCCCAGCTGTGACAATAAGCAATACTTCACTCCGAGGTATGTTTTTTGTGCCTTTTGTGTTTTCGTACCCGCCGGCTCTGTTTGTAGCCATTTAAGGCATTGAAACCGCCTCCAGTGTAATATGTGAGGTATGAGACATCCGTAAACACAGGCCCGTTTCTCGTAGAGAGGGCTCTCTCAGCCACAAAAACGGTTTTTACACTAATCTACCAGTAAGTTATCATGGGTGCCTAATGTAGTTGACCATCCACCTCAGGTCAAAGGTCAGGGGTCGTGTACAGCAACCGGGACCTCAAAGCCTCGCCCTGTCCTTCTCCTTACTGCTTCACTTTCCTCCATAACAGCTCATAAAGTCTCAAATGCTGCTTTTTAACCGCCAGGAATTCTATCTCTATATTCACCCTCCAAAAGCCTCTTTTTAAGATGCTCATTTCACTTTATATCCATGAAGAATCCCTTTAGTGATATGGCCTCCTTCAGTGAGTCTTGATATTCATTGTAAAAGACCAGGTTTTATCGAGGTCTCTTTTGATTCTGTGCCATTCAGATTTCCCTGCTCCACAGCTGAGCCTCATTTTATGATGTTGCATCCAATCACATTACCCTCATACTGCCTCGACATACTTGGTGTGTGTGTGTGTGTGTGCGCTCGTGCGTGCATGCGTGTGCGCCAGCATGTGCACGTGTGTGTGCGTAGGATGGTTGATTTGATGGAAATGGTGGGCTGGTTGCTCACGTGTTGATCATTGATTAAATTTAAGCCTCTGTGACGTTTATGGCAGTTGTGGAAGGGGAACTGGACTAATGGTTAGATGAAAAAAGAAAAGCGGGGGACATGATGGGGACAAGCAAGGAGCTTTAGGATGGAGGCTTTAGGATGGTGGTGGTGATGAGGGAAGAGTGAGGAGAAGGCGCAGTCTGAAAAAGGTGGCACAATTTTATGTCCTGAGCAAAAAGAGCAAACTTATCTTGGGGGAGGGGGGTTACAAATATATCAGCTAGCTCAGACCTGAGGAGGAAGAGCTCCATGGTAGAGAGCCGGTCCCGCTAGCCATGAGAGGATGCGTGAGGCTGGGAAACAGAGGCAGGCAGACATGGGCTGTGGAGCACTCTGCCCTCCAGGTAGGAGAGAATGCGAGAACAGCCCCACGTTTCTGCGTTATAGAGGGATTTGTGTTGCTGGATATAGTATGTGTTTATAGGGCTTTGATATTATTTGCTTGTTTAAGGGAATGGATTTGCATTTTACTTTTACGACACTGGCGTAGAGGGGGAGGAGTGACATGCGCGACGGTTGACAATGCAGGTTAGAAGGATCTATGTTAGAGAGGCTTTTGATAAAGAAGACAATGAGTCTTAAAAAGAAAATTATTTTGTCAAAAATTATCTCCCTGTCATGGGTATTTTTTAGAATATCATATTTTCGTGAATGTAAATTATACTTTCTGTTATCTGACTGTCTCGGATAATTGACAGTTCTTTCCAAATGAGTGAGAAGTAGTAGTCCAGTAGGAGAAAATAAATGCTACTTTTGAATCTGCATTTTATTTCCTGACTGAAATGTCAATGACTTTGAAAATCACCCAGTTAGTTTTGCCAATTTAGTACTTCACTTTGTTCACTTTGCTCATCATTCTCAGTAAATTAATATGATTTTTTTTGGTTTGTTTGTTTTTCCAAAATCCGGAAAAATTTCACATGCACTCATCGACTCACCTTTTTAAAGAAGGAAAAAAAAGACCAGAATGTTAACCTAATACTTGAAATATGAAAAGAGATTACCTTAAATTGTTTTTATATCACTCCTGTAAGGGGAGGAGTGCATTGCAGGATCCTCTACAACAACAGTCCCCAACCTTTTTTGTACCAGGGACCGGTTTCATGCATGAAAATATTTCCGTGGGCCGGTTAGCGGTGCAGGGGTTCAAATAATAAAAACTTTGGTCAGATGACAGTATTTAATGAATAGTGTGATTACACATTATATTTGGCAATTACAATATTTAGTGCGCAGTAAGTTGAAGGCTGAAACAGTTGTTTTTCAAAATAAGATCTGGAATATCTAATGAAAATACTATAATTGGTATCAAGAAATATTTTTTGGGGACCAATACCAAATGATCCGTAGACCGGTACCAGACACAATTGATAACAAATGAAACCGGCACTCAACATTTTCTAGTTTATTATTGCTCAGAAAATGTTGATTGTTTCACTGTGGAACTCGAGTATTATTTTAAGGCTGGCTATAGATCTCTTTATATAGAAGTGACTTCAGTTATGTTGCCCCTTGATTCATCCTCCAACTCCCTAACATCTACACCGGGTCCTCTTTAAATAGCTCAAGTGATATCTACAGTAACTCACACTGTGCTAATTGCTGCGGTGCGATTACAAAGCACTCATCCACTTTCCAGTAAATTTCTTCAAATAGTGGTTAATAAAGGGGTGTGATACTACTTCTACTGAAATAATAACCTATCGATAACATTTGTATTCTTCTCTCCAAACTAGATAAAAATATATACAGAAATAAACATCTGTTTTCATCCCAGTGTTTTGTTGTTCAAAAATAAGGATAATAACAAACAAGTAATTGCATATGCACTGTACAGCTGTTATACTGTACAGGACTGTCTCAGAAAATTAGAATATTGTGATAAAGTTCTTTATCTTCTGTAATGCAATTACAAAAGCAAAAATGTCATACATTCTAGATTCATTACAAATTAACTGAAATATTGCAAGCCTTTTATTATTTTAATATTGCTGAGTATGGCTTACATCTCAAGAAAACTCAAAAATCCTATCTCAAAATATTAGAATATCATGAAAAAGTATTTTTTGTTTTTTTAATTGCATTACAGAAGATTAAGAACTTTATCAAAATACTCAAATTTTCTGAGACGGTCCTGTATGTATTGTATGTATTGCAATATCCTGAGCAAAGAGCGTCTGTGTGTTAATGGTTGGTGAACATGAATTATCGGGGTGTTAAAAGGGAAGCATAAACAATGAGACCATGAAGCATCTTACTCTTCAGAAACCCTTCTCCCCTAAACCTGCAGCTGACTGTTATACCTGCGTTTCTCTGATACACGAAGTTAACCAATGAAATTTGTCTCTCAAGAAAATGAATGTGACACAAACGTTTCATATTGGATTAATATTAAATACCCCACTCTTCATGTCTATTTAATAACAATTTCCCTAACTCAAAAAATGTTCCCTTGTTTCTGAATACAGTTTGAATGTCAAATGATTGAATGTGGTTGCAGTCTAGTACTAGGACCACCTCCGTGACAATAATTTCAACTGAACAATTTATATAACACATAAGGACATTTTCAGCAGTATATCGTCAACCTATTATCAACATACATTAATACATTGACAATCTAATCAGTTATGACCGATGTAATGGTCAAGGGTTATTGTCTGTAATTCACCATAAACAATGAATAGAGATTCTGTCTACCAAGGAATCGTAACACTAACTTGCAATTGCAGATGCACCCCCTTACACACTCACGCATACTTTTCTATGCGTGTGCATGTGCATGCGTGCGTGAATATGTGGATATATAGAGCCTTTGGTGTTGATTAAACAGGTGTTTTCCAGTAACGGCAGAGAAATGCACCGGATGTGCACTACATGCTCCCAGCATGCACTTTCACACATACACAATATAATTCTACACACTAACACAAAGATGCACACACATTGATTGAAAATGACAAGTCTCCTCAGATATCTGACACACTGCTAGGTGTTTAAAAATCCAGCTGAGAGGCAGGAAGTAACACTACTGTGGGTTTCGTGTTATTTATGAGTTCAAACAGCTTTGCTGATGTACTGTTGTTGCTGGATTCAAGGGAAAATTAAAGAATTTGTGAAATTTACCTCTCCAAGTAATTCCTCATTGGTCATTTATAGTGAGCAAAGCAGCAAACCAGTATTCTCAATAGGGAACCAACAGAACTTACTGTTTCTACTTCATGTAATTCCTGGCAAGCTCATCCCCATTAGAAGCTTCCTATCAGTCTTTGTGGCAATATAAAACTGAGCAGACTGAAAACACTGCTTTGTTTTGGTTCCGACTAGGGGAGGGCGTATGTGCTAAATGTCAACAAATAGCAATATCATATCTTGGACTTATTAATATCCATATTGTGGTACATGATGTACCTTTTAAATTATTTTCTGATACAAATCCTATCTTATTCCTATACTATCTAGAACATATCTGCAGTCATTCTTATTATGACCAGATTATTTTTAAATCATAGGACTGTTCTACATGCAATTTGCTCCAATAAGCACTTATCTTGAAATACTTAAACATTCTCCTGAAATTACCCTAAATAAGCAAGAACGTAACAGTGAAAACATCTGCAAGTAACTTAGAATTTGGAAGCATCTGTGTGCGGCCTCTGAGATTTTTTGTCCAGATGGAGACAACATAACTGGGCATTCACTGGCACTAGATCCTGTGTCAGTCCGTGGATTTTTGCCGACCGATTAAACCTGCTTCAACCACTGGCGTCCCTTTATTATCGAGCTGTAAGTACTCTGTGAGGATCCCCATTGACTAATGTTATCGAATGTACCTTGTTGCAGTATCTGAACTTCAGGAGGAAGGAATCAACGCCATCAACCTCCCTCTCAGCCCTTCCCACTATGAGCTGGACCCAGAGGACACCATGCTAGGTAGGCCTCTGACTTCACACACAATTCAACACTACTTCTTTACACAGCTGGTGAAAATGGTCAATTTAATCTTGTACATTAACTGACTGGACTAGATTGAACTGACACATTTGTTTGTTCTGTTAGACATTACTGAGAATAAATAAATGCGGTATTGTATCAAATTATGATTTGAACTATGGCAACATGTAACAGCCACTTAATGCATTAGTGGAAACAAAATTATCTCTTAGCATGACTATCCTTTTGAGATTATAAAGTGACCAATCAAAGACAAACTGAGATTTGCCACTTCAGCTGTCATTAAATCATAAGGGCGATTATATATTTTGCCAGATCTTTTTCTTTAGAATTGTGTGTTTTTACATGTGAGTCTTGCAATTTTTATTCATTATTGTCATTATTTTACAACCTTATATTTTGAGAGATTACCAATTTTTTTATCACAAATTAATTATTTCAATTTTCAGTGTTACTTTTGACCCTAATTCCACCATTATCTACTTTTAATGCTTGATAATCTGTCCAGCCCAAAGATGCACACAGAAAACTCCATTTACTCTGCAATAAATCATATAAACATAACTACTTCAACATTTATTTATTTTTTCAGCTCTGGAAACCATTGAGGTCAAATTTCATATCTAAATGGACATATTTTGTCTTGCTTCAGAAAATTGTTCCCTTGAATGTCTAACTTGTTTATCTTGTCACTGGTCATCTGTCAGAGGAGAATGAGGTTCGTACCATGGTGGATCCTAACTCCAAGAATGATCGCAAATTGCAAGAACTGATGAAAGTAAGTTCACTCATGAAGTCAAACAAGAATCTAGTGTTTACCTGTGAAATAACTGTAATGTGATTGTTTTGTTCTCATCAAATCTTGAAAATGTAGTACAACAGCCAGATATAGTATTATAGTATATAACTATTCAAGTGGCTGAATTCGAGACCAGAGTTTAGCCAAAGGAATTATCTAGTGTTTGTGTTCTGTTGAACCACACCGTGGAACGTGACCATGGAAGTTCACAGAAATGTTTGCATTATGTGATATTGAACAGCTTTTCTAAAATCAATAGATGCATCCAATATGGTACCCAGTTCTATTGTGTATCAACTGCAGCTACATGGCTGTTAAGAAATAATGGCCTTCCATATACCTGTGTTAGCCATTAAAGACCAAAACATTCATCTGTCAAATCTAAGAGGTGCTGGCACATGTAAAGTAGACTACGATTCATACATGAGGAGAGTGATGAAATAAAATTAAAATTACATACATTTTGCCACCCTCTCTATATCAAGTCAAGCAAATACAGTTATATGGAGGCTGTCTGTTCCTCATTATCATCCATGTCTGTCCTGAAAATCCATCTTCCCCTGGCTTAACACTTGACCCATTACCCTCTAAATTAAAGTGGACCAAAAAAATGAATATCTCATGGACACTTGCTCTTCCTGTCTTGCCCCTGAGTTTGGGCAGGCAGCTTTCAGGAAGAGCCAGCATCATTAAAATTTTTTTTGTAAAATTTAGTAGCCAGGCATTTATATTCGCAAACTCCCCATAGGCCATTAGAACCGAAGAAACCTGTCGGATGAGAGGTAAAATCATCAGTCTTTTGTTTTAATGCAGAAAAATTGAAACAAAATGTCTTGAATAGTTTGTGAAATCACAATTCTTAAATGAAGATTTCAGCTCTTCCATTTGGCCTGATAAGTTTAGTTTGTCCTCTCAGGGTTGAAGAATAAATCTGTGTATTCAGCTTTTATATTGGGCTCCTGTCATACTTAGCTGCATTTCATAGAAAGGAATAGATGCCCCATCTCCAAAATGAATCTTCACTTTTTTGAAAATATATCCCCTAATATTGATAAATAAATGTTACATCTCAGCCTTGATAATCAGCTGTACTGTTACTGTTACTGTTACTTTAGAAATGTGCCTTTTACTGTGAAGAAACGTCAACCTCGCTGATGTCTTCCTCCATCGATGTAGGTGTTAATTGACTGGATCAATGATGTCCTGGTGGGGGAGAGGATAATTGTGAAGGACCTGGCCGAGGATCTGTATGATGGACAGGTCTTGCAGAAACTATTTGGTAAGGAGGGGAAACTACCTAAAGCCATGCAGATGGAAATAATGATGAAAAACTTAACTGCATGGAATCCGCTGTTTTAAACCATTGTACTTGTGAGTGTTTTTGAGTTCTGATCATATCAGAAGTGGTTGTAGTGATGATTCACACTTTATTGTGTTATACTGAATGGTGTGAAAATTATGTCTCACCTATTTAAAAAAAATAGTCAATCTATCCTTTTCTATTTCAGTGCATGCCACCCATACATTTCATTGTGTTGTACTGCAGAAAAGCTGGAGGGTGAGAAATTGAATGTAGCAGAGGTGACACAGTCAGAGATTGCCCAGAAACAGAAGCTACAGACGGTTCTAGAACGGATCAACGACTCTCTTAAACTCTCCACCAGGAACATTCGCTGGAATGTGGACTGTAAGTGATTCTAACAGTTACACTGCATAAATGTTTCCCTTTTACTTGACCTTAGCACTTATGCAGGTCTGCATACCAAGGCATCTGAGCTTTAGGGCTCCACGCAATGATTTCCATCCAATGTAATTGTCTTAAGATTAGATTTTGAAGCAAACAAGCATGAATGAGTAATTTGAAGGTTTGTCTCTCCTTCAATGTCCCTCTTTAATTTGTGAGATATGGTCATTACTCTCAGGCTTCCAGCAGGCTGCCTCTTACCCAAGCTATCAACTGGAACTTTATAATATATAAAAGGGAAAGAGAGGGGATAGAAAAAGTGGGGTAAATGGTTTTAAAGAAGATTTACTTTTATGAGTACTTTAGAGGAATAGATGAGACTGTAGTGACATGGAGAGAAGCATTAAGCACAATTGATTTTTGAGTGTATAGAGCACTAAAGGAAAAACCTGTATCAAGTAAGTTTATTTTAAACTGAATAAGACGAAATTCTAAAACGCATCTTCGGCTTGTCCTTGAAAGCTGTTCAAAACATGATGCCTTTAAAGAAAAAAATGCCAAAGACTGAATACCGAGGATATGTCATTGATTTGGCTGTCCTTTAATTCTCGGAACGTCCTTTTAATCAATTCATTTTTATTTTGCCCCTTCTTTCATCTCTCCATTCAGAGGCCTTAGTGCGATCCACAAAAGCGAGATGTGATCACGGTACATGAAAGCTTTCTGTCCATTAAATCAACTTGCGTTCATATGTATTTGTCAGCAGAACTGCCAGTGGCCTCAGAAGTGTGGCGGAGATATGGTGGCTAGATGTATCAGATGGACCCTCTGCCTTTTTCATTTTCCATTCTGTTCTTAACCTTTTATGATATTTAGTTAAGCATAATTTCTTCATTCAGAATTCAGATATTTCATATCATGCCTTGCTCTCACAATGCAGATGTTTCATAAATCAAATTGCATCAGTATTGATTTTTTTGAAGGTTCTCAAGGTCCTCATCTCCTTCCACAGCCTAAGTGAGAATCTGTGGTTTTGTATGACTGTTGTTAGACTACTAGGCGAAGGCAGTGTGCCCACTTTCCTATTTATTGTCAGCTGACCAGTGATCTATACTCCCAGTGAGGGAAGCACTTCCTCTGGATTTAACAGAGGCCTTCAGTTTCCTATCTCTGTTATTGTACAAATATTCAAAATTGCTTTATAGCAGTCTTTCACATCAGGTTTTTTTCAGCCTATTTTGCCTCTACAACACTGTTTCACTCAACGGCCCCTTGAATTATTATCGAAATGACAAATATAATTATTTTTTCTACATTACAATATTGATATTCGTGCCCACCTGCAATGTATCATTCCTATCGCTGCTTAAGACAAACAAGATTTGGAGCAGACATCAGCATTCTTCTGTAATGTCAATGTTTGGGTGAACTTTAGTCACTAAAATGAGACAATATGTTATTTATACAATTTAGAATTCCTATATTGAGTGCAAGCTTTGCCATAAGACTGTAAGTACTATTTTCAGGAAGTACGACCAGCTCACATGGACACATGTTTACCTTTTCTGAAAATCGAATAGAATATTACAGTGTATGGCAATGTATTGCAATAAAATAGCATAATGACTTGCATATCACAGTGCTAATTGTATGGTGAGCCTCTTGCCAAAATAACCCTAATTGAGAACCTCGACTGAGAACACTGATGTGTACTGATCAACTGTAATATTCTGTCTACTCACAGGAGAGGTGAACAACATTGATTATCTGGTTACCATGGCACCTTTCAGTGGGTTGATATATTAGGCAGCCAGGGAACATTTTGTCCTCAAAGTTGATGAGTTGGAAGCAGGAAAAATTGACAAGTGTAAGGTTGTGAGCAACTCTGATAAGAGATAAATTGTGATGGCTGGACGACTGGGTAGCAGCTCCACCAAAACTGCAGCTCTTTTGGGGCGTTCCTAGGTTCCATTTGTCAGTGCTGACCAAACCTGGTCCAAGTGACGACTACTCAAGGTCAAGGGTAGCCAGAGATGAATTATCACAAGATTCAAAGGAAATGCATTGCTTAAAAATAACAATTGTTGTAAAGATATGCAATTATCCGAAGTACCGTATTTTCTGCACTATAAGGCCCACCTAAAAGCCGTTCATTTCTCAAAAACCGACAGTGCGCCTTATAATCCGATAGGCCTTATATATGGATCAATATTGATTAATTATGGCTACCGTCCTCAGGGGGCGTCGCCAAAGGAGCAGCGGTAATAAACGGTAAAGAGGAATTCCAGTCCCACACTACTTGTGTGTGTATAAAGACCCCAAAATGGCACGTTTCAAGAGGCACGCTTACGACGCAAAGTTCAAACTCAAGGCGATCAGTCATGTTGTAGAACATGGGAATAGACCAGCAGCGAGAGAATTCAACATTAATGAATCAATGGCACGGAAGTGGAGGAAGCAACAAGATAACCTGCACCACATAAAGAAGACTAAACAGAGTTTCCGAGGAAACAAAGCGAGATGGAGGACAAACTCGAACAGTGGGTTGTTGAACCAAGAGCAGCAAGTTGAAGCGTCTTTACAGTCACTATTTGAATTAAGGCAACAGCGCTAGCTAGCGACATGAACATCAATGAATTTAGAGGCGGTCCTTCCGGGTGCTTTCATTTTATGAAACGCTTTGAACTGTGACAAACGGAGTTGAAAAGATATTGTTTCCAACAAAGGCGACGCAAATACCGATAAGAGCTACCAGTACATACGGTACCGTACTGTGAATACACTAACTTGTTTTGGGAGTGAACGGAGTTGTCAGAACGTTGGTTTGTATTCAATCAATGATGTTTGACTGACTGACTTATCTGACTGTTTGTTGACATTCCCTTTAGCGCAGCTTCATCTAGTGAATGCATAACGGAACCCCTGCCACTACAGTAGTTTCAATTCAATGCGCCTTATAATGTGGTGCGCGCTATAAAAGCAAACCGTTTTAAAACAGGCCATTCATTGAAGGTGCGCTTTATAAGCCAATGAGCCTTGTAGTGCCGAAAATACGAGATTAAAATCTTGTCTTTACCTCATACCACACCCTTATTGAAGTTGTATTTTAGAACATTAGATTTTTTGCAATTATGTTTTATACCATATTTTTGACTTTGAAATCATATTCGAAATCTTTTTTTTTTTTCATTTAATTTGGGGACCTTAATGTTAAATAGTGAAACTGTGTCTCATTTCGCAATTTTAGATGCATTATAATTGACACTTAATAAATTCTGAATTAAAAAAAGTTTTTTCAGAGTCAGGTTTAAACATAAGATGAATAACATAATCTACATTTTTGGAAAAAAAATCTTTCTAACATTCAAAATTATTCAAATTTAAGTTGTGATGAGACTAATTCACTTTCTCCAACATCATTTATAAATTGCAAAAAAAAACCCATTGCAATCTGCTTTATATGGTTGATATAAAATTAGTAAATAGAAAACAGTTCCGGATTCTAAAACTTGTAAGCATACACAGCCATCTTTAGTTCTGTATGGTAGGTTGGGCATACTCTATTTCTTCTAAGCTTATTTTAAGAACACTTTCAGCATACCATCATCTGAATAACTCGAGTTTCAGGCACAAATCTTTTTTTCATCGACTAAATAAGTACAGCTGGTTTAATTAAAATTTTTTGTAATTTTTAAAATGTTTGTTTTGTTATTTATTATTTGTGTAAGGGAGATGTCTGTTTACTGTGTGACATTTTCAGTTATTTCCTGGGTTTCCTCACTTGCTACTTTTTCTATCTTGTTAGCGGTCCATGCTAAGAGCATCGTTGCCATCCTGCACTTGCTTGTGGCGCTGTCACAGCACTTCAGGGCACCAATCAGATTGCCAGACCATGTTTCGATTCAAGTTGTGGTCGTCCAGGTGAGTCGCAGGGGTGTCTTTTAAGGCCCTCCAGTTTGTTTACTAACATATCTACTTACTTGATCTCCTTCATCTTTACTGTTGGCTTTATAGCATCCTTCCTAGTTGCTTCAAATTAATCCAGGTTTTTTTATTTTCCATTTTGCTTGCGTGAATAAAATAATCACATGTCATCTTCCATTTACTTCTGGCAGAAAAGAGAGGGCATCCTTCAATCCAGACAAATTCAAGAGGAAATCACAGGTAACACAGAGTAAGTATGCTCTGCCGTCTGACTCATTGTTACTCATCAATTGCTGGTGCACTTCAGATGATAACTTTGCAAAACCTTTTTTTTGCATGGGCAAAGTCTGTAATTCCATGCAGTGAAAACTCAGCCACAAGTCAGTGTTGCTTTAAATGAATGCAGTCGGTGTGTTTCAGCCACAATTACACCAGCCATCTTCACCCTTGTTATATCTAACATCACGTACACATTTTTGTGTTTAGGTTCAGAGGCATTATGAAAACCAGATGACTGATGTTCAAGTTCTTGAAAATTAATGGAATTCCAATCTTGAGCTAAATCAAGTTAACTGGTACATTGAAAAATTTTAGATTGTTTTTTTTATCCAAATATCTCAAAAATGAATAGGCATTTACTAGAAATGTTGTTTTTATAAAAGTAAGCACAAAATTATCCATTTTATTCAGCACAACATCAGCCTAATTTGACCACTGCATTTAACACACCGTGAATAAACTGGAAGCAGCTGACAGCCACTTAGCAGTGCTTGAGGAGCAGTTTGAGATTCAGTGTCTTGCTCAACAACATTTTGCAGGCTAGGAGTGTGGGGAGTTGGAGCTGCCAGGCAGGAGGTCTTGAGGAAGACCAAGGAGAGGATTTATGGACATAGTGAGAGAGGATATGAAGGTAGTTGGTGTGAGAGAGGAGGATACGTAGAATAGGGTTAGATGGAGAAGGTAGATTAGCTATGGTGAACCTCGGAGGGAAAATCCGAAAGGAGAAGAAGGAGGAGTGTGGGGAATTGAACCAGGAGCATCTGATTTCTTTACATCCCCTCCAACCACCCAAGCCACACCCCCATAGTGAGTTGTGTTGAGCAGACAACCATTGAATTTGAACAGGAAATGTAATGGCACCCTCTGCTTTAATTTTAAACAGTTTAGATCTCTTGCTCACACATATATACACACACACACACACACACACACACACACACACACACACACACTCTGTTACACACTTCCATCTCGCTGCTAGGCTATCCTACAACCTGACAGCAGTATCAAGGGAGATAACAGCCGGCCAGCGCACACATTTTGTCACGGTAGATACTGTTAATAACACACACACTCACTTGGTCACAGTGGAACTATGGTTTTCACCACACCTCCAAGACCGATGCCCAGGCCTGTCTGCCATTGCCATCACAGATTACACCATGAAAATGTGCAAGAGAGTCTCAGTGTGTGTGTCAGTGCCTGCCATGTCTTGCTGGCCTGCCCCGCTGCGATATCCCGTCCTCAGGGATGTTCGCGCCACAGCGATGCCTGCTGCCTCCCGCACCACCTGACCCGGTCCAACAGCAACAACATCCGCCTAAGTGCTAACATTGTAAATGTATAATAGCTGCATCTTCATTCATTGTCTCAATAGCCAGCTGTGTTGTTGTATAGCTGAGATTATTGCATTGTGTTGCAGTAGGCACTCACTGCGGACTGCCCAGTGATGATACCCAGATTATTTGAATACCCAAGGCTCACCTGTGTTTCTCTTTAATCAAATTATGATGCCATAGCTACATCTATTGTTTACGACCATTCCTGACACATAATCCCCTGTTCTCGACATTCCTCTGTGATTGAATTGGAAGCACTGCTATGTCTTGTTTTCTGTGTATAATAGAGTGTGAAATTGTCAATAAGTGGAAACAAGCTGTTCTTGTGTACATTCAAAATGTTTTGTCTCCCTTCTTTTCCCCTCTTATTCACAGGGCTTTCTCTGGCAGACATGGTATGTTTTTATGAGAAAATATTGAAAACAAACTTGTTTGTTAATTGAGTTTATTATTTGTATATAGATTATACATGCAATTTATCCCAAAATATCCCTGGAAGTGCTTGATATGGTTCATTTCATAGTACCGCAAATCTATTTCGCAACAAATAATTTGTAGTGTATTCTCCCCTCAGAGCGTGATGCTTTCGACACCCTCTTTGACCATGCTCCTGACAAACTGAACGTCGTCAAAAAGGTAACACATATCGGATACGCAACTCTCGTGATTAATATTAGGGAAATTTCCATTTGTATTACCTTTAAAAAGAATTCAATGAATGAAAAAAAAATTTTAAGCATATATATATGAATGTTAAGCCTCACATACCTGGTCTTTAAATATATCTAGATCTATCTATCTATCTAATCTATCTATCTAATCTATCTATCTAATCTATCTATCTAATCTATCTATCTAATCTATCTAATCTATCTATCTATCTATCTATCTATCTATCTATCTATCTATCTATCTATCTATCTATCTATCTATCTATCTATCTATCTATCTATCTATCTATCTATCTATCTATATCTATATATATATACATACACATACATATTAATCAAAATGTGTTTTCTTTTCAAAAATGTAAACCTAGTCTGATCCCCAGAGCTATGGCTGACAAATAATTTGTGCTTCCAAAAAATTGCCTTCTCTCCAATTTTGAAATCTGTTTCTGCCACTTAATGTGGGTGTAATTGGAATTATTATTAGATTATGTATGCATTTGTGAATTTTCATTGAATTCTTCCCCTTTTTAGGTTATGAGTTTCACACTTTAAATCGTATCATACATGTCTTCTCCATATCCTGGTTATACTCATATAAAATGGGTGTCCTCTCTATGTTTTATTTCTGTAAGCCTTGCTCTTGGAAGTGTGGTGCAACATAGCTGCAGTGAACGGCACTCTTTCATGTTTGACCAATAAGTCACTTTTCTGACTGGTGCTTTGACTCTTTTTCTCAGACATTGATAACTTTTGTGAATAAACACCTGAACAAGCTCAACCTGGAAGTGTCAGAGTTGGAAACTCAGGTAATTGACACACACACACACACACACACACACACACACACACACACACACACACACACACACACACACACACACACACACACACACACACACACACACATACACTCTTGCATGTGTGCATAAACATCTGAAGTTCCTACTACGCCATATCCATCCATCTTCTGCCCCTTATCTGTTAGGCAGTAGGGGCAGCAGCCTTAGCACAGAGGCCCAGACTTCCCTTTCCAAGGTCTCTTTGTGTTCAGTGTTTGTGATTTGTCTTTTTTCGCACACCTATAATGCAACAGTATTTCTGTCTGTGGTCTAACCTGTCTGTGGTTTAATCTTGATAATCCGCATGATCATATTTACCAAGCAAATTGATCTTATTATATGATAATTGGATCACATGATTTGTACAAGAGTAAATGGTAAAAAAAAAGCTTAGCTGCCCCATTTCTACACAGAGGAACACAGATGTCAGTGTTTAACCCATAAGGTGGTTTATCACAGCAGCCATAGTGTAACAAATATCCTAGAGAAATGAGGAGCTATAAGTTTCAATATTAACATAAAGATATTGTTCACGGCCATCACGTTGCAGGTGTTTAACAGATCTTTTTACTTAGTTTGCAGATGGAGTGTATCTGGTGCTGCTGATGGGGTTGCTGGAAGGATACTTCGTGCCACTTTACAACTTCTTCCTCACACCTGAAAATTTTGACCAAAAGGTAAGGGGGTGTTATATTTACTCCAGAATTCTTCAGACAAATCATTTCAATGCCAATTAACAACCATATAAATAAATTTTTATTCCCGCAAATTCATCATTTGCAATTCATCGGGACATTGCTGCATTCAGTGGTCATTCACACCGATCGTGACGTCACCATTTTATGAATTGTTCATATTCTTAGATACATTACTTAAAACCCCTCTGTTGACAGCTTAATCAAATAAAGGTGGTGGGAATATCTTGTTCACCTGGACACTTCAGTGTATGGGGATTAAAGTTACTGTAAATACATTGTAGCCACACTTTAAATCGGTTTATTCTGTATTTTACCCTGACTTGAATGTGAACTCATAAATGTCTCTAGTCTTTGAGTTTAGAGATGGTTGACCTGTGACTGATCCTGCCTGGTAGTTTAAGAACCACCATTAAATCCATAGTCCCATTTCTGAGGAGCATCGTGTGCCTGGCGGAGATTCAACCCTCACCAGCTCGATAAAACGGCATCCATTTTCCCCCTGAGCCCATTCAGTGCCGAGCCATCCCTCTCTGTAGCACCGTGCCATTCTGAGCAGGCAGTCTGTGGAGACACCACACTAGCCTTTTGTCTGGGCGCCGGCCAGCGGCTCCTGCCAAGCTGTGCAGCAGAATGGGCATCAGTAATACAAAGACACACACACACACATATACACACTCCTGGCTCTGAAGAACAGGCAGCAGCCCCTCAGCATCTGTAATCTCCTATTGCACAGGGAAACACTGGAGTGGCTGAGAGGCTCTGCTCTATTACTGTGTGTCATTCACCGGGGGGGCTGAGAAAGTAGGCTCCTGTTTTTAATTTTTCTCCAGTAGGTGGCTCTGGTCAAAGTTTCAGTCCCTCACAGTGGGGCAACAGAAACGCATGTACAATGGTCAGATTAGAAAACAGTCTCCTTTATCTGCCTTCTTTTAATCATCATGCAGTTTTTTCATAGTTCACAACTCAATTCAGCTTCTGCCTGTTTCCTTGGACAACACAACCTTATCCGCCTGCGGAGGAAAGAAAGAAATCATATGAACCCCACATAACCTTCATGTTTAAACAGAAAGCCCGGCACTCCCCCCCCGTGCTTCACTGATGCTCGATGTGACCCCATAATGTCCTCACCAAGAAAACATGTCAAGTTGTATTTTTTTGTGATACCAATAAAGACCTCTGCCTGTTTGTATGGGGTGAACAATATGGTAAAAGGGGCTCTTATTCTTCCTGTAAAATGTATATAAAATACATTTTGTTTGCTTTTCCAAAAACAGGACAGAATATCCCATAAATGGTCTGAGGGCTGTGGTCTTATAGAGGCCTCATAA
This sequence comes from Fistularia commersonii, assembly GCF_037954325.1. Lineage (NCBI taxonomy): Eukaryota > Metazoa > Chordata > Actinopteri > Syngnathiformes > Fistulariidae > Fistularia > Fistularia commersonii. Next base: position 10,275,938 of record NC_141300.1, on the reverse strand, counting down.
ATCCTCTCATCTCCTACATGTTGAACAAGATTTTCTCAGCTCATTGCCCCCCCATGACTCATTTTCCTACACAGAACGCCGTTGTATAAATCTGTACAATACAGCTTACAGTTAATGACAGTATCAGACTGTGTGTTGTGGGTGGCAAGATGTAACTAGTTATAACTGATTGTTTGGGCAGCTGTTTGAAGGCTTATAGTCTTACAGAACACAGGTGTGTTGTGTTTGCAGACCAGCAACTGCTGTAGTACGATTGAATGAAGCCCTGGTGTGTTGTAGGATTTAGCACTTATCACACAGGAACTGTGGTGTGTGTGTGTGTGTGTGTGTGTGTGTGTGTGTGTGTGTCTGTGTGATTTGTACTCTCCTGAATGCACCTACATTTTCGATTATGGTTAGCCCCCTCCCCATCAAAAGAAAGCAAGAAATTGTTTTACAAATGACCACTATCTTTTACAATTTTTTCAATGATCTGAAAATTCACAAGAAAATCCAAAAAAAAAAAACAGCCAACTGTTACAGTAATTGAGATGTAAGAACAAATAAAACAAATACTAGACAGTTTGGAATCGAGCATTTTTCCAAAATATGTAATAAGTTATGTATTTCACTGCACATCAACAATGTCATTTGAATCGTCTTGATGTATTAGCATCATGTTTTCCAACCCTTAGCAGAAATCAGCAAGAAAAAACAGGCTAAATACCTTGATTTCATACCTTCCATACCTGTTTGTATGCTGCTTATAAAAACAGTGAACCAACTGTCTTCGTCATCAGACTGCATTTTTCTTCTCAGGTTCATAACGTGTCCTTCTCCTTTGAGCTGATGCAGGATGGAGGTCTGGAAAGACCAAAGCCCCGACCAGAGGGTAGGATGCACTGTTGACAACCTTGGCTTTCATTCGGACACACACTTCAAATCGATTAAATCTGTTTTATTGTAATAAAATCAATATCGGAGAGCAGTTGCATTAAAAAAAAAAACAGGAAGACTATCATCCAACCGCAGATATATTAGTACCTATTTTGATATGGTATATGTACACATCAATATTATACATATAAAACAGTTTGTTTTGGTGCATAATGTCAATCTTTTCATCAATAGCAGACAGCTTCTTCTAATTAACATCCACACAAGGTTACATTTTAAGTATATACTCAGAATTTGACAGCTTTAAGACCAATGCTGGATGTTACAACCAGCTGGATTTCATTTCAAACCAAACTGTTAATCTATGACTCATGTTTTTCTGATCTTAAATTGTAGTTGTTCAGACGCCTTTTTTGAGATATCCAGCATGACAACAATAGATGTAAAATAAGGTCAAGTATCATTCCAATCAACCATGTAATTGATATGACCAGTTAAACATTAATTGGTCATATTACATATAATAGATATACATATATTGATTACATATATTAAACTGCATTTACATATGGGTATCTAATAAGAGATCTAATGCCCGTAATGTATGAAAAAAAACAGCCTTTTTACTTTACTAAGTGGATTCTGTACCACAAATTTGGTGTCATGACCAGGGCAGGCTACCAACCTCTGACCTTAAACTGCAGCTGCATTGGGGTGAAGTTATTCATCCACAGACAGTTAAATGGACTGAAGAAGCACTAAGTGACAGGAAACTTTCAGTCAATGATCAGAAGAATACATACAAGACAAGAGGCCTGTCTGTTAACAGAGACATAGTTAGTCTTTTTTTTGTATTTTTATTGCCTTGTTAAAGCAGGTTTCGGGCATATGGGGTCTGTCTCACACATCTGGACTCTGAGCATTGGACATATTCCAAAATGACCTTTTACGCAGGTTGATTGTCCCATTCAGGCATATTTGCACAGACCCTGTTTACAAACACACATTACAAGGAATTTATGCCCAAAACAGATGCTAATGTGTGATGCTGCATTTTCATGCAGATGGACAGCTCCTTCTGGAAGGCATGGGAAAATCAAACAAGACAGTCTGACACTGAAATGAAACATACAAGATAATATGTCGCTATGGTGATGTGACCAAAAATGGAAGAAAAATATATTAATTACTCTCCTGTCATGCCAAATTTTAAGTAAATATTCATGCGATACGCAAAGCACTTTTATCTTGTAGTTTTGCAAACTGTGTTTGGCTTTTAAATGATCTGATTGTAAATTTTGTCTGCCAGTGTGTTTATACACACATATTTTTTATAAGCCCAGACATTGCCATTAATGGTAATCTACCTTTGCTAGAGTTACCTAATTTTGCCTTCCATCAAAATTACATCTGGTTTGTCATTTGCTGGATTTTGTGCGAATGTAGTCATCCACGAACCCACTGATTAATCTTTAGCTGCTTAGCGGCCAACTGTCAATTCAGAAACGAAAAGTGTTAAGAAAAGACAAAATCTTAGTTCTATGTTTGTCAGCCATGATGAGAGACAAGTCTGTTGCTGCAGACTCTTGCCCTAAATGTCGTTACTTTTCTTCTTTTCAGATATTGTAAACTGTGATCTCAAGTCGACACTGCGTGTGCTTTACAACCTCTTCACCAGGTACAGGAATGTAGACTGAGCAAGAAAATAAGATCGTCTTTTTGTTGTTGTCCATGAATTTTTAAACAGAGGACCACAGGCCACAGCTTTAAAACATATTTTCTTTATATTTGTTGTAGACCTTTTTTTTTTTAACAGAATGCATGCATCACATTCTGCCCTGTCTGATGTAATGTACCGCATGAACACACAGTCTTGGCTTGCATTGTTACATGGAAATTACAGACACTTACACAAATATACATGAAATACATCATGAGAGGTTGATGTCAATTGGCGGAATGGTGTATTAGGGCCATGGAAGTAAAAGGGATTAAACAATTAAAATTTATTTTAAATTTAAATTTAAAGAGAAAAAAATAGGATTTCAATAAATAATATTACGATCCATAAAAATTGTCTGCCAAAAGCGAGAAATATATTAAAGTGGGAAATCAAGTTTTAAAAAATGTAAAAGAAATATTCGATCATTTAATGAATCAATCATTTCAAAAACTCAATAATTTGCCAGAGTGTATTTGTGAATCACATCTTTTTTTTTTTTTTTACAAATTTTGAAATTATTTTTATTTTTTAATTAACCAGGGTCCTAATGCGCCATCAAAAAGGTCCTTAAAATGCTTGATGGATTATTATATTAGAGATTATAAAGGGGCAATTTTAGATTGACATTTATAGCTTAAAATTGTTAATCTGTATTTATTGTACATTTTCTTTCCTCTTCTACTTCTTATTGTTGCATTTTGTCATTTTTACTTGTCTGCTTGTTCATGTCCTTTTGAATTGTATTTCTTGGGATGAAATATATCCCAGATCATAACTTCACATTTCTGTCACATGTTGAGCGTCTTCACCTTTTGACCAACAATGTGTTTTATTTACACTGAAAAGCATATAAAAGATGATTTTCTCTCAGCATCAAAATTAATTTTGACTCATTCTCTTGTATTTGGAATCAAGGTACTTTGCCATTATGCTTGCAATTACTCTATTTTTTGTTATTAAACACAATATAACATTATTATATGATGTTTCTATGCATAGCGGATGTCACTTCTTTCTGCACCAGAAATTGTATGTACAGTATGATGCTTTTTTTGGCAGCAGGGTGAGTAAAAGAGCAAAGTTGATTGGATGCGTTCAAGTCTTAATTGTTTTTTAGCTAACATTTCATTCTTAAGTCTATTTTTTAAGTATTTCATTCCAATTTAACATAATATCTTCGTCATTTTTAGATTCTTTTTAAGTGATTATAAAAAACACAAACAGCAGCAATTTTTTGTCAAAACCAGCTGTAAGTGTTAAACCATACCTTATGAATTAAATGAATGCACCTAAGACACACTTAAGGTATTTGTTTCCGTCTTAAAAGGGTGAATTAAAATCTGTTTGTATTTGAACCCATTCCTAGAAATAAATGCACACATTTTTGAATTCTTTGGCACAACCTCAATCAGTTTCTTTTTATTTTTCAGATTTTTGGTTAGTTGTATTCGAATCACACTAACATTATTTATAACTGCTTGGTTAGACATTTTAACTTGATTTTTTAAGTCATATGTTGTATGATTATCAACCAATTTTTATTGATTTAAATGTAGTTTGTTCCACATTGTTGCAATTCCTATTTTTATTTCCTTTTAACATTATTTATTTTGTTTGTTTGTTATTTAAGTGTTTTCATGCTCATTTTTAAGTAACTGGCTGTTTTGAAAGTAATTCCTTTTAGATGTTCTTGTCATTTGGTGCTTGTATTTAAGTAATTTCTCAGCTGCATTTCTGTACATCTCAGAGGTGCTCAGAGGTTGAATATGTTTTCAAGCAAACACAAACTGGAGCCAGATTGGTTCAATTTTTGCACGAAACCTCCACAGCAATTTTCTTTTTTGCTAAACTGCGAGCAATTGTTGGGGAAAGTGTGTGAACGCTTGGTGAATTGGCTGTGACCCCACATGGCAGGAATAGATGGGACACTTATTGAACACAATGAAAGGTTCGTTTCCCTCACGTTCCAGAATAGCCCTGGAGGGGGTGGATATGACGCATGTTAGTGTGTTGATGTATTTTTATGTATACTGCTTTACAGCTTTAGTCTCCACACATGCACTCACACACATGCTCATCAAGGTTGTTTTGAATTCTGTTTATCAGAACACCTAGATTATAAAGCACGGCTTGTGCAGAAAAAGCTCAATGCAAACCTTCTTTCACCTACAAGAGGGTGTTAGAATTGTTCATTGGTGTCTGACACATTGAGCTAGGTTTATGTGATATAGATTCCAATGCAATTCTTCTCTCCCAACAAAATAAGCGAACATAACTGATATAAAATGCATTCATTTTTTAATATATTTTTTAAATCAATTAAATAACCTAAGGGAAAGTTCAGCCCAAAGTTTTGATTTTTAATGTAAAATATCATTAGCTAAAATCACAGCATCAGCACAAACAGAATTAATGGGGGGGGGGGGGGGGGGGGCTGGATAATTCTGACACTAATCAGCCTGGAAAGTACATTAAAATCAGAAGAAAAAATGTCCAAGCCAAAAGCAAATTGCAAAGTATAGTTTTATCTTTGTCTTGAAACTAGATATTTGAGGAGCTGAAAATCATTTTTAAACAACACGGGGGGGGCATAGTGGAGCACTGGTTAGCGCTTGGATTCTGGATTTTCCATAGAATAATCCAGCACCAAGACATCACCAAGAAATCTGAAAAACAATCTAAAATCACAAAAAATCTTGATTGGGGAAAAAATATTCAAAATCAAAGAACCATCTTGAAAAATTAGATAACCAAATAAATTATCAATAAATTGTTTGTAATTTGTAATTGGAAATTACCTGCCATGTGTAACAGTCAGCAAAAACAAGCAGCTGGATGTTTACATTTCATCTCCTGTGCAGAGAATGAGCTGTAAGTGTGTGTCAGTAAATTCCTGGCAGACGGTGTAAGAGTATCCGGGGAAGATTGTCGTCCCTGTGCTTCCATGTCGGTGGCAACAGATCCTGCGGGACATGAAACCATGTTAGCATCATTTCCTCTCGCTCCGTCACCCTGGGAACAATTGAGCTGCTCCACTTATTACCTCGTTACATTACACTTATTGTATTAGTGTGTGTGTGTGTGTGTGTGTGTGTGTGTGTGTGTGTGTGTGTGTGTGTGTGTGTGTGTGTTTTTGAGAGGGTCACACTGAGAGTCAGTGGGAATGTATCGAGTCTGTTTTTTCACTGTCAAGATACAGTATAGGATTGTTCATTTTCTGGCTCCGGGGACGTTACCGTATAGATTTTTTTTTCCCATTTTCTGTCTAAATGTATCGTAAATATACACTTGTTAATTCATTATTATTCATTTAAGAATAACTTTTAAGTTGATTCAAAAATTTCTTGAAAAAAACAACAAAGGAAATTGCAAAAACAAAATGTCAAATGGTTAGTCAAAGAAGTTGTCAAGTATTTGAAAATGTTAAAATCAAGCCACATATTTTCATTTATATTTAAAATGAATTAAAATTGATGAAAGAAATATCAGAAAAAAAATTCAAAAATATCAAAAACTCTGAATTATGGAAACCCCCTCCCCCCAGGCTGCTGAAATCTATCTGCTCAGGCGATCCTGATGAAGCAGCTGGAGAGAACAGAAAAAAAGCACTGCTGGGATCAATACAATATCATATTATGGCATTATGTGGCATTGGGTAGAAGGTCTGGCAATGTAGTTCAATAATGTTCTACTGGCACTTCACTTAGGTAGAGTTATGCATAGGGTATTTGATATTTACCTGCTTAGCCAATCTCATGTCCGGTTTCATCATATGTAACTCTTATGAGTTATGTTGATAATTTCTCCAAGGCGAAAAATGCACTTAGAAAGGGTTTATAAAGAGATACAGTGGAAACACACAATATTTGAGTTATTTACAAGCATAGTTGACAAACAGTCCACCATCAGGTCTTATAGCATTTGTGTCAAGTATTTTTGGCCCTCTGTTGTTGAAGACATTATTATTCTATGGTACTGAGAGGCATCGCCACACTGCCCCCTACAGGCCCGGCATGCATCTTACAGTGATTTGTTCACGGCAGCTGATGCAAACTCCAACCATGAAAAGTTGCTCCAAAAAGACCTTTATCATTCTTTTACCTCAGTACCGCTAGACCTGTATCTGCACGCACTTTATACTCCATCGTATGCTTGTTTGCTTATTGTGTACTTTACTGTGAATGTGCACTCTATTATTATTTTGTTACTCTCATGTCACCACGGGAAAGTGAGAAACTTCTGTTCGATTCCTCTGTATGTCTACTACGATTAGAGAGATTAACAATAAAGCTTCGTCTTTGGCTTGGACTACTTAATAAAGTCAACATAATTCACCCCACTGCATCAAATGTTCTGTTAAATCATGCAGTACTTATGAAGCCATTTACTAAAAATCTGAACCCTTATCTACTCACTGATATTTGAAGTAGAAGTGCAGAATTAGTTGCCATCAGCACAAAAAGAGACCATCATTTTTAACATCTTGAGCAAACAGCTGAAAAGTGATTATTAACCTGCCGCAGATGCCGAGTACTGTCACATTCATGCTTGTATGTTTACATTCCATCAAATAAGATAAGCCTGGATAGGATGGGGTGTCTTCATGTGCAAATGTTCAACTGGCAAACCAGCGGCAGATTAGAACCTAGGAATGATTGATTGTTCAATATAATAATAAGAATAATGATATTTATAGAGCACTTTCCATCAAAGTGCGGTACAACTGAGAAGAGATAAGAGTTATTAGAGGATGCAGCACAGTCATGTTTCCTGGCAAGTGGATATATATGGCTATTTTCATTGAGAATGCTACACAAGGATGAAAAATCTTCTTGCAAACCCTTTTGGATATCCCCAAATATGAGTGTTTATCTTTGAACTATCAAAGTCTCTATCCAGTTTTATTAATTTTATTTCATTTTTTTTCCCCACAGTTAAAACGTCTGCTTTGCACTGAGCTGGTTAGATAAACTCTGGGGCAGATAACAAGCTTATTTTTCTGGCAACATAGTCAAAAAAAAACATTGCCCCCCCCTCTTCATATTTATTCATACAGTTTAATTTCGTGTCAAAATTTGCGTGGCAGAATTTTATGAAAATAAAAGTGAGGATCTAATCAAAACTGTATCTGACTGTGTCAATATCTCAAATTCAATGGGAATAGGAGGGATATTTCTTGTTAAATTCAAATTTCAAAAGCATAAACATTTGAAACAGAAGAAATGTCTATCCAGAAATCCAAACCAGGTGATTCAATTTCAACCTTGTTACAACGGTCTTGTGTAGTGTACAGACAGAAATTATTTGTTGAAAAATATTGTTACCTGATTTTGATGGTGTCAAAGTATTTTGTTGGTTTAAACACTTTGTTGTGACAGCAGCAGCTAATGTTCGTCGCGACTGTGTGGGTGTGTGGAAACTAACCAGTAGTCTGGATTTACAATGTGGTAAAAAATCAACTAATCATTTTCTCACTACTTCGTAAATAGTAAATTTATCAAAATATCAGAATCTGTCCATGTTTTCATCTTATTATTTATTTATTTTTTTAAACACCATTATCCGTTTTTTAATAAACCCTGCTTTGATGCTATAATAGAATGAGGGACCATGCATGAATTACCAACAGTAGGAAGAGCAAGGCCACAAAATGAAACATGTATAACGTGTTGCTATGGTGATGTTGGATTACGTAAACACTGACATAATATAATGTTATTATACATTTCCTGTGCACACAGTATGTAAAAGTAAACTGCTGCTTTCGCCTATATTCCAATGCAACATTTAATTGTTAAATCCATCCAAAACAAAAATGCATGTATTGATTTTGGATATGGATAGAGAAAAATGTAGGTGGCCTTTTGAGCTGATCGTTTTGGATCTACCGGCTTCCATATTGTTGTCCCATAAGTTGAGGTACTAATATGTGTCTGAAAAGAGCTGGAGCCAAATTTGTTGAAATTGTCCGTTGGGAAAAAAAAAGGAGCTTTTGCTTGAATAGATTTCCTACGATACACCGATCTCAGCAATGGGAGTGTCGGCTATTGTGGTGCTTTGAAGCATTGAAAAGGAAAGTGTCTGGCATTGCTTGGGTCAGTAACTTGGGAGCATTTAAATTTACAAAAGTAGATCTGGCCTGTTGTTCCTTATACCCGAGACCCAGTGGGACAATCCCACTTAGTTACTGCCATACACACTTGTGTTTTCATTGCCATGGCATTGTGTTACGATGAACTGGTGCACCGGTGGTCCAGACGGCTTCCCATGATGCTCCATGAGTCACCAGCGACAAAGAAAATGGATGGGAGTGAACCGACTCCATTACATGCAATGTGATTTACAATCCCATACACTGTCAGGGGTTTAAAATTAGATGTACTATTTATGTTGGAGAGCCACATAATTCCATAGTTAAAGACAGACAGGATTCCATCGTAACAAAAAAATATAAGTATATAATTTCTCAAATCCTCTTTCTCCTCAGTCCCAGATCCATTCTGATGATGATGAGCCATTCTCTGTCTCAGGTCCATGCCGGGAGGTTTGGGGGTTTGGGGTTCTGCTCTGCTTTCAGTGTTGCCACCACCGCCAGACAGGGCAGCTACAGAGCAGCAGGTTCTCTTAGCGGTGACTTCTATAGACATCCTTTTTGTTTTTCGCATTGACTTTGCTCCTCTGCTGTTTCAGAGGAGTTTCAGTTCATTGATCGAGGGTCTCTTTTGCCACGGTGAGTGTCAGCACAGGTCCGCAGTGGCCTTTGGGCACTGCATACATGTCCCGTAGCAGATTTTTAGAGGTGGCCAGCATTGGGAATGACAGCTGTCCTTATCTTCCATCAAAAGGAGGGCTTGTTTAGGCACCCAGTCCTACCTAGTCTAACACCTTTCCTTGAGATAGCTGGTGTATAACTAGATAGAGATCTTCTTGCCCAAAAGGAGAAGACATATCCCACAGCTCGTCAGAACATGAAATGGACCTGTTGACTCGGGGCAACACCTGAGCAGGTATGACTAGTTGGTCTGGTTGGAGAATGCAATGTTGATCCTTTTCATGCACACTTTGAGAATTCCAGGGGGGTGGGACATTATTAGAAGGTGTTCTAGAAAATGCGTTTGGACCCAACGTGGACTGGAGCTGAAACCCCAAACCACAACAGTTGTGAGCTGAATGACAAAGACGGGAAACAGTTAAGGTCCTTGAAAGTCCCTGAACCAAGTTGCATCCATTGGCCTGGTTAGCACCGTGTTTATGTGTGAATGAACGGGTTAGAGCTAACTGGAGTAAAGCATTTTGAAATTGCAATTTGTGAAAGTGCTCTCTAAGTTTGGACCATATATCCATCCATCCAAAGAGAGATAGTCAATGTCAGTACCATGTCACCACATTTGTAGCATGATATTACAACTAGGGCTAACTAGTTCATGTGTGGTTGATTTTCTTTCACCCTGGTCTGGTCAGCAGTCCATTACAGGCCGCACTCATTTTGGAGACACCGATGAATATCCCGATGCAACTGTTACCCATAAGAGTTTCTGTAATGGAAGTCACACAGCAGATTTGTATGACAGAAAAGTCAGATATTTTCATAAATGTCCAACAAATTAAGCCACATGTTAATGAAGGGGGGGGGGCTGTGTTTGTTTTGTAAAGCGGAACCAGTGCAAAAAGGGACCTCATTATCTGTGGGTGTCTGATTTACCTGCAATTTGAAGGGGGTGTAATCAGAGGTTTCGTCTCCTTGTTTCTAAAGCCTCATTATTTGACAAACGCGACCTTGATTACGCTGAATTTGAAATGAAATGCAGAGTCTCTTTAGAGAAACATATTTACATTCAACATGTCAGGTAATTACTGCTTCTCTGGCTACCCCATATTATCAGTTTTTACACATCTGGGATTTTACCGCGACATGAAAGGTGGCGTTAGCCTCGGCTCAAATGTTGAAGAAAAGCCTCGCTCAACAGTACAACTGCTATGACCTTCACTTCGATCATTTCATAAATTTGCAATTTTATATTCCAATTTAGTATTTTTTTCATTTTGATTACGTTTCAGAAGTTGAATTTTGATCAGATTTTTTTTTACCTTTGGAGGTCAGGTATAAATTTGATGACTTTGCTTTGTATCTTGAGATATATATATATATAAAACTAAAATTGAGAATTATATTTGGAGTTGATTTTTTTTTTATAAAAATAAAAAAAATGCTCAGAAATTGCAGAGAAATTTTGGCTCTTTATAAATATAATTCTTGTCAATGAAAATTGTTTTAGCATGCCCCCCCGAAGGCTAAAAAACTTACATGAACAGTCCTTCCAAAAAATATAGACCTGGTTTGAGGCTGGAGGACAGAGGCAAAGCTAAAGCTCAAGGCTCGATTGAAGTGTGTGGACACAAAGCCACAGAGCCACTGAATGAAGTTGTCTCTGCTCTCGCCTCACAGAGAAATAAAACTAATTCCATTAACAGTTTAATGACTACCTCTTTCAGTTACAGCGTCTTTCACATAATCAGATCATCAAGGCCGAGTTCTGCTTTTCCTAATGACTCCAACTACTGGAGGTCTGAGTTGCTGGTATGTAGCTCTCCGTTATTCCCGCATAACTTACACGATCAAAATAAAATCCACGAATGAATGGATCTGTAATGTACGGATACTTTAATTATAATTGTCAGAAACATTGCATAAAATGTAATTAACTGGCGTATTTATCAAGAAATTATCAAACTAAATCAGTGCCAGAAGAACATGACTACCAGCCAACGCCTGTTTCCCGAGAGATAGAACCTCTCCTTTGTCATTTGTCTGGTCGTGTAAAAAGGTTTGATATATACTCTGACTGGTGTACCACATATGGAGACGCTTGCCTTCCTTTTTTCTTTTCCTATCCAACATTGGTCCTTGTGATTCTCATGCCGACAGACAACCACTCTGTTGATAGCTACACTGATGTCGTAGTCGCGCAGCCGCTGCACTTTCAATACGGGCATGAGAAAAATAGCCATCAACACTTCCTGTATTTCAGGCATTTCTGTGCAAAAAGAATCCCTTCATTGTGCTGCCAGATATTTGCAGGATCGTGTCAGGGGAATGAAGGGTCTTCATACATTTACAGACCATAAGGAATGTTTATTTCAACCAATACAATGTACAATGTGACTCTTTGTACAAACATAGTATATAAATATATGTCTTTGTGTTTTTCGGTGTGTTACAGTACCTAGCACAGTAAATACAAGTTTATAGTTCATTTCAAACACGTGCACACATTTTTAATATTTACATTTTCTTCTCTTAGAATGTTCAAACACACACACACACACACACATATATATATATTTGTATGTGTTAATACATATATATATACACATTTGTATGTGTTAATACATATATGTATATATAATACTGTATATATGTATACGAATGTTACTGATTTTAATTAGATTTTAATCAAGATCAATTGCTCACCTGAAAAATCAGTAAGTTATATTTATATATTAAATAAAAATATTAAAATTGTGAAAAGGGTGCCAAAAAATATCCAAATTAGGTAGATTTTTTTTCAAAGTTTTCATTGGATTTAATAACATAACGCATCTGATTGTGATCAGAAGGAAGGTATTCTCAATTGTCAGGTAGTTTGAAACCTATATCTGTGGCTTCAGCTGTTTTTGCAGTTTGAGCCTCCACTCAGTGTAACTTCTCTGAGGAGAATATAAATTCCAGGGGATGAAAACATCAATCCATGCGTAACTGAAAATTCTTTATGTAAACGGGATATTTTGATTTTTTTTTTTTCCTGAATGGGAATTTGACTAGCTTCAGTTTTTGATATTATTAACAGAATTCCCAGTTGGTGTTTTTTGGCCCTTCTCATGGCGACCCCAGTTTGCTCCCCACAGGCCACAAGAGGGCTCTTGCCAACATCTACACTGACATACTCTCAGCCCCCTACTCCCTCACTGCCATTTTGAACCCCACGGGACCAAGATGTGAAATAATACACAGCTTGAAGTGGATGCAATGATTAGAAGGTTGGAGTTAAAGCAGCTCCTGCCTGAAGTGGAGCTTGTTGGACACATTAATCATATTTTTAGCACTTGAATGCCTCGAGGGACTGACAATCTATTTGGATTTTATGTTCAAAGTCTCTGCTACTCAAGCCAGATCAGAGCTGTGATTCTAATCTATTTATGACCAGAGGGGGTAAATATTCAGAGGCTTAACTCTTTAATGTTCTGTCTGAGGCAGCATTAGGTCAAGCACATTTTCAGCCAATAGATCAATAGATCTGTTTCAGCAATGTGTTCAACCTGAGTGAAATGATTCAGCAAATCTTAAACAAACAAATAAATAAATAAACAAACAAACAAATATACATATAATAATTTTATTATAAATGATGATTAAACAGCAAATCTTATAAATATATAAAATATATATCGGTATTTATATGCATATAATATGAACTGTAAATATGTATATATACACACTGTTCATGTGTATACTGTTCTGTTCATACATGCATTTTATAAATATGTGGACAGTATATGTGCATTCTTTGTATATTGTATTTAAATATGAAGAAAAAAAAACCTTAACGTTAAGTGTTTCATGAGAAAATCATAGCTATATTTTCATGCACAAATGAAATACTTTGATTGAAGATCCTGGTTTGGAATTGGACCTCTTGAAATTCTGAGGTTTTAATGTGGTAACTGTATTGTTTTACTTTACCCACATGCTGCTATTTTTAGCCGAGACTCGTGGCTGGTTTCAGAAAAAAAAAGAAATATAAAACACATCAAACTGCAGGATACTTGTTATGAACACTACTGCAGGGTCAGAGTTGGAGCTTTTAACAGCTTAAGAGATGGATGTTTTCTCAGGTGTTTGGATGAATGAGAATTAAACAACAAAGTTAGTCATAAACTTGCCAAGCTGTGTTGTGCTCAACGGGAAATAAAAGCAGGTCTTCAGAGGTTGTTTTTTTTTTGTTTTTTTTGTTAGTATTATTGTTGTTGTTTTTTTTATTCTTTGCCGCCAGCTATTTCTCAAAACCCAGAGTTTCAATAAAAGAAAAGCAAAATAGTCAAAGTGCAAGATGAAAACAAAAACAAGTCAAAGAATTTTAACCGAAATAACAATCAATATGGAATGATTTTATAAATGCTGCTCCAGGGCCAAAGCCATCAGCAGGTTCAAGACCAACTCCCCTCACATTTATTTATACCCATGGCTTTGATTTAGGCCACACCTCTTCAATAACCTAATGTAACATACCATAACCTAGAATAGCAAAGCATAGAATAATGTAGAATAACACAATATAATACAGCATAACATAACATAACAAAACATAATATAGAATAACAGCTTAGAACCAAATGGGATAGAATTATATAGAATCACACCACATACTATAACAACAGAATAACATAGAAAACATAAAATAACATTAAATAACGTAACAATCCATCATTCCATCTTCCCCCCGCTTATCAGGGAGTCGGTTCATGGGTGTAGCAGCCAGAGCAGTGAGGCCCAGACCTCCCTCTCCCCCGACACATGGTCCAGCTCCTCAGGGGGGACCCCAAGGCGTTCCCAGGCCAGCCTTGATGCATAGTTTCTCCAGTGTGTCCTGGGTCTTCCCCATGGTCTCCTCCCAGATGGACATGCCTCACCCAGGAGGCATAACATCGCTTGTATCCACAATCTTGTTTTTTCGGTCACTACCCACAGCTTGTGATAATAGGTGAGGGTTGGAACGTAGATGGACCAGTAAATTGAGAGATGAGCCAAAAGGTGAAGCTCCCTCTTCCGGCTGCACTGATCCGCCTGTCGATCTCCGGCTCTGTCCTTCCCTCACTTGTGAACAAGACCCCGAGATACTTGAACTCTTCTACCTGGGGCAGGACCTCTGCCCCGACCCGGAGTGGGCATTCCACCCATTTCCGGTTTAGCGCCATGGTCTCGGATTTGGAGGTGCTGATCCTCATCTCGACCGCTTCACACTCAGCTGCGAACCGCTCCAGTGAGAGCTGGAGATCATGGCCTGATGAAGCCAATAGAACCACATCATCTGCAAAAAGCAGAGACTCGATCGTGCGGCCACCAAACTGGATCCCCTCGATGCCAGAAAGTCTGTCTGTCCATAAAAGTTATGAACAGAATCAAAGGGCAGCCTTGGCGGAGTCCAACTCTCACCGGAAATGGGTCCAACTTACAACCGGCAATGCGGACCAAGCTCTGACACTGAACAGCCTGTATGACGGGGTTCGGTACCCCAAACTCCCGGAGCATCCCCCAAAAGGATTGCCGCGGGACACGGTGGAATGCCTTCTCCAGATCCACAAAACACATGTAGACTGGCTGGCAATAACGCAACAGAATATTAAAAAAATGACTTAACAGAATCAAAGTATAGAAGAAATCAGCATAGATGAATATAGAGTGACATTGCATACTACAACATAATATAACATTAAATTAAAAGTACATAACATAGTGCAACATAACGTAGAATAATAACATAGGGTAATATAACTGCGTAATGCAAAGTAACATAACATAACATAACATAACATAACATAACATAACATAACATAGCATAAAAGCTATGATGACACAAGGCAGGATGGACCAGTTTTGACAGCCCCTGTAAGGATAAGCAAGATAATATGTAATGAGATATGACTAGATGACATAAGTTAAGATAGCTTGTTTAGATGACATAGGGTGAGGTATTACAGGACAAAACAAGGTTTATTTTTTTTTAAATTATGTTACACATGAGTGGGAATGAGATAAGTGCATCCCAGTTCAGACTCAGAAACACATGATAGTCGGTAAACAAGTTACACATGAGTCACTATAATCACTTGCTGGAAAAAAGGAATGACATAAATCTTATTCAGCATTCTCCTAAGAGTCATATTTCTCAACATTAATATCCAGTAAAAGCGTCCCAGCTAGGTGTTTATGTGTCCCTGAAAAAGGTTTAGGGGCCCAGACACACATCATGTTAATAAAACTTCAGAGAACCAGATGCGGTCAAATTTCAGGTCAGATCGTTGACCTTAAGGTCAAGGAGCTGGGCATTTTACCAGGAAGCCCATTGAGATGCACGGTGTCTCCGCTGCCAATATGCCAGGAACAAACTGTGCACGGCAAACATGACTCTGCAGTGTGCAGCCATGTTTAATGTACATTTGAGTGTTGCACCACAAACCCACACGCGTTGCTATGTGAAATTTGTGTGTCTGCCTGCTGGTGTAGGGTTTCAGTCGGTGTTCCAGGCTCTGACCCTGGAATATCTGTGTTTGTTTTATGTCGCAGCCCCTCCCTGAGGGGGAGTGGGTGGTGTGTGTGTGTGTGTGTGTGGGTGGATGTGGGTGGTGGTGGTGGTGGTGGTGGTGGTGGAGGTGGAGGTGGAGGGGGATGACAGTCCAGCAATGCCTGGGGGGGTGAAACCTGAGACAACCAGATAAACAACAACTCCTTTATGAGGCTGCCTGCTGCATTCACACATCTGACAGAATGGAGAGACAAAGATATTCTGGTTAGGGCAGTGGCTCCGAAAAAGTAGGATCCCTGCAGTGCTGGAGGCCTTTCAGTGGGTGGGCCACACTGAAGTAAGGTTGATTTAATTGCTTTGTCATTCAAAGGTAGGCCACTTTTAGCCCAAAGACCATAACAGATAAGTTTAAAGTAATCGCAGCGGCTCTATATTCTCAGCTCCATAATGCACACTAAAGGTCATGTGGTTAAGGGTAGGACGCCGGAGCACCTCATACAACCTTTGATAATGTCAAGTTAGATCAGTCGGCAAGAGACAACGGCGCTTGTTGGTGCAACGGGCTTTGCAAGTGTATAGTAATGGGTGTAGCTGAAATGAGAATAAATGTGTTTTAATGTCATGCACAGTACGACAGCATGGCTACACAACATTAGGACACACTTGGCTTTTTTATCCTTCGCATAACTTGCAAAAACATCAGGTATTTGATGCACAACAAAATTGCAAACAAGGAAGTTGAATAAGAATGTATGACATTATTAACTGTGTTTTTTTATTAGAATGGCCTCATGCTTTGCAGACTGTCTGCTCATAGATTTTTAACCCAGAACCAAGATGTTGTTTCACCATTGATTTTTCTTTTTTCAAAGATGTTGCAAAGTGAAATGTTGATTAAAACCGACGCCGCATCTTTCCTTTTATTCATGTGTTTTGAATCAATAACAGGTAAAGCTATACTGAATAACTGTTGATTTCTTTGTCAGAAGTCATGTGACACAACAGACCGCCTTTCCTCGCCTCCACCTGCTTGGCCAGAACCACAGCCCATGTCTGACATGGCCGATTGCGGTTGTACCTGTCGATGTTAATGATTTCAATGCTGTGATGCAGGCAGGAAAGGGGAAAGAGTCTAATACAAATAAATTGTAGCATCTAGATGATTTTCAAAATAAACCCATGACTGAAGCAGGATCATACAAGTATACAACATCGGGTCGTTTCCAAGGGTGCAGATTGTACCAGGATTTTTCCCCCTGGTGACCTGACGCTCACCTGGTTAGGTGACTGAAGTACAATAACTTTGCACAAACATGCACAGACCTGTGATAGAAGTGCTGAACTTGGGGGGAAATGATGGTATCAGAGAGTCTGGAGAGACATCTCACTGCTGTCGAATATTCTCGTGGGATGCGACACTGAAGATGAAACAAAATCAGGGCACAGACAGTTCCAATGGAAACCAGGCCTCAACAGTTTCCTGATGAGTCTATAATTGTTGCATTCAAGTCCTCAACTTTGTCTTCCTCTCAGTTAAATAAACAGCAGAGGAGATACTACCTTAGACTTATTTAATATCTTTCAAAGAATCCAACCGCTGAGCTTTTTTTAAAATACAATAAGCATGTTTTGAACACCTTCATCACAGTAACCTTCACAGAGAAGAAGAGAAGGGACGACAACTTTGCAATTACTTTTCATATCAAAGCTATTTTCTGCAGCGGCTTTTGTCATATTTAGTTTTTTTTTTTATTCAAACAAAATTTACAATGTGCAAGATCTGACCGTGGATATACCCGACAGCTTTGGCCCTGGAAAGCGATCCAGAGACGTCCAAACACAGCAGAGGTGTGGCTTCTCGAACCCATCACCTCGCTGACTTAAACCAAAATGACAGCAAATGCCTTCTAATATTTTATTGTATAAATAATTGAAGGAAGGGACATCTGCTTTCAGGTGCATTTTACATTTCATGCACAGCAACCTTTTATACTTCCTCCTGATGAACACGCATTAGGAATGAAGTACATACAAGTGTTGAGAATATTTTTAAAAATTATTAAATGAATGAGTGGGGCTTAATGAGATGAGTGTAAAAAGATAATCTGTGCTTTGAACTGAGGAGGCTGTAGGAGGAAGATCAGCCACAGACCGTTAATACAAAGGTATTAGCGACTTCAGACCCCCCATCCCCCACTGATACCGAAATAAGTCATTTTCTAGTCACCAAAATAAAAGTAGAAAAATGAAATTGTTCATTTCATTTACTATAAATTCATTATCTATACTATTTATGCTGCATGCTTTTGAACTGTGGGAGGAAAGTGGAGATTCCAGAGAAAACCCAAGCAGATACAGGGGAGAATATGGAGACTCACACAAAGGATCACCGCTCGAATAGAACCAGGAACCTTTGGAGTGTTGACATGGAAGCGCTAACCGCTGCGCAGCCCCATTATTATTGAACTATTCTGGGCAATTTTAAAAGTGAATACGTGTTTGACCAATAGACAAGCGAAGATAGATAACAAAGTAGGAAATTTAGTAAAGTTAAAATAAAGGAATATCTTTTCCACTTTGCCCAGAACACTGTATGAAAGTAAACTCATTCTGTTATTTTATTGGGGATTCTGCAATGTTCAAGTACTGTAGACTCCAACAATGAAATGTGATAAGAAGACATACTAAGAGGTTTACAGGCTAGAATTTTTTTTTATTCAAAAGCAGATTAATTTTAGGATTTGTAATGATTTTATAGAATTGTTGATCTCGTTATCTCCACAAAAGCCTTTTTTACACTTCTTTTTAAACACGAATCAGACAATATGAGACTGTTTTGACTTCATTTCCGGGTTTGAAACATTTTATTTTGAAAAGGAAAAGAAAACATCTACTTCCGGTTAAAAAATAAAAGCGCGGGAGTCTGGATACGTGCGTATGTGTGTGTGTGTGTGTGTACACTAAATGCCCCCCCCGAAGGAAGTGACAGCCTGCGTGGCTGGCAGTCCACGCACAGTAAATGTGTGTGTGAGTGTGTGTGTGTGTGTGTGTGTGCGTGGGTGACGTCACCGCGGCTAGGTCCACTCTTTTTCACGCTTAGCGGCAACAAGTCGAGCGTCGTAAAGTAAGAGTGCGCGTCGCGAACGACGCACTATTTTACCTTCGCGTTTCCGACAAACTGACAAACTTTTCCCGAAAGTGGACGTGGAAGTTATCGGTGTGTTCACGCGCGCGTGTGCGGGTGCGTGGAGCCCCCACGACACGGAGCGTCCTCCCCCGAAATCAGCTGCCTCCTTTCGGCTGAGCGACCCTCTTCTTCCCCCTCCGCTGAACGGAGTTTAACCGGCGCACTATTTTCTTTTGTTGCCGAGCGAATACAGTCGAGCCCCCTCCTCCGCTCTCCCCTCCACTCGCTTTCTATTTTTTCCCCCCATCCTCCCATCTCCCTCCCTCCCTCTCTCTCTCTCTCTCTCTTGCTCACTCAGCTCCATCCATCCCGGGTGACGCCAGCCCCTCTCACCCCGCCCCGTTCAACTCAGTCCGCCGCGTTCATTTCATTCCTGCTCCCATTCCGCGCATATTTCGCATCCTTGGAGAGACGCTGCGCATTTTACGCAGCCGGCGCGCCCCGCAGCCCGGAGCCCCGCAGCCCCGCACCGGAGGAGACGCCGCGGCGGAGTTGGCGGAAGACTTCCCCGGCGCGGCGGGGGGAAACTCCCGACTCCGTTGGGGAGGGGGAAGAAGAAGAGGAGGAGGAGGAGAAAAAAAGTGTGGGAATTAATCCAAAGAGGAAGAAGAAAAAAAGAAAATAAAGCGGCCGTGTGAATTTCGAGGTAAGTTCTTCCCCCCGCGGTTCCTCGGAAGTGTCCGGCGGCGGTTGGAGCACTTCCAACCGGCGGAGCCCCGTCGGTGTCCGGGAGAAGTCCGGCGACTCGCCGTTGGAGCTCGGAGCACCGAGGCAGGGGAGGGGAAAGGGGTGGGGGGGTCGACCCCGCCACCTCCACCTCCACCCCAGCCTGACAACCCCACCCCCCACCTCCACTCCCCGGAGAAATCTTGTTTTCCGCAACTTCCCCCCCCCCCCCTCCGTCGCTGGACTCGGGGGGTCCCGGTGTGCCGGTGCTGGTGGGAGAAAAAAATAACAGAAAAACAAAACAAAAAAAAAACAAAACAGGATGAACAGATTTTGGTTTCCTGCAGCGCCGGTAGGCAGCTTAACAAAGCTGGGGAGGGGTGAGTGGTGGTGGTGGAGGAGGTGGAGGAGGGGGGACTTGTTGCATCGGCGGGGTTTTCTCTTTCTCCTCCGCGGGCAGGCAGGCCCGAGGCGCCGGGGGGCCGGGGACCCGGGGGTTGGGTGCCGGGGGAGCAGACCCAGCATAGCTCCGGGCCGAGCTCGGATCACAAGGCGCTTTGTTTAAAAAAAAAAAATGCACAGGGGTCATACAACTCATTTCACATGTTTTTAAGTGTGAAAGCCGCCTCGCAAAACAATCCAACAGGCAGACTTTGTTTTCCTCTTAAACATTTATTATGTTACATATTTCTACAACGCCCCCGTTGGATCACCAGACTTAGACTTTAATACCTCCTTTGACTCCCTATGAGTGTGTGTTGTTTTCATTTGGAATATTTCCAAAGAAAGCCTTTCTTGTCCCTTTTTTTTTGTTTGTCAGCAGGAGATCAGTGGCGACACAGCGAAAACCTCAGTGTAATTATTGGGGGGAAATTACAGCCCGTAGGATGGAACATAGTAGATGCTTTAATTCTGGAACAGCAATCCATCTGTCAGACGTGTGTGTGTGAGTGCGTGTGTGTTGGAGGTGAGATAAAAAGGATTTGTGCTCGGATAATAATTATTTACCCCCCCCCATGATAGACAGGAGATAAGTTTTGGTTGGAGAAGAATGAAAGCAAGGCTCCTCTGTTGGTATTTGAATTTCTTTGTCGTTCTAAAGTCGGTGCTTGTAAGATTTATCACTTCAATTTAAATTATTTCCCTTTTCTCTGCGTTAAATTGAAACAAGGTCTCAGCTCAGCAGATGAGTCTCAAAGGAGTGTGAGCTTCTATTTATGGTAATTGTACATCTTAATGTGGACTAATATGAATTATCAAATACTTCAACAGTCAAGTCAGTTGTTTGGACCAATATGTCTTAGAATCAGGCAATAACAGATGTTGATCGAGTATTAAAAGCGCTCAATTTCAAAGTAGACAACATAATGAGGGGAAGGTTTAATGCCTGTCGCATTTCTGCTCAGGTGACGTGAAGCAGGCCTGTTGGGAACTTTGAAACCGCCAGCCTTATATTGTAAATCATCTGTTTAAGTCACATTCAAAAAGACAAGTCCAGTTATCTCAGTCCAGGTCATTTCGTATGAATATATTGTAGTTTGTCTACTTTTCTGTAACAGTAAGTTCAACATGTTGAACATCGGAGGGGCTCCTTTTTGATTTGAGATATGCTATATATTTTTGCACAATTCTATTGCAATTCAATTGAAGGCAGTTTGTCATGTTCATCCCCGATCTCTGATTGGAAGTAACAAAGGAGAAAGGAATTTTTAGCCTTTGCATTTTGCAGTTAAAACAGTTGATGCTTCTCGCAGCTAAAGACACAAAAGCGGAGATTTGGGAGGGAAAAACGTGGCCGGAAAACATGCAAGTTTTTTACTTTTTAAACCAACAGTAAAATCTTGACTCTGTATCAAGTTGCACTTTTATTCCTTTCTTTAAATCAACCTGGCAGCTCTGAATGTGTGTGTGTGTGTGTGTCATTGTCTTTCCTGCGAGTGTACAAAGCTTTGTCGGTCACCCTGGGCAAACAGCCTCCCCGTTGTCCCTCCACTTTCCTCCCCTCCTCCATTTCCCCACCACTTCTCCCTCTCCAGTCCGTTGACATCTGTTTTGAGTGCTTCATGCACCTGTAGAGACTGGGGAAGTGTGTGTGTGTGTGTGTGTGTGTGTGTGTGTGTGTGTGTGTGTGTGTGTGTGTGTGTGTGTGTGTGTGTGTGTGTGTGTGTGTGTGTGTGTGTGTGTGAGAGAGAGAGAGAAAGGGGAGGAGGACGATGGAGGGAGGTGCAGAATGCAAATCCAAGCGTTTGTTTAGGGTCTAAGCAACGCAGACTGACTGACTAACGACCATTTGGTGTGTGTATGTGTGTGTTTATATGTGTATATGTATGTATGTATGTGTGTGTGCCTGCACACACATGTGTGTGTGTGTGTGTGTGTGCTTGCCTCTTGCTGTCCAGGCCAGTCAGCCCTATTGTTGCAGCAGCAACAGGCGTCGGTGGGTGAGGACGCACCATATGGCCTCTGTGTGCTTTAGTCACAACTGGTGTGTGTGTGTGTGTGTGTGTGTGTGTGTGTGTGTGTGTGTGTGTGTGTGTGTGTGTGTGTGTGTGTGTGTGTGTGTGTGTGTGTGTGTGTGTGTGTGTGTGTGTGTGTGTGTGTGTGTGCGCGCGCGCTTCCTCAATGCTGTGACAGTATGGCGGGTCGCTCGCCCGCCCACCTTCCTCCCGCTCTTGTCATCTGTTGTCTCATTTCTGGACACGGCGAACAAAAATCCAGCACACGTTGGAGAAGCAGGGATTAGTCGGAGTAATTTCCACCCTCCCCGGCATGAAATGATTTCTCGGGGCGTCCAGATGTTTTTCTTTTTCTTTTTGTGAAGCACCATTCATTTTGAAGTTCTAGGCTCTCGGTGGCACCCTCTGAGACGTCAAGGAAAATCCCACGTCACGCACACAATATGAATAGATTTGGTGTGTCTTTGTCAGAATTGTGTTTGACGACTAATCTTTGTAACACAGTCAAAATTATTGAGGGAAAAAAACAGATTCCTGGATCCTTTGTGAAGTAATTTTACCTACAGTTTCTGTTAATTATATAATTATTGATATGAATGTTTTATTTCTGATTTTATAATTTTTTTTTGTAGAATTGCACACATTTTTGTACTTGTTTTTTTTTTTCTAAATTGATTCTTAGGGTTGTCGCTATCTTAAAGCGCCTCAAACCAATTCTCTACACTTTCTCGCTTTACTTGAGGGAAACCTCATATGCATACAGGATGTAGCTGCTTTTTAATCTCACAGTGACTACACTTATCTTAATGTGGATGAAAATATTGCATGATATTAAATCTATAAATCGTCACAAATGGGTTCTGACAATAAGGGGGCCGTAATCAGTCTCTAGTTTTGCTCCGTACAGAGACTCAGCTGCAACAGTCAACAGGTGATGCAGCAGCTGCTGCAGGTAAAAGGACGTTTCAGTCGATGGGGGCTTTGAAACACGGCTTCTGCTCCGACCCTCTCCCAGAATCCACAACCCTCCCAGACCATGAACCGCTTTTAAGGCTTTCGCTGAAGACAAGGGCGCTTTTTTTTTTGCCTTGTCGTCCCAGGGAGTTGCATCGAGATGATGTCGGCACGCGCGGCAGAGGGCGACGGTGCTTTCGAGGAGTCTGCGTGCAGGGAAATTTAGCTATCGGCTGTGTGTTTTTTTCTTTTTTTTTTTTTTTTTTTTTTTAGAGCAACTGTGGGCCGAGTGGGTGAGTCGGAGGGGGTGATTTGGGTATGGGGGAGATGGCAGGCTTTGTTAAGGGGACCGGGGAACAATAGGCCTCCTCCCGGGTGGGGTGGGATAAAGAGGGGTGGTGTTCAGGGGAGTATGGGGGTGGTGGTTTCAGGCTACAGGGGGCTGGTCGAGCCTGTGCCGGCTCGTCCCGACGGCCTGAAAGATCCCGTCCCCATCCGTCTGTCTCTCCTTTCCACACTCATGAAACACCACTTACTTTCCTTGTTTAGGCCTTTCTTTCTGAAATGATCACATTATTCATAGATACATATACTAACCACTCCATATATGACTGATAACACTAAGTTTTGTTTGCAATGTTTTCATCATACTTTTGTCACAATATGAAATAGCCATGATATAATAGTTTCACGGTACTTGAGTCATGGTGCAGTGTTAAAAGGATACAATTATGGGATGTCATAGAACAGCCGCAGTTGTGTGTTGTATTTACATTTCCTTGTGTGTTGTTATTTTATTGCTGAAGATGTGTGGTTTTCAACCGATTGCACATTGTATGATTGTTTTCAGTTTGACAGTTGTTGTGGTGTGATGATGCAAAGATGCACCATCACAAGGTATTTCCCTCCGTGTGCATATTGGTGTCATTGCAGAACTGCTTCAAGAAAAATGTCCTCATGCTTAATGGAGGAATTCAGTCGCCTTGTTTATTTTTGTCTTGGGGGGGATGAAAGGAGTTTGAAACTGACCAGAAAATGTGATTTTGCAAAATATCCCGCTCTCTTTTGATAGACCGCTCTCTCTTGATAGAATCGAGCTGAACTACACAATATCAACATTTTCATTGTAAACCAGTAAGCTGCCATAGAAGATTTGTTTTTTTCATGGGCTTTTTGTGAATATTAAATGGTGCTTTACTAAACAGACCACCTACAAAATAAACAGTACAAGTATAAGCAGATGCTGAAATCTTAGCAGCATAAATACAAAACACAAATCATAGGCTGCTTTTAGAAGTGACCTCATGGATAAAATGTCTGTCCCCCTTATAAATATATATAAAAAAAAATCCTAACAATTTTGATTCATACCCCTGTCAGTTTCTTGTTTTATTACCCTTTCTGCAGATGCTATCATGAAAGGAAAATCTATCCATCTATCCATCTGATAAACATGCACACACAGCAATACCAGTGTTCAGGTAGGCTGATTCAGTCTGATTCACCATTTGTGTCTGAAGAGGACACAAATGTCTCATTCCGAACCAAAGACTCTCTCGGTGTGAATTGATATAACTCCCCCGGAAAAAAAACGGATAGAACTGGTTTTCCCCCATAGTAAGTATACTTTATAGCTTTAAGTTTTCTAGGTCTAAGTTGTTATTTGAAGGATCCATACATCACCAAGAATCCTGATCAGTTATTATTTTCAATCTATCAAGTCAGCATTGAAATCATTTTTATAAGTTGAGCAGATCATTCTAGTGGACCAATAACACAAAGTGTGCATCTGATTTGTCCCGTGTGCCACAGTGGTTAGCGCTTCCGCCTAACAGGAAGAAGTTCCCGGATCAGTCTAGACGGGAGACCCTAAATCAGGGGCATCAAACATACGGCCCGAAAGGTCAGATCAGCCCGCTGAACAGGTTTAATCCGGCCGGTGAGATTACTTTAGAAAGCATAAAAATGAGCTGCAATTTTTCGATGAAAGAAACTGTTGTTATTATGTCATGATTTTACCTGTTTGTCCCTCTTGTGAATAGATTTTCCTGTCATGTGGCCCCTGACCTAAAATGAGTTTGGACCCTTGTATATGATGTGTATATGAGAGATTTTTATCCCTGTGATCAACTTCCAACCTGTCCAGGGTGAAACCTGCCTCTTTCCCAATGACAGCCGGGATAGGCAGAGGCACCAGCACCAGAAATTGTATAGATAATGAATGAATGAATGAATGAATGAATGAATGATTTGCTCTGTCCAATCACTTGTTCAGTTACAGTGGAGCAGCTAGTTTTAGCTTTTTTAAATTCAATTCTACCATTATGAGTGATTGATGTTTAGTTCTGTTTACTTGATCAAAGAAAAAGATTTATTTCTAAATGGTTGATTGGTTGAAATGCTGATTTATGATGAATTTATCCTATGAATTGATGAAGGATGATCAAATTCTTAATCCATACAAATTAAAGAACACTATAGTAAATGAACCTGTTCATAAAAATGTAATCCCTCTGTCAACAAAAATAGGGTGATGAAGAAAAAAGAGAAAAGCCATGACAATTTGAAGAGGAGGAAATATGCCTTGAAAATTACAGTACACTAAGAATAGTCTGTGCATCATTAAAAACTGTGAAAATGTTTAAAAGAAAAATATTTTAGAAAATTGTTTCAACATTTTTTATTTTTTTTTTAAAAAGGTGCAAAAAAATTACATCAACGGTGGTCAGTGCTTTTAGATTATATTTAAAATTTTACTGACATATCACAAGAAGTTATGTATTTAAAAGGAACCGCTAGAAAAACGCCACTGTGCCTGTTGTTTCCATGGCCATCTATTGCCAGGCGTACAGGTGGGGGCTCGACAGGGGGAAGGGAAGGGGAGTGAGTATGAGAGCCTCTGTAGCGTTTAAGCTTCAGCTGTCAAGGCAAATCTAAATTTACGAGCTGACCGCAGCAGAGACGAAGTGTCTCTGCGTTGCGTTGCCGTTTCGGCGAAAACAAGCCCCCCATTAAAACAGCTGGAACGGTAGATAGACAAGCATGTAAACAACATTTTCATATCTGCCTGTGCTCTGTCTGCCCGAGGCTTGGGTAACTTGTGCTGAGCGGATAAGCCAATCAGAGTGAGTAACCCCCCCTCCTCCCCTCCTCCTCTCCCCACCATGGGAAATCTGAATCAACCTCATGTTTCCTGACCTCAGCGGGAGGCAACAGGAAGTGGAGGTTTCAGCTAGTTTTCCCGGTGAGAGGAATTGACATGATAGACTCAGTGCAGAACAAACAACGGTTCACCCTGCCGCCTAATTCTCTCACAGAGGAAGAAAAATGTTTCCCCTGCTGGCGTGTCATGACCTCGCTTTTTGTCTTCAGCCGGCCCGACCGTGATTACTCACTTCTTCTGTAATGATCTGATAAGATTTCTGCAGCCAGCGGAGGGATGATGAATAATTCAAAACCGCTTTGGCTGGAAAAACAACCAAAAAAATTGTCTGTTAATTTTTTTTTTTTTTTAACCTAAAGCTTAAATTCATAGTTGTTTAGTGATTGCACTTTACTTCTGTGGGCGATTGTGGCTTAAGGTACAGAAAATAAAAATAAAATAAAAATTTAATGATGTTAGGATTTAGAATATAAATAAATAAATATATACGTGTTTGTGTGTGTGTGTTATATATATGTTTTATATATAAAAAATACATATGTGCTTATCAATATATATGTTTCCATATATATATATGTATGTACATATATATTTATTTATATCATTTATATATACACACAAGTCAGGTTTGATTTTATTTATTTACAGCAAGTGTGAATCACACTCTTTGACATGATTTCCAGAAACCTAACATTCCCCGATGAGCAAGCACTTGGCAACAGTGACAAGGAAACGCCGCCTTCTACCGGGCAGAAAACTCAGACAGATCCTAGCTCAATGTGTGCGGGTTTCTGCCTCGACTGATTGGGGAAAAACAAGAGAAAGCAAGAGATATAAGGCAAGAATGATAGAAACAAAGGGCGGTATGAGTGCTGGGGGGACATACACAAATGATCTCTTATAACAATTACATTAGTGCTGAGAGTAACATGCTAACAGCCGAAATGATACAATAATAAATCTTAATAAAGCTTTAATATTCATAAAAGAAATAATGGTGGATGCTGCTGTCGATGAGGCCCCGCCTAATGGGAACCTGCAAAATGAGAGTAACTCGGGAGAAGCTATGAGGTCATTATGGTGCAATGATGAAGGGAGGTGAGTGTAGACAGGAGAGGCAGAGTGAGAATTATGAGAGAAGTGCATTATGGGATATCCCAAACCAGCGTAACCCTGTGGCAGCATAAATAGAGGCTAGCCTAGCCCTAACTATAAGCTTTCTCAAAAAGGAAGGTTTCAAGTCAATCCTTAATCAAAGAGAGGGTGTCTGCCCCCCGCTTGGAGATCGGGAGACGTTTCCATGGAAGAGGAGCTCAGTGACTGAGCTCTCGGGCTCCCTTTCTGCTTTCAGCGACTCCAGGGACAACAGGTTGCCCTCTATCCTGGGAGTGGAAAGATCTCACTGACGTTGTTTAAGGCAGGATACGTCAGACTTTATTTAGACGCTTTTAAACATATATGAGTGAACGTACGTGTGATTTTTGAGGAAATCCTATTGAGTCATGCTGGTTGAATTTCGATGATTAATGTGTCTTAAACTATGACTGATTTATTTTCAGTGTCACTCAGTCCTGAAATAAAAATCAGAGAACTCCTCCCAAACCTTTTAAATATGTGTGAAAATAAAACCAACTCACTGATACTTTGCATAACTATCAGTGAATTGTTTTTATTTTCACACATACAGAGAACAAATCCTTGCATGTAGGCTTACATGCAAAACATTAATTTGTAGTAGACATACCAGCATTTTCAGCCAACACTGATATTTCACTGTGAAATATCAGTAAGATATCTTTATAAGCTGACGACTTGCTAACAACATCGTGCATTGCCTATTGAGCGCTTATTTTAATATTAAATCTTATCATATTAGCATGATTAGGTTTGTTTGTTCTTCGGTATAACCAAAGAATTATTTTAAATTTTATTATTAATTTTGATTGGTATTGAAATACAGCCTGGCAATGAGGAGAATTTGTAGATATAATTTATTTTTTCAACGTGCAGATTTGTCTGGCTCCTCTCTCCTCGAGTCTTATCTTCGACATGCCGAGCCAATCGCAACCAGTTATCTCGCAACAGGCGGGTTTAATGCAAGGACCGGCCAATAGCTGCTGTTATCTCTGTTTGATTACCGAACATTAATGTGGCAGAAAGAGTCATTTATCTATTTCGTCATCGGCCAAAGTTTGTTTCCTTTTATTGTCAGTTGACTTTTCCTTGATTTGATTCAGTCGGACCCCTGAAAGAAGGGCGACTTTGCTCCATTTTGGGAGCCACAAATTACATTTAGCTGCTTTGTAACGTAGGCTGAGTCACTGTTTGCACCGCGTTCTCCAGCATACGTACATCTGGCTGCCAGTTTCGGAGAGAGATGAACGGGAAATGACCAGATTGTGCAGATAAAGGCATTCAGATCCTTAAATAACCTACTAGAGGCCATCATGTTTCCAAGCTTCACCCCCTGCCTCCTAACCTGCATCTGTCTAAATAAAGCAATACCCAAGTTTTAATGGACCACAGATGGAAAACACAGTTCACAGGCTAATTCATTTAGTGTGTGTGTGTGTGTGTGTGTGTGTGTGTGTGTGTGTGTGTGTGTGTGTGTGTGTGCGCGCGCAGATTAAAGCAAAACCTCTGTTAGATGGTAGTGGATGTAATTGCGGGAGAGAAATGGATGGATGTACTCTTACATTCATGCTACCATAAAAATGATCCTGTACAAGATTTAAAGACCAAAGCACATGCAAACGCACGCACACATGCACACATGCATGCACACACACGCATACAAACAGACTGACACACATGTGGTTTCTGTCCCAGCACTCAGTTTTTTGAGTTCACACTTATTAAATGGTGTTGATATTGCCATAACCTCCCCAGGCCTGTCTTTCTGCTGGTATAGGATATTGTCTCGTGTTGGTG
The DNA here is from genome assembly GCF_037954325.1 of Fistularia commersonii. Classification (NCBI taxonomy): domain Eukaryota; kingdom Metazoa; phylum Chordata; class Actinopteri; order Syngnathiformes; family Fistulariidae; genus Fistularia; species Fistularia commersonii. The sequence continues at coordinate 10,246,681 of NC_141300.1, read as the reverse complement.
TGTGTGTCTGTCTGTCTGTGCGCACGTGCGCTTATGTGTCGCCCCCCCCCGCCTACCCTTGGCCCACTGGGAAAAAGGCTGGATAATGGCTCAGCCTGACTCAGCATAAATATGTAGAAGAAGAACAAGAGAAAAAAGGAATGGAATAGGAAATATGTACTTCACTGTACAATCTGCGTACAATAATTGTGTGTGTGTGTGTGTTTGTCTGCGTGTAATGAAGAGATGGAGAAATAATGAGGGCTGCATGCTGTGAATCACTGCCTCTTCACCGCTCATAAAGCCAGCAGCTCCCTCACATTCTCCTCCTTTCTCTGATCGCGTATATTAGCACAGAGGAAGATAAAGGGAATAGTGGCCGGGGTCTTTTGTCCCTCACTGCTTTTTCAGACCCGAATGAATGCCTGTTTTTTTTTTCTTTTTCATTTTGTTTGTTTTTTTTTTAACCTAAAAATCAGGTCAAAACTAATCGAAGCTGAACTTAATAAGATAACGTGGTGATTTTTTTTTTCCTTCCTCCTTCTGTATGTCACAAAATGGACTAATGGATGAATGCAAATTGAGACCTTTTTGAGGCGCGAAGGACGTATCCGGAGAAAGACAAAGTCTCGTGTGTTTAAAATCAGTAATTTTACGCCCGCGGCTATCTCGACTATCTATTGGTCCGTTTTCAAGATTAATATTAACCCGATGGCTTCTCTCTCTTTTTAAAACAAGCCTTTCAAATTCTCTTAGGTATTTGTCAACAATTGTCAGGGCTTAGTGCTTCCGCCTCACTGCAGTAAGGTCTTTGGTTCGAAGCTGGCGGGGGAGAGCTTTCTCTGTGGAGTCTCCATGTTCTCCCCATGTCGGCATGGGTCTCCTCCGGGTTCTCTGGTTTCCTGCCACAGTCCAAAAAACGTGAGGTTCATTGGAGGCACTAAATTCCCTAAACGCGCGAATGAAAGACCAAATGGTTGCATGTCTGAATAATGCGCAAATGGTTTAATGTTGCCTGCCTAATGATGACTTGACAATGGAAAAATGAATGATTGAATGTCTCAATACGATATGTGAGTGAGAGGGTGAGTGAATTTTGGTCTCAATATGTGGCCTTTCTCAGTATTTTGCTTGAATATCCTTTTGAAAAACAGGACGGTGTCCAAGGCATCTCTCTTAGACGGCTCCAAAAGGCGGTAGGGCAGGACGCACCGGGGTTTTCCGAGCACAAGTCTGAAATGAGGTAGAGGTGGTTTTTGCAGGAAGTCACAGACTTCCATCAGTTCCTTTGTGGCGGCGGAGAGGGTCGGCGGTGAGGGGGGTGGTTGGCGGCATGGCTCGATACAGTCACTCATTAGTTTCCCTTTCGCTCATTTTATTAATGTTCTCTTGAGTTCATTGACAGCCTTAGTACTCGACGCTGACATGCAAATCAGTTACAGTAACTGTATTTATCACCCCGGTAAAGGATTTGGTTCTGACTGACCTTCATTTGAACCTTCTAATTGTCTTTGGCTTGATTTAACCAATTTTCTATTTCCATGTTGTTTTTTTTTTTTTTTTTCTTTTTTTGTGGCTGGATTCCCCCCTGCGTTTACACTTGCTCAACACTTTTCTGTAAATGGGGTTGAGGGGTCCTCCAACAGGCTTCCCAAGCAGGAGCAAATAGCCAGCACCATTTCTATCGGAATATATTGCAAAATATTCAATGTGCGACTTGTATTGAAGCCAAATATTTGATTGGTCAGTTTCACTGAAAGACCAACCACTGATATCAGAGCAGTTTATTAATTATCCCTAATGGGAAAAATGGTCTTCAAAAAAAAATCCCCTTTTAAAACCAATGGAAAATGGCACACTTACAAAGTGCACAAATGTGATCGTCCAGTAAAATTTTAAATTTTCAAAACAAAAAATTGGTGAATTTTAGAAATGTGTAAAAAAAAGTGCAGATATCACGTGCTCATTAACGCAGAGCTCGTGCAAACGGGAACAAAGGTTTTTTTTTTTCTCTCTGTTTGTTACCCCCTTAATATATTTGCTTAACATTCTTAAGTGAAACGTCTTTCCTAATCCTTCTTAGGTTATTTTCCACACTGGCACTGTTTGTTGTGCAGTAATGTTAGACCTGCTTTGTTTAATTGCTACATTGCCTTTTCTATAACTCTCTCTCTCTCTCTCTCTCTCTTACATATATATATATATATATATATATATTCCTCCCCATATCTCTATTAGTTCTTAGGTAAGACACCGAACACCAAGTGTCTCCTGATGCCCATGTTGGCGCCTTGTCTGGCAGCTCCGTCGCGTTCGAAGGTTGAATGGAATCAAGTGTTCTTTGAAACGGCACAGCGCTTTACAAGTGGAGAGTGTTTATTTTTGTGTCATGAAATATCTTTTTGTTGCATGAATCTCTTGTCCTACAACCGCCCCTTTAAAAAAAGGTCTTACTGTTGACACCTTTAAAAAAGGAGCAACGTAATTGGGTCACTTGATCTTGGGGTATAAAGACGGTCTGAGATCCCCCATCATACACACCGCATCAGACTTAATTCATCTGAAGAAAAACACTGTTAAACAGATAATCGGAAAGTCACGCCCCCGTCGGTTGTTCAGAGGTTCTGTGAAAACATCTCTTGTAATTCAGGGCGCTGACCTTTAGTTACATCAGTGCACAAGGAGGACGGGGTCGCTGCTCTGGCGCTCTCTCGATACCTTGTGTGGCGACCTTGCTGCATTGTGACGCCCTGGGAGTGTTTCCCGCGCACAAAGCGGAACCAATCTGCGAAAAATAGCGAGAAACAGCTGATTTGTTTGAGATGAGGGTGGCGGAGATCCGATGCAGCTCTCCAGGCAGCGCCCAGTCTGATTCCCGCGAGCGGTTCCTTCCATTAATGGCCCGCTAAATCTAATAAATGACAATTATATGATGTCATCACTTCTAACATGTCACAGTTAAAACTTTCATTTTAATTCATGTAATACTATACATCTTCATGCTTCTCCAACATCCATGTACCTTTAGTTTTTTATTGATATTACTTGTATTATATTGAAATTAGTTATTCAATTTGTGCAGCCATTTTGGTGACAATAGAGCAAAAACTGGGTGATATCAGTTCTGTTGTTGATGTTTACATCAGCTAAAAAAATAATAATTTGAACGTTGTCTACATTTTGCTGATTTTAAACAAAAATGCGCATTATCCAATCCGGTTTAATTTAACCTTTCTTAAGGGAATAAAACCCGCCGCACCAGAATCCTCCAAAGGCAAAATCCAGTCGGTATATTGGATTTGTTTGTGACCAGCAAGGCTCAGTGTTCAGGGACGGGGAGTGAATCGCCGCGTTCGGGAACAATCTCCTTAAACACACTCTGGAGTGTTTGACTAACATGAGGTTCGCGCTCACCTTGCAAATCCCGCGTTGATCCGGAGGCCGTAACCAGAGGCAAGACAAATGAAAACATCCCTGAAATCCGCCTGCGCATTTGAAAGCTTCGGCTCCAGCCCCATTTCCACATGAGTAAAACATGAGTGGCTGATTGTCCTTGATGTAGAAGAGTTATTACACGGAGCCGAAAGAGGGAACATCACCTAATTTTCATCGGCTGGAAATGAAGCTCTGACTGCGGCCCCAATGTATCCCTGCTGAATAATGTCACAGGGAATTCGGATTTGCCAAAATATGATTCTCTTCACAGTATTTTGACTTGAATGGAACACCAGGAAAAAAAAAAAAAACACCTTTATAAATTCTTAGAAAATTGTATAAAAATGACTTAATGATTACAACTGAAAGATAGTTTTACTTTGCGGAGTTTTAATTCTTTTGTTTTGCAATGACTTTATAAATTACATGAAGGTCTCTGTGAAGAAACAGCATAATAAAGTCAAAAAGTTCAAAAAAATCAAGAACGAAATGAAAGATATGTGCAAAGAAACTGTTATGTTTGTTACCCGGCAATTAAATTGAAACACTTCTCATCATCAGTTATTATTCTTTTAAAAGCGCTTATAATCAGGAGATGATTTTTGAAATGAGCAGAAAATGGTTAGAAATTAAACTGAATGTAAAATTATGCCAAAAAGTTTGCAAAAAAAATAATGAATCTATCTGAAAATCTGATTCAAAACACATTTATTATTTCACTGTTTATTTGTTTAATTTTCCAATCAAAAACTTCACATTATTCCCACAAATACCTGAAAAACAACTGTGATGTATAGCCACAAGAAGGTTTAACAGTTTCGTTTAAAAAGATTAAGCATTGTCTTGTGCGCCGGAATGCATTTAACTGCAAGGAGCAGTGGAAGAGAAAGGAAGATCTTGAAAGAATTTCAAGGTCCTTCTTTCTCCCCCTGTCTGATGTTGTACCTTTTTATAATTTCACAACGGTCCCTTTTTTTCATCCTCCGGGGAAGTGCTACATGTAAAGTGGAACAATGTTTGCTTTGAGGATTATGAGAAAATCTCTGTGCATGTGTGTGTGTGTGTGTGTGTGTGTGTGTGTGTGTGTGTGTGTGTGTGTGTGTGTGTGTGTGTGTGTGTGTGTGTGTGTGTGTGTGTGTGTGTGTGTGTGTGTGTGTGTGTCCATATTGGAAGCAGTTGAAACAGATGCGGTCGAGTTGTCCAACACAAGAACAAGTGAATGGAACTGACAAGCTTGTGATAACAGTCAACTTATACACAAACAAGACCCCCTGCTGAAGCGCACACACACACACGCACAAACACACATCCACCCTCGGGTAATACACACATTTAATTAAAGCCCCCTTTGGCTTTGAAGACCGCAAGGGCTGGGACTGGTGAACATTACATGCAGACAAACATACATGACGGTGGTGCGGAGAAAGCCAGTGGGCTGTAAAATATAAACTAAAAATATTACTAGACCTCTCAAAATGAGGACAAAATCACTTCAAAATAAATGTGAAATCCCTGAAAATTCTCAAAACCTTAAATAAATAAATTTATAAAGTTCACTAGAGAATTGACACCCATAATAAGATAAGTAAAACTGAAATAAATGAGTGAAAATGACTTAACAATGGCCTGAAAAGCCGTAAAAGAATTTGAAATGACCTTAAAACGGTTTAAGTATAACGCCTACATGTAGTTGGCACACTGTGAACGCCAGTAAGTGTTGTAAAGAAGTAAGTGACAGAGTGAGAGGGTGTGTTTAAGGTCCAAGGCAGCTGCAGGATTGTGGCTGCCTTGGACTGCCTTCCCTGTGTGAGTGTGTGTGTGTGTGTGTGTGTGTGTGTGTGTGTGTGTGTTTGTGTGTGTGTGTGTGTGTGTGTGTATATGTGTGTTTGTGTGTGTCTCCCCTCCTGAGGGCTGGCACTGACACCATGACGCCTGCTGTCCTGGCTGGAGTGGTTCAGGACTGCCCGATGACACACACTCTACACACACACACACACACACACACACACACTCAGGGTTGATTGTTGTGTGACTAATGTCTCTCTCCTCGTCCATCTGTTCTGGCCTCTAATATCCCTCTAGCTTCTTCATAGTTCATCTGGAAACTCTTAACTTTGGTAATTCACTACAGAGGGTGAAAAATCTCCCAATATTGAAAAAAGATATTCAGAACTCAAAATGATCAAAAAATAACAAAATTATCAAGAAACAAACTGAAAGAAATTCCAGGTTATTTTTCAATTGAAAGGGGTACCTTAATTTTCTTTGAAATGATCTACAAATATGCCAGACATTAGAATAATCATAATCAAATTCCCTGAAACATGAAATTAAAACCAAAATGGTCATGATTTAAAATACTTCTAGTTATTAATTACAAGTATAAATTGTTTTTTACCTGTGTTTTGAGAAATTGCCTTGAGCCTGCAACAAATTACCAGGTAATTACTGAAAGATCAGTTGAAACTCTGCATTAAATTACCAAGAAATTGTGAGGAAATTATTTCTGATTTAAGAAAAACAAAGAAAAACAACCTACAATTACAAAGCACGTGCACCAAGAAGGTCCCTGGTAGGATTCCAACAGGGGAGTTTTATGTGTCCATGTCCATGTTCTCCTCTTGTCTGCACAGCCCAAAAATATGTTCATTGGAGACCCTAGATTACCCTTGCTTATTGGATTTTATCAGAACATTATTGAGTGGCAGTGACGGGAGTATGACCCAGAAATTAACCAAAAGGAAATTCGGGATATTCAGGATACCAAAGCTCAACTTTAAAAATCATGTGTTTCGAGGCTTAAAAGTCTTTGACAGACATTTAGACACATAATTACACCAGAATTCCCGATAGGGAAAGTCAGCCGAGCAAACGGCACGTCCTGGGAGATGTTTCAGAGCCACACTGAGGTGCCGAAACAAAGGACCCTCTGAGCCAGGGGAGCACCGACGTAGGTTGATTGTTTTCAGAAAGCAAGACCTTCGAAGGAGTTAAATGTAAAAAGCTGACGCTGGCGTGAAGGAGAGCCTCTGCTTTGGAGTTGAGTACTTTATTTGCTTTTGTGCTGGAACTACAAAGCTCATCATTGCTGGGCTCTGTAGGCTACCCCCCAGCAAGTTGACCCAAAAATCCCAAAAATAAAATAATTCTTCAGAGACGAGCTCACCCTCAGAGCTGCAGTTTGGGAAAAGCCAAATGTGTATTCCTATTCTTTTTCTCATTTTCAGCTTCGAGTTGGACGGTTTCTCCCCTCATTGACTTGTTTCCAAATGACGATTCTTTTATTTCCCAATGATTTTATTTATTTAGTTAAGTTTTTTAAAAAATTGCTCTTTTACTTCAGATTATCCACCTGATTTGAAAATTTTAAAGTCTGTTTTTGGTAATTTTTTGCAATCATTTGTCATTTATGTATCATATATATACGTATACACCTGCATACAAGTATTTGATACACTGCAGATTTTTCAGCTTATCCCACTTACAAAGTATGTAGAGATCTGTAAGTGAACCAAAGGAATCTGAAACAAACAAAACAATTTTAAATAATTAATTTGCTTTTTATGGCATGACATAAGTATTTGATCAGTGAGAATTGTGGCTCTCACAGACCTATTAGTTCTTCTTAAAGAAGCCCCCCTGTTCTCCACTCATTACCTGTATCAACCGCACCAGTTTGAACTCCCTACTTGTATAAAAGACACCTGTCCACACACTCAATCAAACGCACTCCAACCTCTCCACAATGGCCAAGACCAGCGAGCTTTGTAAGGACATCAGGGATAAAATTGTAGACCCGCACAAGGCTGGGATGGGCTACAGGACAATAGGTAAGAAGGTTGGTGAGAAGGCAACTACTGTTGGCACTATTATTAGAAAATGGAAGAAGTTCAAGATGACGGTCAATCTCCCTCGGTCTGGGGCTCCATGCAGGATCTCACCTCACGGAGCATCGCTGATCATGAGGAAGGTGAGGGATCAGCCCAACTACAAGAATGGACCTGATCAATGACCTGAAGAGAGCTGAGACCGCAGTCTCAAAGGAAACCATTAGTAACACACTTCGCCGTCATGGATTCAAATCCTGCAGTGCACACAAGGCCTGCTCAAGCTAGCACATGTCCAGGCCCGTCTGAAGTTTGCCAGTGACCATCTGGATGGAAGGAATGGAAGAAGGTCATGTGGTCTGATGAGACAAAAATAGAGCTTTTTGGTCCAATCGCCACTCGCCACTCGCCGTGTTTGGCGGAAGAAGGGTGGGTACAACCCCAAGAACAACATGGAGGTGGAAACATCATTCTTTGGGAATGCTTTTCTGTAAAGGGGACAGGACGACTGCACTGTATTGAGGGGAGGATGGATGGGGCCATGTATCACAAGATCTTGGCCGACAATTTCCTTCCCTCAGTAAGAGTCTTGAAGATGGGTCGTAGCCGGGTCTTCCAGCATGACACAACCTGAAACACAGAGCCAGGGCGACTAAAGGAGTGGCTCTGTAAGAAGCATCTCAAGGTCCTGGAGTGGCCCAGCCAGTCTCCAGACCTGAACCCAATCGAAAATCTTTGGAGGGAGCTGAAAGTCCATACTGCCCAGCGACTGTCCCAAAATCCGAAGGATCTGGAAAAGATCTGTATGGAAGGGTGGGCCAAAATCCCTGCTGCTGTTTGTGCACACCTGGTCAAGAACTACAGAAATTGTGTGATCTCCAATTGTCAAACAAAAGTTTCTGTACCAGATACTAAGTTCTATTTTTCTAATGTATCAAAGACTAATGCAATAAAATGCAAATGAATTACTTAAAAAATCATACAATGGGATTTTCTGGATTTTTGTTTTAGATTCCATCACCAACAGTTGAAGAATACCTATGATCAAAATTGCATAAATTACATAAATTATGGGTAGAAATTGTGGGTAGACATATACATACGTGTATATATTTATATATGTGTGTGTGTATACATATTTTTATATGTATAAATACATATATGTATTCGTGTGTGTATACACACACACACACACACACACACATATATATATATATATATATATGCATAAATACATATAAATATATAATAAATACATAAAAATCTCAATGTCAACGTAATTAACAATCTTGGCTCTCTTCTTGTGCGTTATATAATAGGTTGTAGCTCACTGAAACCAAAAGTGACTTTTAGGGGCCAAAGGCATGAAGAGCAGTTTTACTGGCGAGAAAATCAGTGAGCTGAAAGACACTATATCAGCCAGCCAATAAGAAGGATCGTTGCTACAAAGGGCTTCTCTCACGAGTAGGCCCAATCATGTTGAACATTGATTGCCACTGCTTTTCGGACAGGAACATTTTGACTTGTGCTTTCAAACCTTTGAACACCATCGACTGATGTATTGGTAATTATTGATCACTGGAAGGGGAGTGTAAATTTCGAATCGAAAATTTCATTCAAGGTTTTTTTGTTTTTTCGCCTCACAGCAAGAAGGTCCCTGGTTGGATTCCAAAAGGTGGCTTTTCCGTGTTTGGAGTCTCCATGTTTTCATATCTTTATGGGTTTTCACAGGCCAAAAACGTGCAGGGGGTTGACTGGAGACTCTAAATTTCCAAGATGTCTCAATACGAGCGAGCAATCGTGTCTTTATATGATGTCTGAATGAAAGGGTGAATGGTTGCATATCTTTATATGTGGCCTTGAGATCAACCGCCGACTGGTTTCGGGTGAATCCTGCCTCAACAGTTGAGCTAGGCCCCAGCCAACCCTGGCTGCAGGATAAATGGTATAGATAATGAATGAAGGAATGACTGAATGAATGAATAGTAAGTGAAAACCAAAATGTCCCTGCCACTCGGAGGCTGAAAAGAGATTTTACATGTATATTTTATTTTGGTTACCCTTTTGCAGCCATAGTAGCATTTTATTTCAGCTATTTTCTAGAATTTGGAAAATCATCCGTATTTTCTGTGAAAATTGTGGTGCATCCTTGCGAAATGATAGTATACACACGCTCAGATTGTAACGAGGTACAGAATGACTGGACTCTTGTCTGAATGGGGGGGAAAACTGCTGGAGATTTGGGGAGAAAGAACAAGTAAAACCAGTTTCCCGATGAAGGTATTCCTCTTTGTCCCTTTGTAATAAAACATGTCGCACTCAAGTGCTTGGAGCTTGAAATGTGTTCAAATTGTTGCTTGCTGTGACGCTTTACATGCTTCACTTGCTTGCATGTGTGCATATGTGCGCTCATGTGTGTGTGTGTGTGTGTGTGTGTGTGTGAATGTGTGTATGCGCACTTGGGTGTAATTAGCCTGACCGACACACATACACTCTCCCGTACAAGCAATCCACACTGCAGGCTGTGGGGAGGGAAGTGTGAACAGTTGAAGACCAGACAAAATGACATGTGTTTGCCCAAGGAGCTGGCACTGTACTTACTATGTGTGTGTGAGTGTGTGTGTGTGTGTGTCTGTGTGCATGCACGCACGCACATATGTTTGTGCATGAGAGTAGTATGTTTGTGATGCCAACCCTGCTGTTTACCATGGGGGATTTTAGAAGAATTGTAGGCAGCTGGCAATCCCTACAGTTTTCTGCTTTTTTTTTACTCAAACCTGCCTGCCTGTGTGCGTGTGTGTGCGTGTGTTGCTTGCTCTATTTTTGTGAATTGGATGTTGCGCCACTTCAACTGTTCATCGCGAGCAATTTAGCCACAAGAAAAGAAGCCATAATTTCCCTTTAGGAAGGTAAAACAGATCTACAGATATGCTGATGACACAGGAACGATTTGGACAAATCAACGTGAGACACAAATACGCAAACGGCGAGGCAGGAGCGACCTGTTTCCAGTGTGACTCATGGGGACAAAGTCATCTTTCAAAGAAAAAAGATTCATTATGAAAAAAATAAGTGCATTAAATTAGCTAAAAATAGCCCACGAATCTTCCAGAAATTTGGAAGACAATACAGAAAAACACAAGCAGGAAAAAAATGCATTTTCAATTAATCTTTATTGAATAGTCTCTTAGTGGAAAAACATCTATCTATCTATCTATCTATCGATCGATCTATCTATCTATCTATCTATCTATCTGTCTATCTGTCTATCTGTCTGTCTGTCTGTCTGTCTGTCTGTCTGTCTGTCTGTCTGTCCGTCCGTCCGTCCGTCCGTCCGTCCATCTCTCTGTCCGTCCGTCCATCCATCTATCTATCTATCTATCTATCTATCTATCTATCTATCTATCTATCTATCTATCTATCTATCTATCTATCTATCTATCTATCTATCCGTCCATCCATCTATCTATCTATCTATCTATCCGTCCATCCATCTATCTATCTATCTATCTATCCGTCCATCCATCCATCTATCTATCTATCTATCCGTCCATCCATCTATCCATCTGCCTCTGTCCACCTTTACCACTTTTGTTGTTTTTATTTTTACTGATACTTTTAAATTTGTGTTTTGTGTATATATATTTATAAATGTACGTTTGTATGTATTGTTATGTCTATATGACATGTGAATGGTTGCGTTTATCAATGTAATGTTTGAATGAGTGAGTGAATGGTTGCATGTCTCTATATGACGTGTGGGTGAATTAGTGAATGGTTTTATGTCTATGTGATTGACAGCCCAATGACAGCTCCCTAAATAACCCTAACTGCAGGATGAGAAGTATAGATAAGTAATGAGTGAATGGATCAATTAATGTTATGGTGGTACCTGGTGTCCAACTGAACACCCAAGAATCAATTGTCACCTCTACAAAACTGCGTTAAAAATGTCAGAAATTACTCACAAATCGATCCTAAATTAAAAAGAAAATAGCAAGAAATGATATTGAGAAAGTGAACGACCCCAAGAAACTTGCCTGAATATCCCATAGATATTCACAGAATTACATTTAACATATTATGGAATAACCAGCTGTAAGTTGCCTGAAAATTTGGCTCATATTCAGAAGGTCCCATCTTTGATGCTGTGTTTATGTTCATGCTGGTTTTCCGACATGTAACCTTTCTTCCCTGTACTGCAATACATCACTTCCTCAATATTATATCAGTAATAATAAATTACTTTTGTGTGTTGCCCCCTGATACTTGAAATGGGTAGCTGATTTTAAAATGATTATATATAGAGAATGGGAAGGAGGTATGGTAGAAAGAGCCACTGTTTGCTTTTTTCTTCTAATTCCTTCCTGCTCAAATGATTCCTTATTCTGATCAAATGCACATTTCTTGAGTCAGTATTTTGAGATGTCTTTGGATGGATTCTAGGTTGACATCTGCGATTTGTGTGATATAATTTGCATTGCATTGTGTCGGACTTATTCTGTGAAACCTCAAAACGTGCAAAATTAAATTCAAATGTCAGCCTCTCTGACTTGTTGCAATTAAGGAAATGCTGAAACTGTTGATAGATTTATTTATATATTATTTCCTCTCTTATCTGTTTTTTTTTTTTTTTTTTTTTTTTAGGTTTGTTGATGGGATTGACTGACTAGGGATTTTGGAGCCACAACTTCCCAACACTATTGGGGATCTGGACCTTTTCCGAACCTTAGCATTAGCATACACCAAAAAGAGCTGAGTCGGGGCCAGCGGTGGGTCATCATCAGCCGCCAAGATGGAGCGCAGCAGCTGGAGCGGCAGCGAGAGTCCAGGCGAGGACATGGACAGACTGAGCGACTCCGGAGGGGACAAGACCATGGAGGGGGACCCCGAAGGGGTTTGGAGCCCCGACATTGAGCAGAGTTTCCAGGAAGCTCTGGCTATCTACCCGCCCTGCGGCCGGAGGAAGATCATTCTTTCGGACGAGGGGAAGATGTACGGTGAGTGTTGGGTGGCGGGAAGGGTACAGAAATTTTACGTCGATTTTTTTTTTTTTTTTTTTTTTTTTTTCCACACCCATGCCTAAATTTTCTTGACAAACAGATTTCTGATCTCTGTGTAAATTTTTTCCCAAATTTCACAACATCTTGGAATGACTTTAAAACAATATTTTGAATCAAGACTAGTTGTATTTTGGGGCGGGCCGTTGTTTGTTTTGCTGTTTCCAAATATCAGTGTCAGTGCCAGTCAGGTTTTAATACCAGACATCCATGTTTTCAGCTCTGTCGCTTTCAAATGTTTACAAGTAAACAAACAATCCAGAGGTCACGTGTTGATGCATTAAACCCGATGCGACGGTTCGCACAATAAAGTGCAGAATCACTGCACTGCCTCGACAACATGTCCAGGGAATGACCAAGCTTTCTCTCTCTCACCCTCTGCGAGTGTGAGTGTGTGTGCGTGTGTGTGTGTGCGTGAGTCCGTGAATTTATCCGTGTGTTCTCTCACAGGGCATAGGGCATGAGACTATGGAGAAATAAGAGTAACTGTAAAAGGGAGAAAATAGAGACGCTATAAATATAATTTGTACGTGAGAATAAATAACACACACGCACACAGTGTGTCTAAACGTGTATATATTAGTGTGCGTGCGATATATTTGTGTGTTTGTGTGAACTAATATAGTGATGAACAGATGGTCCTCTGGCTGCCACCAGCTGTGTCTCCCTCCCTCTTGTTCTGCTCCGTCTCTTCCCGGATGAGTGCACTTTGGTTTCCCTTACAATCCCGCCGGATTTTTGAGGGGTTTCGGGGTGACAATGAATACAAATACATATAATAAATCAAAAAGACAATGGTAATGCAACATATTTCAATTTTGGATATTAAAAACAATTCCATTTCAATTATATTGCCAATCCGCTTTTCACATGAGGATTTTTAAGGATTTCAAGGATTCACAATATCTCGGGTATGAAATTTAAATGTTTTGTGAGCGTCTCCATGCTCTTGGACACTCGGAGGTTTCCAGTAACCTCAGGGAGGAGGTGAGGTCAGTTGAGGTCAACTCACAACTCTATTGAAAGCGCTCTTGTCAGGGTTATTACTTAATTATCATATAATGCTTGTTGATATTGGCTGCTCGAAGAGATGAACCCAAGCATTTATCACTGGACTTTGCTCACAGCAAGTGGCGTTTCCTTTTTTTTTGTCAAAATCCACAAATTTTGGAGTCTGTTTCTACCCTTGGTATTATTATTCCCCCCGCGGCAGCTGTTTTTATCAAAATGTCTGACAAAGCCATTGTGCTGTCCCCTGCTACAGACCAACATCTGGTGAATGCAGCGCATGTTTCGGGAAAACGATCAAAATGATACAAAAATCTGATAATAAAAAAAAAAGAATGACTTAAAAAGTCCTTTGAGGAGCAAAATGCTCAAAAAAAAAAAAAACTAAATGCAAAATGTTTCAATTTATCTATTTATTTTATTTGATTTTATTTTTTTATATAAATTAATTTAAAAAGTGAGTAATGAGTTCCCAAACACTTGTCTTGCATCTCAGTTGCTTCGTATTTTGTTTCCAAAGCATCTTAAAATAAAAGGAAAATAAATTATCCATTTAACAGTCAAATATGTAAATATAATTTCTCTTATCGACAGAAAATCCCTTGTTGGAGAAAATGTACAGGGCAATAAAACAGATTCTGATATTCAGAATATATATATATATATATACACACACACACACACACACACCACTTGCACACTGTTACATTCACCCTCAGCAAGCCTGAACACTCGCATACCAAAGTCGCGCTTGAACTGTTTTTATTGATCTGTCTCTGATCGCTCAGCGTGTCTGTCCCTGTTTCATCCTGCTGCAGTGACTGGGTAGCAGAGTAACCCCCCCCCTCCACCCATCCATCAGCCGCTAAACTGATTTTGAGAAAGTCTGTTCGTTTTTTGTTTTTTTTGGAAATGGAAAAAAAGATAAAAAAGAACTGAAAGGGTTAGATCTGATTGTCCGAAATGGAAGTCAACACTCCCCTTATAAATTCCTTGAAATATATAAAATAAAGTAATAACTCTAATGAAAATGATGGCAAAAAATGCAAAAATAATTAATCCTAAGTATGTTTGTGGGTAGAAATTTGTGGCAGGTTGATTAAAAATTTGCTTCAAAAACTAGGGGAATATATATACCTATATTTATGTGTGTGTATATATGAGATTTAATGTACTGTTTTTTTATTTCTTTATTTTCTTTTTCAGTTTTATTTTGACCTCACCGTCACTCACTTCAACAGAACGGCTCAAAAATGAAAAATGGCTCAGAAATTACATTCAGACGACAAAGAAGTTCCAGGGAAATCAACTTGAAACGACCTCGAGATTTGGTCGGGAAATTATGGAAACATTACATGAAGATGTGTTTAACCACCAGGAATATTCATATTTTCTTCCTCATGTGTGTCTACTTAAAACTTGCTTTTTGCTTCCTTTTTTTTTTCACCCAAAACCCAACCTTTGTGCTATTACATGTGATTTTTGTGTGACATAAAAGGCATAATGAGTAGCGCTGCGGGAATGAGCTCCGTAATATCTGATGATTAAGGGACCTTTTGAAGGCCGCTGGGTGCAGAGAAATTGGCTGCAGTTGAAAAGAAGGCAAATGTGCCAAAGTGCCAGGAATAAACTTGTTGGGAAGGAATATGCTAAAAAAGAACAAACATAAATTGATGTGTACTAAAGGGACAGGGAATTAGAATAAGTGAATGATGGGCTCATTATCCTAGCAAGGTAAAAACAAAATGACAAGTAGTTTTGTCGCTCACACATTGTATTGTATACTGTAAAGTCAAATCAATGCTGTCTGCTGTCTTTTTTCCATGAGATTCAGGGACTTTTGCCCAAATTTGTTTGGGTTTGCATCAAAATGTGCTTGAAGCTATAGTGTTATCCTGCACAATAATTTCAAAATCTCATATATTTTACTTCAAAATGGACTGCAAATTATTAAAATTTACAATGGGGCAGTAGTCCAGGCCGGTTGGATTCCGACAGGAGTCTCCATGTTCTCCCCGATGTGTGAATGATAGTGCATGGATCTTTCCATATGATGTGCGAATGAGCGATTGAATGGTTGTTCCTCTCTATGTGTGGCCTCATGATGGTAGGATAGGCCCCTGTGACCCTAAGTGCAGGATAAGCGGTATAGGTAATGACTGAACGACTTTAAATTTTCTTCTACTAACTTCAAACCTCCCTGAAATTAGTTGATGTTTGAGAATTTTCTGAATATTCAAGATTAGGGGTCCCATATATATGTTGGAATTCCATTACCTCGTTATTAGTTTGTAACCATTAGAAAAATTTTAAGAAAGTACTGGAAAATGTAGTGTAAAAATAATCAAGAATCTCCAGTCTGAAGAGTCATGTCTATTAGTTTATTAATGTTAATGACAAGAACTTTGTTTATATAGAAACCAATGAAGAACAAATACATCTCAAAGTTACTTAAGACAGAGAAATAACAAGTATGTGAAATACTCTGAAATAGAAGGATATGAAAGGGAGTAAAGGACATTTGAGATGAAGAATGATCCAAAAAAAGACAAATTAAACTAATTTAATGCTGATATTATTGTAAGACAACAGTTGAAACCACTCTCATAGTGAATAAAAGAAAAAATAACAATAATTTATATTCATAAAAATAGGATCATTTTACAAAGCTTGCAATTGACTTTGGGAGTGACAAGGACAGAGAGGATCATGAATGAGTCAATCAGTGGGACAGTTGGTTAGATGTTTTGGAGAGAAGATCAGAGAAGCCAGACTGAGAAGGTTCGGTCATGTACAGAGGAGGGATAGTGAATATATTGGGAGTGGGATGCTGGAATTGGAGCTGCCAGGCAGGAGGTCAGGCAGGAGAGAGGATATGAAGGTAGTTGGTGTAAGAGAGGAGGATACAGAGAATAGGATTAGATGGAGAACTTTTCTTTGCTGTGGCGACCACTGAAGGGAAAAGCCAAAAGGAAAAAAAAGAAGACGATTGACTTGAGCAAGGTGAAAATTTAATAACTTAAACGCACAAAGAGTGAAAAAAGTTGACATTTTGAAATAAATGCTGTAGAACACGGCCTTGAAACCGAAGTTCCCGTGTGTATCCTAAAATGTCATCCGGCCTTGTTCCTTATCCCACATCTCTTCACTTTTCATAGATTCTTTTATTTTACACCTTTGCTTTATCGCCAAATAGCAAGAGGAGAATGTGAACTATTTATGCAGATATATGCCATTTACTTTTTTTCTTATGTCTGTTAAAACCATCACGTACACCCCGGAGTTGTTGCAGGCTTAAATAATGTTTTACTGTATCGCATTAACACATAACTGACATACTGTCCAAAACATGTCTTTTTAAGGGGGGCAGAG